>NW_022145607.1:20784607-21388380 GCF_000002235.5 Strongylocentrotus purpuratus | reverse complement strand
GAATATAGGGTCATAAAAGAAGAGCTGGAAATATATATAAAGTAGAATCTAAGGAGCTGGTATCAGAGCTAAGGCAAGATGGATGGAAGAGGGAGAAAGAAGTACTAAATACTTTCTTAGCTTAGAAAAGAGAAATGCTAGCAGAAAAACATAAATCATCAGCTGAAGACAGAAACGGGAAAAGAATTATTGAAAAACAAGACGAAATATTGAAAGAAACCGTTGATTTTTTATAGTAGTTGTATACTAAAGAAGATATTTGATGTTAAAATGCAGAAGATTATATTTTTTCTCAAAATTTTTCATCTCTCTCTGACGATGAAAATAAAATATGTGAAGGTTTATTAACACACAGGGAATGTAAACAAGCTGTATTCGCAATGAAGAAAAACAAAACTCCAGGCTCTGACGGAATAACCGCGGAATTCTATCAGGTGTTCTGGAATGAGATCTGTGATATTTTAGTTGCCGCTCTTAACGAGTGTTATGCTAATGAGAAAATGTCGGATACTCAAAGGAAGGAATAATTACTTTGATATACAAGAAAGGGGATCACCGAGAGCTGAAGAATTGGAGCCGATCACATTGCTGAATAGTGATTATAAAATAATTGCAACAGTGCTTGCAAAACGTTTTCAAAAAGTAATTGGTAAAATTATTCATGAAAACCAGTCGGGTTACATAAGAGGTCGTCTGGCGCTTGTAATGTAAGACTTACTAAAGATATCATTGAATACATGACAAGGAACGGTAAAAACGGTGCTCTTATGATGGTAGATTTTTCTAAAGCTTTTGATGTAATTGATGTAACTTTTATAAAAAATGCCTGAGTAAATTTAATTTTGGACCTGTTTTCCAGAAGTGGGTAACAATTTTATACACAAATATTTGTAATTGTAAATGGTTGGTTATCTGAAACTTTTAGTGTTCTGAGAGGAATACGCCAAGGGTGTCCCCTCTCGGCCTTATTGTTTTGTAATTGCCGCAGAATTAATGGCAAATAAAGTGAGAGAAAATAAGGAAATCAAAGGTCTAGATATTGATGATAAGGTATTGATCTGAAATTGCTGCAATATGCAGATGACACCTTATTTTATGCATCTGATATAAATTCTTTTGAAAATATTTTAATCGAATTAGAGGTTTTTGGCATAGTTTTGCAGGACCGAAGTTAAATAGAGAAAAGACTGTCTTGATTTGGATTGGAACAGCCTGTCAACGATGGTCGTTATCTTGTTTTGGCTTACATTGGACAGATGAGCCAGTAAAATACTTAGGACATTATATCGCACCTGATCTGCAGTGTGCTTTAAAGATAGATTGGGAAAATAAATTAGAAAAAATGCAAAAACTGTTAGATAACTGGAGAAAAAGAAACCTGACTTTGTTTGGAAGACTGACTTTTATCAAATCACTTGCAATTAGTCAAGTTATCCATTTAATGATTGTTGATACAATACCGTCTACTTTTTTGATAAAACTTAATAGCCTGATATTTAAATTTCTTTGGAAAAGTAAAATTGAAAAGGTAAAACGATGTATTGTTACTGAGGATTATTGTGAAGGAGGAATACGAATGATTGATGTTAAAAAGCAGATGTTTAGTTTTAGGCTGAAGTGGCTTGGGATGCTTTTAGATAATACAACAGGAAATGGAAAGACATGTGTAAACATTGGTTTGACTGTTTGGGAGGGCTGCATCTACTGCTCAATTGCAATTATACTGATTATACTTTAAATCTCTTAAAACTTAGAAATGTCCCATATTTTTATAAAGAAATATTACATGCATGGTACCTCATAAACAAATACACATCAGCTGAATGTCAGACACAGAACATGTCGACGAAAATATTTTATGGTATAATCAAGATATTGTTTTTTGAAAAGAAAATGTTATTTTATGAAGACTGGTATAAAAAAGTGGTATTATATACTTAAATGATATCTTTAAAAATGGTACTTTTGTTTCAGTAAATGAATTATTTATCCGCCTTAAAACTAGGAGAAGTAAACAATTTTTTGATTTTTGACTATACAAAGTTACAAAAATCAATTCCAAAAATTTGGATAAATGATAAGCATAGGGTACCTTTGGTTTTCAAAGACCATAATTTCTCTATCCCCCATTTTGTATTTGGAAAATCAGTTAAGCCTGTTAGTCTTTTGAGTAGTAAACAGTGGTATAATATGATTGTTTTTGAACAAATTAAAATAAATAAATGTTGTTTGTATTGGGAAGATGTCTTGCAGAAGGACGTTTAAATGGTCCTCTGTTTTTAATAGGAATTTGATTGGGATAAAAGATTTTCGTCTACGTGAATTTAATTTCAAGCTTTTATATAATATGTTACCAGTTCGTAACAATCTGTTCAAGTGGGTCTCTCATACGATGACCTTTGTTTAATGCAAAAAGACTGAAGATGTGCTTCATGCTTTCATTTCATGTAAGGCAAATGAAACCTTCTTTGCATATTTAAAGGACTTATTTTCACGTGCTTTCAATCTTAGAAAGAGATAGATATTGTTTTATTACTCAAAATGAATTCGCAAACCGAAATCGATTTGATAATGACTATTGCTTTTTGGTCGATTTATACAATGATTATTTTTTCGTAATAAGTATGGGTATGATAATAAAGATTTGAGTTTGATTTACTTATTTAAGAGAGAAATGACTAACAGAATAGAAATAAACGAACATTTGAAAGTACAAAATATGAAATTTTCCTGCGAATTTTGCTTAGTTATATTTGAATAAATAACTTGTGTATTATTGATGTTCAATTGATTTGCTGAATTGTAAGCAAAATTATGTTATTGTTTGAATATTGAATAAACACCTCTAAGAGGCAAAGAGAAAAAATATCAATTAAAATCAAAAACCTCAACAAGACATAACATGAACAAGAAATAACGTAGACTTTTAATCGTTCCTCTGAAATGACCCCGATACCTTCAGCATTAGCCTACATTCTAGAAAATATAGCCTGCAATAATTCAATATGTCACTCTCAATAATGTGTAGCCACAGCGGAAAGTGGGATTTTTTTTTCAAAGTCCGACATTATAATATTCTACTACAGCCAGGGCGGCGATTTCTTTTCATGACCGGGGGGGGGGGGGACGAGGAGCAGTGGCGTAATAAGCAAAAAACGTTTAGGGTGGCAGAAAAATCTACATGTTAATACGCAGGCCCTGGGAACGTTTTTCAAATAGGGGGGGGGGGAGTAGGGGCAAAGTATTTACCATTAGGTAGAGCATAGCAAAGCAATGTGGATCGTAAATTGGCGGGGGTCCAGGGGAAAAGCCCCGGCGGGTGTCAAGGGGCGAAGGGGTTTTAGGCATGTATTAAGGTCACATGAGCATATTTTGATACCTTATTTGTGACACTTGCATGAAGGTCACTAATTAGAGTGGGATCCAGAGGGCGGAGCCCTCAGAAGCTAAGGGATTTTAGGCATTAAATTACGTTCAGATGAGCAACCAGGGGCAGGCCTTCGGGCCCTCGGTGGGGTCCAGGGGGCAGAGCCCGGAAGCTCAGGGAAAAATCATGCCATTTCAGCAACATTTGTAAATCACTGGTATCGAGTTAGAAATAAACCACGTTTGAATTTCACTTGGGGGAGACTGATCCCACCCCTGCCCCAATCAGTACGCGAGGGAGCCATAGCGAATGACGGAATCCACAATTGTTTTTTCTTAGTATTTACTTGTACATTTTGAGAGATAATATGGAGATAGCGTAGCTAGCGAGTGAGAAGATTTTTGCATTTTTATTTGTCTAAACGCTGCACTCTTGGGCCCTCCAGAGCCTAAAAGTGTGTTGCAGTCTTTAGTCAGTATTTGCTTTACATTTTTTGTGGCACTTTTTTCAAATTTTGAGGCGAGACGACCCCCCCCCCCCCCCCTCCCCCTAAATTTGAGGAGGGACGTGTACCTTCGTCCCCCACCCCGGGATCGCCGCCCCCTGCTACCAGCAAAATTACAACGTAATTATTCTTCAATTTTTAGGTACAATTTGTGTAAATAGCCCGACCCCCCTTCTGTCTTTAAAGCCTCGTTTAGATATGAGGTGGCAAAACCGCATCGGGTTTTTTTTATAGTGACATAATCATGACGTGCAATAAGTTCATATTTCTATGAGCTCTGTGAATCCGCGCAATATTATTTGCTGCCATTAATTTATATTAAAGAAACCAATAACGAAAAAAAAGCCGTGTTTTTCGTCGGTGTTTCCCATTTTATATCTTAAATGACAATGTTGACTGCGTTGAATCAAATTCACAATAGACCCCAGACTCTGTTCTGTCAAATATTGATCATGGATCTACATTAATGATGAGCAATCGAACGGGTTTGTTTATCTCACTGGTTTCTTTGATGTCGAATGATGGACTGGTTTGATCATAATTAGTCATGACAGCGATGCCTTTGTGACTGCCGTGCTTCGTCCAGTAGAGGGTGCCATTGAAGTAGCCTATACCACGCAGGTCTTTTCGCTCTTCATCGCCATCGATGTCAGGGTCATTCATGTAGTCTGTGAGCTCGTGAGCCATTGTGAGAGGTTGGTTTAAGTCCTTGTAGAAAGTTCGTTGTTTAAAAAAGTCACAGAAAAATATGCGTCGTGGATCTTCTGCCATAACATAGAAAAATAGCAAATCTTACAAGAAATACAAAAATGTATTAATCTGATAAATGTAATATTTAAGTAAATAACATGTCATGACTAAACCCACACAGCAATCAAGATGGATTAAAAATCAAAGTCTGAGGAGACAAGATAAGATTACGTACAACTTGAAGATACTGCATGTTTGTAATATACGTGGCGTATAATATAATTATGCATATTTAGAAATATTTAAATTGTGAAATCTGCACTTCCAAAACTGTCTCCCCGTGACTATTCAAAACGTTAATTTTTACGCTTTGTAATGTAGTTATATGAGGGATCGTTATAATAAGCAAATAACTACCGTTGGTGAAGGTGATGGGGCGAACTATCACTTCCGACGCGATCTGGATGTAGCTATCTTTCCGAAGCGAAGCTGAGGAAAGATAGCGTATACATTCTGATCGCCGAGGAAGTGATAGTTTGCCATCGCCTGAACCAAAGGTGATTATTTGCTTTATATTCCACATCTAAAACAATTAACTACAAAAAGAAAAAGGACGTGTATGCATCTACATAAAAAACACCTAGGCCCAAATTCACACCAACAAAGTTTAAGTTTAACCCAACCCCTGAGGTAACGGTGCGCGCATGTGTTTTCTTTGATTGCGCTCATTGGTCATGCGCGCTTAATTACGCCTGTTTTAGTGCGCTTTGGGATAATCTTCAGTGAAAGTGCGTTGCCCTGTGTAGATATAACCTCTATCTTCAGTGAAAGTACGTTACACTGTGTAGATAGTAGTACTAACTACACAGTGTTACGAACTTTTTGCTTCTCCCTTCATTAATGGGCGAACTATCTTTCATCACATGACTTACTTTTGACCAATCGTAGAGCAAGATTCTTAGTATGTGGGATATAATAAGCAAATAACTACCGTTGGTGAAGGTGATGGGACAAACTATCACTTCCGAGACGATCTGGATGTAGCTATCTTTCCGAAGCGAAGCTGAGGAAAGATAGCGTATACATTCTAAACGACGAGAAAGTGATAGTTGCCATCGCCTGAAACCAAAAGTTGATTATTTGCTTTATATTCCACGTCTAAAACAATTTCACTACAAAAAGAAAGGACGTGTATGCATCTACATAAAAGACATTAGGCCCTAATTCACACCAAAAAAAGTTACAAGTTTAACCCAACCCCTTGAGTGTACGGTGCGCGCATGTGTTTGCTTTAATTGCGCTCATTGCTAATGCGCGCTTAATTACGCATGTTTTTTAGTGCGCTTTAGATAATCTTCAGTGAAAGTGCGTTGCCCTGTGTATATAGTACCTCTATCTTCAGTGAAAGTGCGTTACACTGTGTAGATAGTTGTACTATCTACTCAGTGTAACGAACATTTTTTGCTTCTCCCATCAATATTGGGAGAACTATCTTTCATCACGTGATTTACTTTTGACCAATCGTAGAGCAAGGTTCTTAGTATGTGGAATATAATGTCTGTTACCTTGTTATATCATATCACCAAAGTCATGTTTACAGTATTGAATGAAAGGAATACCGTGAAATGGTAATAAAGTGCAATATAGTTATCTTTTCATGATAAATCCATGGTTTTGCATACCAATTAAAGGCCTTCAAGAATACTACCACCTGACATGACCCTTTTGAATAAGAAATACGTATGGCAGAGGTCAATGTAGGGGTATTGTGGAGCGTTATTGGTGTCAAGTGTGACAGACATTTACGCTATACAAACCTCGTAACATGTATTTCCATTGGACAATCACATCATCATTGTATTGTATTACATGTCTTCGTATATTTTTTAATTGATATGTTATTACTCTTTCTCCCCATATTAATGCATATTGTGTTCAGACTTATACAAAAGTATAAGCCTGTCCTATCGAAACAAATTTTAGTTTCTCCATTTATCATTTATCATTCTTTCTTGAAATGACATGTCATTTTATCAAGCCCTTCTAAATATGAAATACATACGGCTGAGTTCAATGCTTAATCCGCCGATTTTGTGTAGATCTGTGTTACGGTATACAGTCTCCGTGCTTCCAGATCCATTGAGAGGTTTGCGCCGGATCTTGTTTCCAATTGACCAATACAAGAATCTGAAAAATCAAGTGTCCTGAAAATTCATATCAACATCAACAAAATCAAAGAATTTCATGACGTTATCCTCTTACCGACATGATAGGGGTAACCATTGATAGAAATGACACATTTCCTGCATTGTCGTTTGAGTAACCTGATGCCAATTCCCTCAAGTAACAATTTCAAGCATTGCAGCGGCGAAAAATGGCCTCTTATTAAAGTTTCAGTATTGAAAATCGTATATAAAAAGCAAGCCTTGCAAATCCCTGTACTTGTTGCATTTATATATTTTGGTAATTATTATTAAAATTATTATTCTCATTATATTATTATTATTATTTTATCTGTATTACTATTTTTAGACCCGAACACGTGTAAAATTTAGCCGAATACGACCATACCAATTCAGCTCCACTTAAAAAAAAATACGGTGACCGTTAATTAATTATTTAATTAGGGCCCCCAAGAATAACAGTATTTTAACCACTGATGGGGCTACCCTGTTGAAATAAAACGAAATAAATAAAAATAAATAAATTAGAAATTAAAAATAACAATACATGGCTGGTTGTGCGTAATAGAACCAACACGAAAATGCCAACATCGGCATTGGCAGAAATACATCGTAAAAGGCGCTATTTCGTTTTGTCAACGTTTTTTTTCTTCAAATTATCTAATATTTTGTGGTGGTACACAAGTATTAGAAATCGTAATATTTATGGATATTTCAGCCGTCTCTGAACCGATTTTGATCAAACAAAGATGATTTTGTCATTTAAATTGTATGTTCTTTCAAATTTGACACCCAGTTTTTCATTATCTCACAACAAAATTATTTTGTTTAGTGCCCTCTGCAATAGAACTCAACTATCCCTTTAACAACACCAACTCTACTTCCGAACCATCAGTATGATTACGTGATTAAAGTTACCCCTGTTCCTCATCCATCTCCAACGACAATGGGCCATCGGTTAATCCGGTTTACAAAGTTCGCCTCATTCCCTGGAATGCGCTACCTTGTCCAATATCCACAGTCGTTATTTTCTTTGCCCCATCGTAGGCGATGTATAGAATGCGTGACGATTCAGCGATCGCAACTCCTCGTGGGTCTACGATTCAAATGAAATCATGAATTATAAACATCTTGAAATGGGGGGGGGTAGGGGGCTACTAACGATTGGTTTACTTTAAATTCTCTTTTTTTTTTCCTTCTTGTTTTGATCCGAAATAGATAGACAGAAGATAATAGCATTTAATAAGCAAACATGATAAATATCAAAATCATGATACATTCAAAGTTGTTTGATATCCCTCCCATTAAGAATATATTCTCTGCCATCAGCTCCATTCCAGTGTCATATTGTGTCAGATTCCTTGCTACTTTTTATTTGTATATACCAAGATTCATGATATGATTCTATGTTATGTTTAAATCATTTTCTATACCATACCATTGTCGTTTCCAGAAGTGACCTCCTCCCTGTTTCCTCCATCCTCATCAGCACGATAAACTCGTTTTGTACCCCTGTCACCCCAGTAGAGCTTCTTCTCCACGGAGTCATAGGTCATATAATTGGGTTGATCGGTGGATGGTATAGAAGTGAAGTTTAGGTCATCTTGTAGATCTGCAACAAAAATCCCGCCTTCACCTGTCACAAACATCTTTGCAGTCGATTCTGAAAAAAACGGTGGAAGGAGGTAATTTATTCC
Source organism: Strongylocentrotus purpuratus (assembly GCF_000002235.5). Lineage (NCBI taxonomy): Eukaryota > Metazoa > Echinodermata > Echinoidea > Camarodonta > Strongylocentrotidae > Strongylocentrotus > Strongylocentrotus purpuratus. Next base: position 21,379,938 of record NW_022145607.1, on the reverse strand, counting down.
CCAAAGTTTTTCCTCGTACGTTCTTCAAATGTGCTCAGGCGCGTACGCAGGGGGGGGGGGGGTTAACCCCCCCCCCCCCTTTGGTAATTTTATGTATGTAACCCCCCCCCCCCCCCCTTAAAAAAACCTAATACCCCCCCCCCCTTTTTTTTTTTTTTTTCTAATTAAAAAAAAAAAAAAAAATTATTCCCACGACCGACCTAAAAAAGGTGACCTTACCCCCCCCCCCCCAACTGAGCAAAATGTCAAATTTCCAAATTTCGAGACCAAAAAAAAAAAAAAAGTGTCCCCCCCCCCCCCCCCCCCCTTATTCAGCGGCTGGCTGAGTCGTTGCGAAATTTTCGGACCGATTTATAAATGTTAAACCCCCCCCCCCCCTTTGAAAAAATCCTGCGTACGCGCCTGAATGTGCTAATGTACAAATCAATATCTGTCGTTCTTCGTTCTTGAGAGCTGGTAAGGAGATGATCAATTAAGGTATACACTTCAGTCACATTCCAGACGCTGTTATACAATACCTTAACGAAGCGTAGACAGTATAAGTTCCGTGGTAATGATCTCGTGACTCAAACTGATTATTGATCTTAGGTGTGAATTTGTGGTTTTTTAGGTGTGAAAGGTGAGGTATTGATGGTGTCACAGTTGCCATTTAAGTTCGGTGGTGATAGTCCTGTGATTGTTGGCATATTTCCATTGCACCAGTTGATAACTGACTGTTGGCAAATTTCCATTGCACCAGTTGATAACTGACTGTTGGCAAATTTCCATTGCACCAGTTGATAACTGACTGTTGGCAAATTTCCATTGCACCAGTTGATAACTGGTCTGTGTGCATATTTCCAGTTGCACCAGTTGATGACTTTATGTTGGCATATTACCAGTTGCACCAGTTGAAACCTGGTCCGTGGGCATATTTCCAGTTGAACCAGTTGACACCAGTTAATTTGCATATTAAGTATGGGGTGCGTGCAGATCTATGTTTTTTTTAAACAATTTATCTGAATTTACAGCATATTTCTTAATTACTTATGATTTAGTTATATGCATTTAATTTCGAAAATACTACAATATAAATTGCCAGTTATTAAGACATTTCACTACTTCGTATAAATTACATTAAATTAAACATGAATAAGGGAAACATTAACTATAAACTAAAATGATTTCAATAAAATACAAGTATATAGAAACATTTCGATTAATTAAATTATTTAAGTCTACCAATGTCTTTACATTTGAAGTACAGACGAACCGGTAATGAAGTGTTGTTGCCATTCGCAATTAACCAGGACAAAGTAAAGTAGTTTTTCAACTGGCCTGGAGCTTCAACTGTTGGAAGTTTTACCAAATGGTTCTACTTGCTCAGCTAGACCAGTTGAATTCTAACTGGCCTGGATCAACTGGATCGTTTAGCCCGTTTCAAGTTCCAGGATTACCAGTTGGCATTGACTGGTTCTTCAACTGGACCAGTTGCAATTAGCTATTCCTTCACGGATTTGCATATTAAGTATGGGGTGCGTGCAGATCTATGTTTTTTTAAACAATTTATCTGAATTTACAGCATATTTCTTAATTACTTATGATTTAGTTATATGCATTTAATTTCGAAAATACTACAATATAAATTGCCAGTTATTAAGACATTTCACTACTTCGTATAAATTACATTAAATTAAACATGAATAAGGGAAACATTAACTATAAACTAAAATGATTTCAATAAAATACAAGTATATAGAAACATTTCGATTAATTAAATTATTTAAGTCTACCAATGCCTTTACATTTGAAGTACAGACGAACCGGTAATGAAGTGTTGTTGCCATTCGCAATTAACCAGGACAAAGTAAAGTAGTTTTTCAACTGGCCTGGAGCTTCAACTGTTGGAAGTTTTACCAAATGGTTCTACTTGCTCAGCTAGACCAGTTGAATTCTAACTGGCCTGGATCAACTGGATCGTTTAGCCCGTTTCAAGTTCCAGGATTACCAGTTGGCATTGACTGGTTCTTCAACTGGACCAGTTGCAATTAGCTATTCCTTCACGGATTTGCATATTAAGTATGGGGTGCGTGCAGATCTATGTTTTTTTTAAACAATTTATCTGAATTTACAGCATATTTCTTAATTACTTATGATTTAGTTATATGCATTTAATTTCGAAAATACTACAATATAAATTGCCAGTTATTAAGACATTTCACTACTTCGTATAAATTACATTAAATTAAACATGAATAAGGGAAACATTAACTATAAACTAAAATGATTTCAATAAAATACAAGTATATAGAAACATTTCGATTAATTAAATTATTTAAGTCTACCAATGCCTTTACATTTGAAGTACAGACGAACCGGTAATGAAGTGTTGTTGCCATTCGCAATTAACCAGGACAAAGTAAAGTAGTTTTTCAACTGGCCTGGGGCTTCAACTGTTGGAAGTTTTACCAAATGGTTCTACTTGCTCAGCTAGACCAGTTGAATTCTAACTGGCCTGGATCAACTGGATCATTTAGCCCGTTTCAAGTTCCAGGATTACCAGTTGGCATTGACTGGTTCTTCAACTGGACCAGTTGCAATTAGCTATTCCTTCACGGATTTTTGCACCCTCCATACCCCCCCCCCCCCCCCCCTCTTATCCCAAACTGCTTCCGGCGCGCCTGGACGTGACTATGAAGGATCCAAGACACGATGTTCAGGAACGGGATGAGAACGTCATTATTTTGGTTCATTTATTGTGTAACATTTGCGTAATTATTGGATTGAATGCGGGTTACAGTAACATATTTCCTCTTCGACGTAAATTTCACGTGAATGAAGAACATGATGCTTCTCAAGTCAACCTCTTAATATTTATGTGAATTTCACGCAGATATTTTGACTAAAACTATCACCAACGCTTCACGTGTTTCTGTGACGCGATTATAAAACTTCTGAAGAATGTGATAATTTCGTTTTATATGAAGATGTAATTTCATAACCAAACAAAAACGGAAGTATTAGGTTTACAAACCATGGTCTCCAAGGTAGGGATAATCACGTTATTATAATGGTGATATTTCAGTGACAATTACGTGATTTAGTGTACGTGTTTTATAAGTGACCTAGTGCAAGAAACGTGTTAACACAATCACGTAATTGTCAAGTGCTTGAAGAACGTAAATCTGTTGATAACGACGTGATTTTTATTGGGTTACTAACTTTTGGGCTAAAATTATTTTAGGATTTTCTAAGGGATAATGTGTTGAACAACGGGTGGGGTATGTGTGAATGTTTGAGTCTAAACTGTAAATATTCTAAAAATAGCGATGGTAGTTGATTATGAGAATATGTATACATAAAAATGCTTGTCTGAAAAATGTAAATATCTTGTATTTTTAATGTTTTTAAACGATTAAATAAAGGTTCCGTGTGTGATATATAATATAAGTGAGTGACCATGCAAATCGATCTCTTTTGAAGCAAAAATAAGGAATTAATTCTTGTCAAACTACAATTACCCCCCATACAATATATATATATATATATATGTAAAATGCTTACTTTTAGTTGTAGTAGGATGTGGTGTGGTCAAGTCCGATATAGAATTGGTTGTTGCTTCAAGAGAAGTAGTGGATGCTGGAAATGAATTCAAGTCGAACGAAGACGTTTAGATTTCGAGCAATAAAAACAGAATATCAAGATCTAAATTCTATCCAATAATTTCATAATTCAAACGAAATTCCTACCATTCTTTTACAGTGGAATCCACCCAAGGGTAGTGGTAAATTATTATTTTGAGAGTAGATTTAACGATGGTGTTTAGCTTTACTTCTACTCCAAACTATAAAATGGTCGCTATTATGACTCCCTGGAAATTGATTTCCACTCGTGATCATTAGATTTGAGAGAGAAACAGAGGGAGAGAGAGAGGGGGTAGAGATATATATATATAGAGAGAGAGAGAGAGAGAGAGAGAGAGAGAGAGAGGGAGAGAGAGAGAGAGAGAGAGAGAAGGGAGATAGAAGGGAGCGAGAAGGGGAAGGGGGGTGATGGATGATACTGAAGTTTTCTAATACGAGTAGTTGTAGTATGTGAGGTGGTAGAGCCCGTCATAGAGATCGTTGTGATGTCTTGCGGAGTAGTTGATTCTGAATATTAAAAAAAGATGATATGAACATAATAATGATTCGATCTTGGGGAAAATGAGTTTCTTTTCATGTACATCCAATTTAATTGAAAGATAGGAAGATTGAGAGAGAGAGAAAGAGAGAGAGAGGTAACATGCTTACCTGTAGTTGTAGTGGGATTTGGTGTGGTCGAGTCCAATATAGAATTGATTGTTTACTCGTGAACATTATATTTTATTACTCTTTCCATTGGACGATCCCCGCACGGGCATCGAGCGGAGGCCTCGCGCTGATCGTGCAGCGAACGCACGTTTTTGGGGTGAACATGGGGGCAAAAAACGCTCAAAAACGAAACGGCGGCTGCACGGTCAACGCGCCTTCTCGCGCAACCTCTCCACGAAAGCTGCACAGGCTTCCGTACGATTTCCGTGCGGATGCTGAGGAGACTGCACGGCTACTGCACTGCAATTGCAACTGAACGGCGACTAACCGTCGGGCGTATGGTGGCGTTGCGTTTGCCGTGCGGTTGCCCTAGGGCCTTATTAATTACAATTGACTTTTTTTGCGGCGGCCGAAGGAATTCCAAGGGTGCCCAAGGGCAGCCTTTAGGAGACCCTACGAGGCCCGTACGGTGGTCTTGCGGTATGGCCCACGTACAAGGCCCACGTACGTCTCCGGTAAGGTCACCGCGCGACATCTGTACTGCCCTCGTGGCTGTTCGCGCCGTTCGTGGAGCAGGTATGTGGCGGAGATATGGAGATATCGTCGTATTGTCCCTCTGCGGGCGCCTTGGTATTTGTCAAAAAATCTACGGTCGCCGTGCGTCATCACTTCAAGGCCGTACGACGGCCACAGGTTTTCTGTATCCACAAATTACAAATACTCCGTGCTGCTACCCTATCTTAATTATGTGACCGCTACCGCATGTGACCGTGTGAATGGTGCGACGGCCATATTGTTGGCCATCAATAATTATGTTAGGCCGCACGACCGCCACGGCAAATGTGACCTAGGCATTTATGCCTAGGTAACATTTGCTCTACGGCTAGGATACGGCGGCCGTACGCCCCCGAAATCGAGAGATACTTGTAGCGGCCGCAGAGAATCTGGAGTATTCCTATCTTTATAGGCCGTACGGGTCGCCGTTGGATTATAACGCGGAGTTATAACTGTTTTCATTTCTAGGTTCGCCATAGCGATTAGACACACCGTAGCCATGCCGTAGAGCGGTTCCACGGCGACCGTACGTCGAGTGTACGGTAGCCTTGCGTTTTTACATTCTCCAGGGGCGCACGGTCGCCTATTGGTCCCCCTTCGGCCGCCTTGCGGGCACCCTGCGGCGTCTTTGTGTCTGTCTTATTATTTGTCGAAAAACTACGGCCGCCGCAGGACGCCCTAAGGAGACCTTGCGTCATCAGTTCAAAGGCCTTTTCTGTCTCCACAAAATTAAAATACGCCGTGCGGCAACCCTAACATATGTGACCGCTACCGTATGTGACCGTGGGAATGCTGCGGCGGTCCTATAATTGCTATTGGCCGTAGATTTTTAAGACCACACGGTCGCCGAGGCAAAATAATGTGACCTAGGCATCACTATTGCATATTTTTACGTTTGAAAAAGTTTCAACATATACTCCTCTCTCACCTCAGAAAGGTTTCAATTTCTTAAATCATGCGTACATTTTAGTCGTTAATAGGTCCGTAATTGTATAATTACTCTCATTGCTCAAGAATCAAAATTGTCCTATGTCTACCATTCACTTCAATGATTCATAATTTATTTAATCAGTCAACAAGTTGGACTGACATATCATAATTTTTATGATCATCACTATAAACGTCAAACTCACCAGATAACTTGCAAACGAAATGTCGTTTAATACCATTCAATGGGACGGGAAACGAGGGCATGAACTCTGGTACTGTAGGCATCAATACACCATTGACAAGAATCGGCTGGCAATAATTATCGGCCATGTTTGTAGACCTCTGTGCGTGAGCTAAAACACATTTATATACAAATATACAGAATAACGTTATTAAATATACAACCTCATACCTCATATAAATATCTGCTGGTAAACACATACCCTGAATAACGATTGTATAAGCCATTGTGGATAGAATACCCAAAGTCACATCATCTGATATAATATACATGTAGTGGGCACAATCAAATCCATTCTAATCCAATTCCAATCCATTCTAAGGATAAAAAGTTAAGTAAACTTAACCCACGTGCACCTAATAATAAGTAAGTATCATGTTATTGATGATATTGATCCGACTAGATACAAATGCTGCACAGATTTAAATTTGCTAGGGGCGGGGGCATTATATGCCCCCCCCCCCCCCCACCCACGATTTTTCCGATTGCTCGGGAACGCATATGAATGGCGCCCCGCCGCTCGCCGACTTTTTTCTTTCGAGTCTTGCGCATCTTTAAAAAAAAAATTGAAAATCGGACCAACAGTTACAAGATCACGTGACCTTTTGTCTTAGCAAATTTTTCTGATTTGTGGTTATTGGGTCTTTTTTTAAGTTTAGGTGGTTGTTTTTGGAGTCATAATAGTTGAATTGTAGTAAAAAATGAAATAAAACAACAAAAACAAAAAAAACAGTTAAAAAACGATGAAATACATAAGAAATTGTTAAGACAAGAGATAACACAAGGAATAAGCTGTATTTTTTTTTATTCCAAATGGTCTAATGAATATATGTAGTTAAAAAGAATGCTTATATATGATTTATGGGTAAAAATATGATTTTATGACCTTATTTGCATAAATTACCATAAATATGCAAAAAGGTGAATTTTTCAAAAATTTAAAATTATCATATTATTCTATGCACTTCACTTGACATGCGTGCAATTTTTCGCGGAGATCTTAAGGGGGCCATAATGCCCCCCCCCCCCGGCCGTAGTAAGACCTCAAATAGCCCGGCCTTTTTAGGGTTAAGACATAACAAACATACGAATGTACATTATGTAGGCACATGGCATTTTGTAATACTCTATGTGCTACGCAATTATTGGATATTGTTATTATTCATTAGCCGCATTAATAATCATCCAGGACAAGAACATGGGTGACGAGATGGAGAATTTGTTTTTAAATAATCCTGTCCTACTACCGGAAATAGTTAAATAAAAAATGTGCAGGAAAACTTGGTGATTCTTCCATGTTTATGAAAAGTGCATAATTAAATGATTTAACTACTTTTCTTGATCTAGCTATCCAAGAATTACTAGAAAAGATAGTTACTTTAATAACAAACATCTGTTCATTTAAGTTCATTTAAGTTCCTTTGCTCTTTATTGTATATATGCAAAATTTAAAATAATTTAAACATAACATTTAATTTCAATCCAGGGCCCCGTCTTTAATACAAAGAGTTGATATCACTTGCAACTTATTTGCAGCTGATATCAATCGCAACTATTTACAAAAGAGATTGATTAGAGGACTGGCGATTGATTGCGATCAATCGCAACTCTTTGTAAGACGGGCCCAGGTCAATATCAAAACAAGCAATTATGATTGACCTGGAATAATACTGTATGCTACATGATATCAAATCGTAACGGTACTGTACACAGTTAAAATTTTTGTGAACAAGTTGTTTAAAAGTTTAAACAACTCTTGATTAACGGGTGACCTGATCTAAGAGTTGTTTAAAATGTTAAGCAACTCGAGTTGTTTAAAGTTTAAACACTTAGTTGATCAACATTTTGAACAACTTGTTTAAAATCACAATTTAAACAACCGGTGTTGTTTAAAGACGGTTGTTTAAAACGGAGCTGTTGTTCAGTGGAGGTTGTTTACACCAACTGGGTTGTTTAAAGAAAGTTGTTTAAAAAGGAGCTGTTGTTCAGTGGGGGTTGTTTACACCAACTGGGTTGTTTAAAGAAAGTTGTTTAAAACGGAGCTGTTGTTCAGTGGGGGTTGTTTACACCAACTGGGTTGTTTAAAGAAAGTTGTTTAAAAAGAAGCTGTTGTTCAGTGGGGGTTGTTTACACCAACTGGGTTGCTTAAAGAAAGTTGTTTAAAATGGAGCTGTTGTTCAGTTGGGGTTGTTTAAACCAACTGGGTTGTTTAAAGAAAGTTGTTTAAAAAGGAGCTGTTGTTCAGTGGGGGTTGTTTACAACAAAAGGGTTGTATAATGGGGTATAATTTGGGTTTGATACTCTGAATAAGTGCACCACTACTTCTGGGTCTCTATATAGGTATATGAAGACTAGGGTAATTCTGCAATTCATGAATTAGCGCCAAAACATGAGCGCGCATGCACGCACGTATAAACTGCATATATATAGGGATGCATGCAATCCCTATGGCAAGAAATTTAGCACACGTTATAACCGAGTGCGCGATCAGTGCCGCACTGCATGACGCGACGATTTTAAGTCTACCTGTATTCTGACATTTGCGTACAGATACCGAAAATTTTAACTGTGAACTTACGCTAAAAACTTCAAAGTAGTTAATAGAAAAGTGATTTCAATTAAGCCATTGAATCCCCAGTCACTTAGAAGCGCGTCGGTAGCTTGGTCGGCCATGATGTTGTGTTGTGGGTTGGAAAGTAATAACTATTAAGCTAAATAAATGTAAGTATAGAGACAAACAAAATGGAGCCTGCAGAAACACGTGTGGTTGCTTTGGTAGTTTAATCCAGACTCAATGTCCATGTGCTTTTACATATGTATCAATCTGTGTAGTCAGCAAAAGACCCTTGCATACACTTGCATTGTGTGTATGCATCTAATATGAATAACAATGAGCTGTGCCTTAACAGCTGCACTGCATTTCTAAGTGGCATGTCAATTTCAATTGCATGTTAGTTTCAAGGAACCTGTTTCTAAACATAACAATGTGAAATAAAGCCTTTAGCCAACACGCACTTAACTGGCACGAGACACATGACGTCATATGTAAACAACACTGTCTAAAAGCTCTCGTATAGTAAATATAGCAGTCATTAAATTTTAAACAACGAATGTTTAACAAAATTACTTCTGTTTCGAGCAACATTGTTTACAATTTGATCAACTGTTGTTTAAGATAGTGTACAACTGTAAGTGAACATCACTTTTTTAAACAGCGTTTTTACTGTGTATTCTTACCAAATGTCTTAATAACGTCTACCCATGTATAACTTTAACGCTAAAATACTCTTACACCTAACAAATATATCCTCATTGTAAAATAGATATTCTCACTTGTAATCATTTAAATTTTGGCGGTCTTTTTTTAAACATTAACTCGGTTTCATTTTTCCAGCTTTCCTGCTCACCATTCAGGACACATATCAACTTGATCTTGTTTGAATATAGTTTTAAATCCGGATACCAATGTAAAGACATTAATATTATATTTATAACTTTTATAAGAGGAATACCTCATGAGTTTAATATAGCATACATAAATGTGTTGGCAGCCATTTTTGATGGTATAATGGCCGCCGTCTTGGTTACATTGTTTCTATAAAAAGCTGACCTTATACTTTATGATACTTTTTCGTGCATCAATGAATATTCTTACCCTTAAAATGTGCCTTAAACTATATTGTAAATAGTAAAACGAATCTGATTATGTTGCGATACTGGCGACAATTTAGGATGCCATCGTTCATTTCCAGGATTTCTGGCGGCTATCACACTTTTCAAACGATCTAAATGGATTTGTCGACCCCGAAACCTAGGTATAGATCCCAACATTACATCTCTAATATGAACATGTCACGACTTATGACTAATTTCAGTTTTCGTCGGCCATCTCGGATTACCAAATGGATGCCATCTTTAGAATTGTTTTCAGTATACGGCTACTCCAGCACTTTATGCTAATTTAAAGCATACTAGAGAATATCTTGACCTCTTAAACATACATTTAATCTTGCAAATTACCAAAGGTAACTCACTTCCAGTCATTTTAAGGAGATTGGCGGCCATTTCGGTCGCCATCTTGAATTTACAGGTATTTTGGTAGCCATAACCCATTGTATGTGGTATGAATGGATTCTTCGATCCCCGAAACCTAAGTATACACAATAAAATCAAATTTCCAAGAGGGATATATCACGATTCATGGCTATTTTAATGTACTGGCGGCCATCCACAATAGGACAAATTTTCGAGTGTCCTTTTATTACTTTTAGCCGGAATTTTAGTATGTTGAAACCGTTGAAAAACCTTTTGTTGTAATCTTTTTGGGGTTGGTGTATTTTTTTACCCCAGGAACTGACGCGACTGAAAGAAGAGGCAGCCATTAACAATCATAAATGCCATGTTAATTTATATTAACATATCAAGTTTAGAGAACTATAACTACCTTAAAAACATTTTTGACATAATATTGTCCAGATCTGTGGCCAGTTTTCCAAAAAGGTTCGAGTCTTTAGTGAAGATGATTTATGAAATGTAGAGAAACATGCATTTTCGTCGCAATTTATATCATGGGGAAAATTTAAGGAGAAATCACAGTGTCTTTATATTTTTATGCAGATTATCATCAAGCCTATGAAATGCGGTATGATTTTGTAGAGAATTCTTAATTCTCTTTCAAATGACACGTCACACATGGTGAAATTGTAGTTAGGTTAAAAGTTCATCATCAATATTATACAGATATTGACTGACAGGAGGTGTCATATAACATTATTTGGACCGCTGAAGGGAAAATATGGTCACGAGGGAAAATATAACCCCCTTTCCATGGTTTTTCGAGGACAAACAAAATTTTGAAAAAGAAGTGCGAAAAATAATATTTCTATATAATTCGAGAAAAAAAAATCCTTTAAAAACAAAATCCTATAAAAAAAAATTAAAAAATTGGGTAGGAGGGAGGGAATAAATTTCAATTTTTGGTTTTACCTGGAAAAAAATTTGATTACAAAAAAAGACCATCGGTAATGGTGTATAATGTTTGTAATTGGTGACATACAGTCCTCAAGAGGGAGACATGCATTGATTAAAAATATATTCATTTCACCAGCTGGTTAATATAACACTGGAAAATGACCGACTAGGAAATTATTACAATGGATCCTTGCAATTGATATCACGTGACGAGCTCTGGACAAATCACATATCGGTATCTGTCTAAGCTATCTAATATTACCTACACATGGCGGCTATTATACAAATATACAATGACACTTGAGGATCTAGCTGAAGCTATTCGCATCGAAGGAACATCAACTAGTACTATTCTCCCGAGGGCCAAAAAGGGAGAAAAGTACTAATGATGTTCCTGAGTGCGAATAGGTTTAGCTTGTTCCGAGAATGAGTCATTTTTTATTTGTTTTATTTCCCTTCCATCTGTTTCATTCCTTGTACACTTCTGTAATAACATGAACCGTATACTTACATACACATATTATATTAAAGGTGAAATTCAAAGAAAATCACAAATATGTCAACTAATGTATCACTAGAAATTGGTAAGCTAACAGATGGCCATCGGACAAGTTTTAGGTCAACTACATATCGGGTGATTTATATAAATACAAATAGAGGGGACTCATGCACCCACAACAAAAAGTGAGTCATTTGACACATTTAAGCATAATTTTCGCGAGTCAGGTGTAAATTGACTCATTAGTAACAACCAATGAGTCTCTATTGACTCATTTATATTTCACCAGTGTGTCAATCATGAGCTGACGCATTTGCAAAATGCTTCGACTGACTCACATGGTCGTAAAAAATGAGTCAAGATCGACATAAGAGCATTTTAGAAGAAAAAAGTGAGTCAACTTGAAAGTGAGGCTGTATGCATGCGCGCGCATGCTTTCGTGACGTCATCCAAAATGCGCATTCTCGAGCCATATTTGAATTCCCGATCGACGACGCGACGTCGCCATCTTATATCTTGGATTCAGAAGAGTTTTGACTGCAGCTAGTGAAAAATTGGTACGCATAATTATTCATATGGTTTTAAACGATGATTTTTATGACTGGATTCGTGGGCTGAATCTTCTGATTATTATACAAATGATGCATGCGTTCATTTTACGATATCCGCACTCGAGTTGATGAGGCTGTGTGTAACTTAACTATCACTATGAACATGACTGACGATGAGAGCGGACAAAATATACAGTTCCTCAGGTAGACAAAGGAACATCCCTTACTGCTATTATTTAAAATGTGTAGAACAGGTGTCACATGCATATTCACCTTTTTACATAATAGCTGTGAAGGGATGTTCCTTTGTCTACCTGAGGAACTGTATATTTTGTCCGCTCTCATTGTCAGTCATGTTCATAGTGTATAGATTCTACTGTATCGCACGAAGCCGTGTCGAATGAAAACATGCATGATCTTGCATCATTGTTTTATACAACGAAACTCCTAGATCCTTGTTATTTGATGTAAAACGAATTAATTCAAGATTGTTTCGTGACAGTATGGGTGACAAATAAATCTCAAGTTAAGGCTTAATTTAGTGCGTACAAAGTAGATTTTTCAGATTCGGGTAGCGGGACCACCGATTACATCGCTAAAATGTGATATTTTAGGATATATTTTCCATTGCAAATGTGGACAGTGACTCTGGCATGGTATGGTATGTGTGTGATAGGCCTAGGGAGTAGGGGGGTCTATGTCATGATGCACCCACAACAAAAAGTGAGTCACCCTTACTCAAATTGATGAGTCACTGGTTTGTCCGTACAGCGAAACACTTGAAGGATCATGTGAGTCACTATGACTCGATACAAATGAGTCTCTTAGATAAATAAGACTCATTTGTATCGAGTCATAGTGACTCACATGATCCTTCAAGTGTTTCGCTGTACGGACAAACCAGTGACTCATCAATTTGAGTAAGGGTGACTCACTTTTTGTTGTGGGTGTGGGGAACGCACGGCCAGCGCATTGGAAATTTGCAATTTTGGCCAGTGCGTTGTCGTGCACCCAACTTTTGTCGAAGCTACAGCGAGCTGACACCAAATACATAGCGTGTTGCTAGCGCGCTGAGCGCATACAGGGCGCATACAGTGCGCATACAAACCGTACACAGAACGCACATAATAACAACTTCCACGAATGCAGAGCGTGTTACTAGCGCGCTGAGCGCATACAGGGCGCATACAGTGCGCATACAAACCGTACACAGAGCGCACATGATAACAACTTCCACGAATGCAGAGCGTGTTGCTAGCCCGCTGGACGAATGGTCCACGCATGCACCGCGTTCTCAACAGAGGTGGTCACACATAGACGACGCACGGCCGGCGCATTGGAAATCGGAAAAGGCCGTGTGCCTAACTTTTGTCATGATTTTGGAAAAGCTAGCGAGCTGACACAAAATGCACAGCGTGTAGCTAGCGCGCTGTGCATATACAGGGCGTGTGCTTCGCGTATGTCTGGCGCTGATCTAGCGCACTCCACGCATGTCTGGCGTGCATTTGGAGTGTACATTTATGCGTCGAGCTCCACGCACACTTTTGAGCATGCTCAAAAAATCCCGACGCACACAGCGAATGACGACGAATGCATAGCGTGGGTCCAGCGCGCTCGACGAACGAGTAACGAATGATGACGCACGCCTAGCGAACGACAACGCACTGGCCCAAATTGCAAAATTTCCAATGCGCTGGCCGTGCGTCCCCCTCTGTGTGGCCGGGCCTTTAACAGCGCCGTGACACAGCGGGAGTTGCCCGTGCGGAGGCATTTGAAATCCGGTACGCTCGCTGGGAAAACGCATCCCGAAGGTAATAGGGAACTATGCGTGACGTCAGCAAACAAAAAATGAACTGTTCCGATGTAGTCGGCAGGAAAAGTCTTTTATAGTAAAACTATTCTTCTTGTTGTTGTATACACTTCTAATGCAACAATCTTACGATAAGGGATATAATTTGAAATATGATTGCAACTGTTTTTCAGCAGTATATTTTCGAGGAATTCCACCCAGGAAGGAAGGTCTTCTGAACACGTTGATACCAAACAATCTTTTACAATATCCAATGTCTCAAAACCCTAAAATTGGGCTTTTGCCACAAATGTAACTGATCTAGACCGCGATTATGCTCCTTATTAATTAAAATAAAAGACTAAATTCATTATAACTCACCAATGACGGATGAAGTGCAAAGAAGTAGGAACAAGTCTCTCAGGGTAACAATGGATTTATGTCTCTCCATCTATTGTAAATTGAAGAAGAAAAAAAGTAAGGGATTCATCACTGTAAAAGTAATACCGTTTTCTGACATTTACGAACAATTATATAAAAAGATGAAGATGAATCAAGGAACGCTTTGCGAATGTTTTTAATGTTTGTATTAACCAAACATGCTAAATGGGGTCATTAATGTTATAGGTAGACATAACAAAGTTGAAACTTCTAAGAAATTAGACAAGTTTTCTTTAAAGTTTAAAGATTAAAAACTTAACCCCCCCCCCCCCCCCGAAAAAAAAAACAATTCAAGAGAGCTTTATTTTGTAATTCTTTAAAATATACATGTATAAAATTCAGCTTTCGATAAATTTGTTATCCAATACAGTTGATCATCCTCATCGAATTCTTTAATAAAACCCCATTTGACCCTTTATAAGTCTTACCTTAATAGAAATTGTCCTCTGCTCTTATTTCGAGATTGCGTGGAAGGGTGCTTGTTTGCACACAAACTGATAGATGGAAAATGCGCAAGTGCAAAAGGTTCTTGTAGTTCATCTAATAAATGACACTTCAATTTGGCGGCTGGTCGCAATTGATTTCTGTTATAGATGTTATAGAGCGGGTGTGTTCCTGCTAAATAAACATTACAGACAATGGCTGGCTCAATGTGTGTGGTAGATGTTGTATACCATCGGACCAATCAGAGAGGAGCTGCAAAGTGCGTGCCTATACTCATTTGTATGTGTACATCAATTTACACCAATATCTATAAACATTATATAGGGTCTATCTACGAGTTAATATGCGGCGGGGGATCTAGGATTTCCGAATTTGGGAGTGGGAAAAACCAGCGTTTGCGCAGAGCGCACTGCCAGCGCATTGAGCGCTAGCCCTTCTTGATGGGGTCCAAGGGCCCGCCTTATAGCCCCCTTTTTTTTTGGGGGGGGGGATGGCTGATTCAGCCCCCACGTGGATCCACCACTGATATATATATATATATATATATACCAACTTGTTGTATTAACAGTACATCTGTATATAACCCTACATGTTACATTAACCGGACATCATACTAACTAGTATATTAACCCTTACCCTAAATGAAAAACAATATAAATAAAGAAACTTGTGACTTATGATTAAACCTTTCGTTTCTTTACGTTTCCTCTGCCTGCAAACGTACGTAAAGGGCAGTAATTATATTGTTCCATCGTTTGACCAAATCTACTTAATGACTTATTTTTTCACTACATATGTCCTCCTAATATATACATCTTGCAGCGTCATTAGAAGGACACAGTGAACAATTTAGTCATTAAGCATGGAGGAAGAAATAAAATGAAAATAGATCCTATTGGACTTACTCTATGGCGATCTTTAGGAGGTCCATGAAAGATGGTTTGCTAATTTATAATTGTGAAGATCGTTATCACTTTTAGATTTCTTGGTTATAACGAATTTTATAGACATTATGAAGTAGTTTTTCTATCTATTTTTCCTATTGTATATAAGTATTAGCCTGGAGATGATTCGAGCATGACAAAGCGACTTCGTCACCTAAGGAGGCCATTGTCTTTCTTCTTTATTCTCTCTTTTTGTTGTTGCATTTTAGAATTATAATAATTGGTCTCGAATGGCGGACATTGTCCTTGAATAATAGTGATCCACAACATCACTATGCCTAAATTATTACTTGCTTGCGCTTTCTCATCACTGCATTTATCCGTCTATGATCACCTACTTGTCCTAATCATAGTAGAGTTGAATTCAGTTTTCAGCAATTATACTAATAGAGGTGTTCATGCCATGGCTCATTGACTGGATAATAGGGACTTTTAGATTTGCGTGGACTGATACGTGTGACGTCCATTCAAGGCAGTGCATTAAAAGGACGTCGATCGTAGCAATCCCCATTGTCTTCGTGCGAATCTAAAAGTCCCTATTGATGATATGTGTATGTCGTGCACGGTGCATTGCACTTCTGGTCGCCATGGCGTTCATTCTTTCTCATCTCGTTTCTATTTGTTACAAATGCTTAGAAATAAGGATTTAATTTTGGCAGGTTTACAGTTCAGTGAAAAATTCCCTTTAAAAAAAAAGGTATTTTATGTGTTTTTTTTTCTTTCTGGGGAGGGGGGGGTACCTATAAGTAAAAAAAAGAAACTCGACAATTCTCGTTTATTTTCCCATTGCGATTATTAGAACGTTGAGTTCTGGGGAGAGGTGAACAATACTTTGTTTGCGTTATAATTGCTATTATGCAAGTGAGGAAGAACATGAGAGAGAAAAGGATTCCCTGAAAAACATGGCTCTTCAAATGCCTTCATATTCTATATATGACAAGTACATGATGTAATAGCTTAAAAATGAAATTCAAACTCTTATTAATTACATTTAAAGCACAACATAGTTCTTCTCCTTCATACCTGACTGATTTGCTCAAACAATACCACCCACCCCGAACCCTCCGTTCAAGCAATCAAGCATTACTTTGTGTACCAAAAACCAATACTATATTCTATGGGGGCAGATCATTTGCAGTTGCTGGACCAAACCTTTGGAACAATCTCCCCAAATTCATACGACAGGCACCCACTGCTGCAACATTCAAATCTTCACTAAAAACGCACCTCTTTGGCCTTAATTAATTAGTTTAAACTATCCTGACTTACGTTCTTTGTTTTTGACCATGTTAGCTATCTCTTTATTATGTTATTTACTATGTTAAGTTAGTCATTTTAGTAGTATAAGATTTGTATATTTCTCTGTGTTGATTCATTTTATGTGATTATAATTATGCTTGTACAGCGCAAAGAGAAACTTATGTTTATTTTGCGCTATATAAATATTGTATTATTTATTAAAAATGAAACCCGACTTTTATGTCGCATGTTTGTGTGGTCCCATATACATCTTTCTGTGTACAGTGCTTGTTACTTTACCAAGACTGGGCCGAGTTTCTTGTCATTTTCATGACTCCAGAACCTTGCAGTACAGACCAATTATTTATATGCTACATGATCAACTTTTTCTGATCTATTCCACACCGTTTCTTTCACAATGCAATTGCATGACCAGAACTAAACTTTATCTTTAACTTAGCATGCAGTGTATATTCACTCATGCACTCGCAAACATGAAATATTTATGTAAAACTCTTACTTGAGTAAATATAAAACTAAGACCATTACAGGAGGTGAAATTCAAAATATTAGGCCTACCACGATATTCCAGTGTAATGTCTTTATTCAGATACACCTATCAACATCCCACACGGCATCCATATAGAATCTCTCTGTTTTTCTCCTTCTCTTTCTCTGTCTCTCTCTCTCTCTCTCTCTTTCTCTCTCTGTCTCATTTTCTTTGTCTATTTGTCCCTCTTTCTCCCTGCCCTCTCCCTTTCTTATGTCTCTCCCCTGTCTCTTATTGTCTGTCTCAGTGTCTATATTGCTCTTCCACCTACGAATTCCTTCCTCCCTCTTTTGAATTCCCTCTCGTCATCTTTTATTCTTCATCTATGCATCATTCATTATCCTATCATATTTTATTAAACCTTCTCTATGTTTTAATATCTTTGGTCTTCTTCTTCTTCTTCTTCTTCTTCTTCTTCTTCTCCTCTTATTGGAGGTCGTTTTTCTCTTCCTTTCTTGTTTTCACAGTTCAATTGCATGTACATTCATAAATGAAAAATGTGATAATTGATATCAGTATTAACAGCTTGCACTTGAATCGAGCTTCACCATTGTAATGTTAATTCTTTTTAAAATGATATAGTGACGTCGTCAACTATATATGGAGGCTAATTTCCTTCTACTTTGTTTTCTCTTTTGTTGTTGCATGTTAGCATTGTACATTGCCCTTGAATGGCGGAAATTGTTTTTTTAATAATGATAATATTGATGCGCATCACTATGCCTACATTATTGTTTGCTGGCGCTTTCTCAACACTGCCTTCATCCGTTTATGATCACCTACTCATCCTAATCATAGTATAATTAAATTCGGTTTTCATCAATTAAACTAATCGAGGTGCTAATGACATGGCTCATTGACTGGATAATGATAATATGTGTATGATTCAATGCAATCATGGTTGCCATGGCTATCATTCTTCTCATCTCATTTCTATTTGTTACCAATGCTAAAAATAATCGTTTCATTTTGGCAGGTTTGACAGTTCAGTGGAAAAAAAATTGTATGGGTATTTTACGTCTTTCTTTTTTTCTGTGGGGGGGGGGGGCTAGCCGTCAGTACACAACAGATGAATCATATTATTTCTGCACGCTAGTGGATTCAGTGAAAATGATCACAAACCCAATACTTTGATGGTTACACAATATTAAGATTTGAACTGTTTGCCTAAATTTGAAATAAGATTAATCCCCCGTACATAATGTCGCTAATCAGAGTACATTGTTGAGCATTAACCAAACTCACTCTATCGCTATTTTGGATTAATTATGGGTGTTTTTCGGTATTGAATTTACACTATTTCTTCACAGAAAAACATTAAAAATTCATCGAACATATTATACACCCATGAAGCTATAAACGTACAGAACAAAGTACTGTTTGGAAACCGTTCCTCTTAGCTAAACTTTCTTCCAACCGCATAGCATTATTTGGTTTAAAAAGATAATGCCCAATCATTACAATGGAGTTTCTTTGTTTTTAAGTGTATCACGTGAATTTTAATTTCATCTCACAGCAAGCAACAGCAAAGTAGGAGTGAAAGCTATCATGTAACCTTTTGCAACAAAATGCAAATATTTAAAATCCGAAAAAAAAAATATTTCTAAATGTAATGCAGCCTGACCAATGCTGAGCACATAAAGGCCTATAATATTACCACGATAACAGTATAACATGACCAATTGTCTGTACTATCAGAATACTAGGAATCCATTTCAATTCATTATGATTGAATAAATATTTCAAATACAGATACATATTTTGCACTCTACATGATACATACTTATACTTATATAAACGAATCACACTCGAAACAGTAAATAATCTGATGAGGGTATATTCATGTTCACGCAGTAAACTATATCAGACGAATAGATCTTCGTCATCGTCAATAATACCTATGAACAACAAATTTGAATAAAATAAGTTATCAATATGCTAAATTATTATGTACAAGTAATGTATAATGATAAACAACAATTAATACTGATGTGTATACACGTGTCTGTAATCGGTTAACCAAGATAAATAATTCAATAATTCAAATTACATTTCTGCATCCCGAAAAATTGTACGATACTGCATTCAGATTCTGTACATTTTATACAATTTGACTACATTCATTTTTCATGATTTTTTTTTTTGTTTGTTTTGTTTTGTTTTGTTTTGTTTTGTTTTGTTGTTGTTTTTTTTTTTTTTTTTGGGGGGGGGGCAATATTTAACAATATTATTTATGAGTATGGAAAGGTCGATACCTAGTATTCAAGCAAGCATGGTAATAAACTATCACATATACCATTCATACAGTCTTGTTACTAACAATCAGGGGCGTAAATCCCGGGGGGATGGGGGGGGGGCTGCATCCCCCCTGGCTTGAGGTAGGGGGGGGTAGCCTGTACAATCATCCCCCCTCCCGGAGATTACAAAAAAAAAGAGGGGAAAAAAGGAAGAAGAAGAAGGAAAAAAATGTGATGGTTTCCTTTCAGCATAATGCATGATAAATGATTTTTTTTTTAATGTATGTATAACTGTATAGCCTACACGTATACAGTTTGTCACGATCATTAAAAGTAGTTGCGCGACGTGCGCGAACAAGCACTTCATAAACTTCAGAATAATTTTTCGTTATTTTGCAAGGTATTATTATAGCCTAGACGTAAAGTGCGCCAGCGCGTGAGCGCTTAAAAAGTGCAATCATGTACAGTAGATGCCCGGCTCCCCCCCCCCCCCCCCACTCAGTTATATTTAGAGTACGAGTATGCGCGTTCCCTCCCTTTGAAAGCACCTCCCCCCCCCCCTATCTCAGGACTGCCAACATTTCTGAATCCCTCTTTCGCCGGCTTTTCGCTGAGAGAGAGAGAGAAAAAACCCACTCCCTTTTTAGAGAAATCTCCGGGTGAAAAGTCAAATACACCCCCTTTTTTTACAATTCTCGGGCCGGATTTGTTCGCGCGAAAAAATACCCCTTTCCTGGAGATTTTAGGAACGCACATGCGGTCCCTCCGACCCTGCAGTGTGGGGGGGGGGGGGTAGATGAAGACTGAAGTTCCAGACCTGGCGTGTTCAAGACTTACAGTGGCCGTTTGTCTCTTCAGTTATTTCAAGGTAAGCCTGTACACATTCTTAATATTTTTGTATTTGAGAAAGGATTTGGCTGAGGAAATTAAAGAATTCATTAGATTTAAATAATAAACACAGTACACGTATCATTATATGAATTCCAGAAACATTTTTTAAGAGGTGTGAAAACTGTGAACGCATCTGATTGAGAGTGATAAATAATACGGTAACTGTTGCATTGCCCAATTCCTACTCGGTGGTTGTCATTTTTGTTCACACCTAAAACATAAGGACGAGGGGATGATATTCAAGGGCTGCAATGCATGTGATGTTTGTGTAGGTCTATGAATGAATTAATTTGTTGTTTATATTAAATGAATTGAATTGAATTCAGATAAATAGGGCTTAATAAGAGTCGAAAATGGTGTAACGAATCGTCTTCTTTCTATAATATTTAAATCAAACGTCTAAGCTTTTCGCGCTTCGCGCGGGAAGGTGAAAATGAATTCAGACGAGAATTAAGAGTCGAGAACAGTACACCCAATCGTCTGCTTTCTCTAATAATTAAAGGAAACGCGAGAGAGGGAAACTGAGTTCGTTTGTGTGTGTGTGCGTGTGTGTGTGTTGGTGCGTGTGCGTGTGTGTGTGTGTGTGTGTGTGTGTGTGCGTGTTGTGTGTTTGTGCGTGCGCGATCGCGCACGCGTGCGTAAATTAGTGCGGATGAACCTCTCACTCCCGGCGGATTGGCAAAAAGACCAACGTGTTTCAAGGCTCTGCGCAATTCAAACCATGAAAGATGGTAGGATACGATCATGGATACGATACAGTCTCACGCGCGCAGAGTCCCCAAAACAAGCAGACGTGTATTGTAGCTATGTATCTGTGAGTTACAGGGAAATAGGTCTTTTAACAGGCAAGCCTGAGGACAAAACTTAAGTTTAAACACAAAAATAATTTTCATTATATATTGAAAAGCAAAACAGAGTATAATTGGAGCATATTAATTAAAAGCAAAACCTCAGCAAGACATAACATGAACAAGAAAGAACGTATCCTTTTAATTGTTCCTCTAAAAAAAAACGTTAACTTCAGCATTAGCCTACATTCCAGAATACACAGCCTGCAATAATTCAACATGTCACTCTTGATAATGTGTAGCCACAGCTAGGAGTGGGAATTTGTTTCAAACTCCGACATTTCAATATTCTACCAGCAACATTTACAACGTAATTAATCTGCAATTTGTAGGCACATTTTGTGTAAATGGCCCGACCAACCCTTCTTTTGTTGAGGGGGGGGGGGGGCGGGGGTGGGGGTCTTTTAAAGCCTCGTTTAGATACGAGGTGGCAAAACGGCAATACGTTTCTGTGAGCTATGTGAATACGCGCATGACCTTTGTTGCAATTCATTTACATAAAATAAAACAAAAAGAAAAAAAACGGGAAAAAACGGTTTTTCTTAGGTAGTTTTCCAAGTCATATCTGACATGACAATGTTGACTGCGTTGAATCAAATTCACAATAGACCCCGGGCTCTGTTTTTCAAATAGTGATCATGGATCTACATTAGTGATGACCAATCTCCGGGGTATGTCAATCTCAATGATTTCTTTGATGTCGAATGATGGTCTGGTTTGATCATAATTAGTCATGACAGCGATTCCTTTGGGACTGTCTTGCTTCGTCCAGTAGAGGGTGTCATTGAAGTAGCCTATATCATGCAGGTATTTTCGCTCTTCATCGTCATCGATGTCAGTGTCATTCATGTAGCCTGTGAGCTCGTGAGCCATTGTGAGAGTTTGGTTTAAGTCCTTGTAGAAACTTCGTTCCGCATTAGAGTCACAGAAAAATATACGTCGGGGATCTCCTGCCAAAACATAGAAAATAAGCAAATTTCACAAGGAAACGAAAAAATATTCTTCTCAAGAACTTAATAATTAGTTGAAGAAAAAAAACATGACGAAACACACAGCAATCAATGTGGATTAAAAATCAAAGTCTGATAACACAAGACAAGATTACGTTAACTTGAAAATGTAGAGGAACCAAGTAGATAAACTATCTCGTTAAAGCTGATATTCTAAGCAAATAAATGCCCCTTAATTTAGTACCTACGGCAAGCATATGTTATTTATAAGTTTTTCAATAACATAGTAAATCACAAAAAAATTCAGGCTACTCGATATCCTTAATTGAAATGTCGAAAATATCCGCCTCTCTTTGCAAAGAAAATCAGTCACGGCGCTGGTCTACTATAATATGAAATCACGTCCGAGAAAGAGTTTATTCACGTACCCGGATGTTCCATAGAAAGCATGTGCAGAGATACGATTTTCTGCTTATTTTTGTTTCAAAGGCTGAAAAGTCTAATAAATCATAATTCTATGTACAATTCTTTACCTTCCCCTAATATTTCATAGTATTAATATCAATTCCCCTTTTAAAAAATATGACATATACATGCCAACGATGTGCTATTAGTCGATATTTTCATCATGTAATTTTTGTTTTGGTGTTGAAATTGGCCCAGGCACGGGGTGAATAGTAGCTGTCTGGTAAGTGGACCGTATAGTGCAGCGGCTTAGCAAGAAAAATGTGCACTTTTTGAGAAAATCATGAAACTTCTAGCATAGTTTGCTTTCACCATAAAATTTATTTTTAGATGTGGAGGGAAGTCAGATTTGATCTCTGATGACCCTGAGAGGTCAAATTCAAAATGGCCGCCGGTCCACATGGTCTAATGTACAAACACGCTTAACTTTTGAACCAAATAGTCCAGAAAAAACGTTTAAGGTTTCATTTCCAACTAAATTGGGGATGCCAATTCATTTGGTAATACTTTTGAGATCGCCAGAACTCAGGGTGTTGCATTTAGGTCAAGGTCAAGGTCAAAATTGACTAAAAATAGCGAGTTTTGAATGGTTAAAAAAGGTTAAATCTCATTTATTAGTCATTTGTTCTCCCCTATGTTCTCAAATTTCTTTAGGAATGGTTCCCCTGTATAGTCCCCAACCTTAATCCCTTTCAGTTAGTATATTTCACAGTTTGATTTGACCTCGGATGACCCTGAGAGGTCAAATCCAAAATGGCCGCCAGTCCGCGTGGTATAATGTACTAACTCGGTAACTTTTGAACCAAATAGTCCAGAAAAACGTTTAAGGTGTCATTTTCAACTAACTTGGGGATGCCAATTCATTTGGTAATACTTTTGAGATCGCCAGAACTTAGGGCTTTGCATTTAGGTCAGTACAATTCATTCTGGACGGCCATGCGTTATGGCTCGAGGCATGGGCACACAGAAGATTTTTTTTATGTTGGGAACCGGGGAAAAATGCAATAAATTATTGAAAATTTATTGCAGTTTCTGTTTTTTGTTTTTTTTTTTTTTTTTTGGAAACTGCCCCCTACCCTAGCCCCCGCTGCGTCCAGTCATGGTTCAGTGACAAAGCAATCGCCTCGTAACTGTAAGGCCCCAGGATCAAACCCGTGTCGATGTGTTACATTAGTGCCCTTTTGTGGGGCATTAATCCTCATTACTGTCATTTATGACTTAAGGGCATAAATCCCCTAGTTGATAAGCATAGTAGCATGCACATGCTTTAGCAGTCACGCAAAACACACATTGGCAAATTATTATTCAATAACATAGGAGAATGTATACTATTATCTAGATCTATTATTTTTAAATTATTTTTTAAAATAATTCCATAAATTGGGATAAAAAAAAAAATCCACCTTTATGAGCGACAGTGTATATTATACACGTATGTATCCTGTAGAGCGCGAAATATGTATCTGTATTTGAAATATGTATTTAATCATAATGAACAGAAATGGATTCCTAGTCTTCTGATAGTACATATATAATTGGTCATGTTATACTGTTATCGTGGTGATATTATTATACAAATGAAGCTTGCGTATGACTTCATTATACGATCTATCCGCACTCGAGTTGAGGATGTGTGTATCTATTGCACGAAGCCGTTAGGCTGAGTGCGATAGATACACACGGCATCATTTGATGTTAAAAGAATTCATTCAAGATTGTTTCGTGACAGTATATGGCTAACAAATAAATCTCAAGTTTAATAAGGCTTGATTTAGTGCGCCCTCATAGGTATAGATATAGCAAGCGCACTAATTACCTCTATACCCATTTACGCATAGCGCTGCGCAAGAATAGGCTCACGCTCACGCAGTATTAAGCGCTCTAACCTCTACGCGCACAACTGCGCTCTGAAAACGAGTTCAATAGTACTGGAAAATATTGCACTCCTTTTCATGGAAACGAGTGCAATAGGGTTAGTGAATGAATCACACGTGACCGCGCATGGCCAATCATTTGATTAGGATCTGGGAGTGAGTTGCCTAAAGACCTTTATGTGCTCAACATTGGTCAGGCTCCATTACATTTAGAAATATAAATGTTTAGGATTTTAAATGTGTGCATTTGG
Organism: Strongylocentrotus purpuratus; assembly: GCF_000002235.5. NCBI lineage: Eukaryota > Metazoa > Echinodermata > Echinoidea > Camarodonta > Strongylocentrotidae > Strongylocentrotus > Strongylocentrotus purpuratus. The sequence goes on along the minus strand of NW_022145607.1, from coordinate 21,354,997 downwards.
TTGCAAAAGGTTACATGATAGCTTTTACTCCTACTTTGCTGTTGCTTGCTGTGAGATGAAATTAAAATTGCAACTCCGGGGTGATGAAAACGCAAATTAGCTGGATAGTTTGCGATCGGGATAGTTCAAATAACGGGATATTTGGCAATCTCGAGCCAGTGATGAGTGTGCATTATGTTATGAAACCAAATCATGCGATGCGGTTTGAAAAAGGTTAGCAAGGAGGAACGATTTCCAAACAGTACTTTGATCTGTATGTTTATGGGTTCATTGCTGTATAATATATTCGATGAACTTTTAATGTTTTTCTGTGAAGAAATATTGTAAGTTAAATACCGAAAATACACCCTAAATACAACCAAAAAATCCATAGCGCGAGACGGTTAATGCTCATAAATGTACCAATGATTATCGACATTATGTCCGGGGAATTCATCTATTTAGGCAAATAGTGCATATCTAAATATTGTTTGACCACCAAAGTATCGGGTTTGTGATAATTTCCACTGAATCCACTATCGTACACAATAATATAATTAATCTCGTTTTACTTACGGCTACCCCTCCCACAAGAAAAGAAAAAAGGAAAGACATAAAATACCCATATTTTTTTGTTTACTGAACTGCAAAACCTGCCAAAATAAAACGATTATTTCCAGGCATCGGTAACAATGGAAGTGAGATGAGAAGAATGATCGCCATCGCAACCTGAAGAGCAATGCATCGTGCACGACATACACATATCATCATTATCCAATGAATGAGCCATGACATGAACACCTCGATTAGTTTATTGTTAAAAACCGAGTTTAATTCTACTATGACTAGGATAATTAGATGATCATAAATGGATGAACGCAGATTTGAGATAGCTCAAGCAAATGAAAATGTAAGCATAGTGATGTTTATTAATTATTCAAAAAACAATTTCCGCCATTCGAGGCCAATATGTCAAAATGCAAAGAAAGAAAGAAAGAAGAAAATGGCATTCACAGTTGACGACGTCACTTCATCATTTTTCGTTTACTATTTTTTCAACGAGGCAACGAGGAAGCTCGATTCATCAAAAAGCTATTACTCATGTTATAGATCAAATTTCTATTCATGAATATACTTAGAAGTATTAAGGAAACGTCACCATGTTTTAAAATGTAAATGCGATGATAGGGTAGGTCACAAGCAATTAGACTTTGATTATTTATTGAAAATTAAAGATAAGAGTTTAAAGAATTTACTGGGGAATGAAGATCATCTGCACACTCTGTTAGCTTTCATAAAAGCTACAGGTAGATACCACTCATTATAGCTAACGAGTTTATTTTTCTCTATCATAAATTTATTTTGAAGGCATAATGTTATGAAGTTGATCTAGAGTGTATCACTTTTTCAACACATTTTAAAGTTGGCTTCAATCCTTCGGGGAGTGCTGCAGCATGGATGCTGCCACTAAAGACCACTGGTCACGATAGGGGCGGTATAATAATATACGGGTTCTTAAAAGATAGATGAAAATAATGCAAGGAAGCAAATTTATTCAGCAAAAGGGGTGTGTTGTTGGAGGGGTCAAATCGATCTTCCTTTTTTCCTTCTCCCATTTTTTTACCTGATAAGTATTGCAATTTTATGAGGGAGGGGTTTTGATGTGCCCTCCCCTTTATTTATACCACATTAGGAAGAGAACAGATATTGAGTCAAATATTCATTTATTGAAACATATTTATAGAGGATATATACATAATTAACGAAGCATGTTTCCCCTTCATGGTCCCGATTAAGAACATACAATATTATAAAAGAATCGAACAGAGCAACAAATACAGAAATCAATAGATGTCCATTACGATTTCGAGATAGTAGAGCTTGTCTATTTTAAAGTTTTGTTCAAACGTTTTTTAATCTGAGCTTGTAAAACTTGTAATGTAATTTTGCTCTCGGGCTACCATTTTGCAGTTCTTCTAATAAAAAATTCTACTATGACTACGACTGAATGTAAAAATTGTACGCTCCGCTCTAAGAAGAGATTATAAATTGCCGGATCGTATATAATGTTCCTCAAATTTCATCGAGAATGATCTTTTATTACGACGAAAGTGATCAAGAATTCATCATACGGCTGCAAATGAAGATCACATTGTGAAGAAGCATCTCTAATTCATAATCTCCAGTTCTGGTAATGGTGAAGAAAAAAAAATGAAACAGTTTCTATTCAAATTCACACCAATTGTTAAGCAATACAAATTAATGACTCTTGCTGAAGGTATTTGAATGAAGTTGTGTAATTGCAGAGAAAAAAGCAAAATAAACATCGATTTCTTCAACGGTCGGGGTTTGTCCCAAACCGAATTCAAAATTTAGTCTGTTTGGCTCCCTCTTGCGGCAACAACTCGATATAATTTTCTCGGTTGGCGATTCAGATCATTCACGCCGAAAAGCCAATAGTCCGGCAGCCAAATGCAGATTATTGGCCTAACCTTGTTTTAGGGTCTATAGTTTTTTTTTCAATGGATTTTGATTGCCTAGACCTTCTACTTCAAGAATCCGATTGCTGACACTCTGTCAGCCTTGAGCAATTTAAGATATATGACGTCATACAAAATGGCCGCCAAAGTACATGATTTTCCTTTAAAAATGAATAATAAATATATAATAAGGATTTTTTCTACAATTTTTGGCAGCCAAATGTCTGTATCTCTCTAGGACCATCACTAACAAAATGTTTTATGATGTTGCATGGCCATAGATGACCAGCTTATTTGCATATTTTGAAATAGCGCCCTCTATAAACATATTAATTTGAATAAAATATATGTGCCAGCCAAATGCCAATTTCTTAAATCTATGTCACGTTGAAATCATATTAAATGCTTTTTGGGGGCAACAATTGCAGTTGTGCTGCATAATCTTTCATCGTGTTTGGTACAAATTTAGATAGGGTAGGTGTGGGGAATGGAAGACCCTTAAGCACATTTGCATAATTTACATAAACATGAACAATGTTACACATACAGACATTTTTGTATTCCCTTTAGTATTTTTTCTCTTTATTTTGTAACGAAATTGTGGTCATGATGTAACTGATTAATAAGATAACAATGATTAATGACGTCATCACCAAAGGTCTCTTATTACCTACATGTGTAGGTAATAAGGGACAGTTACAAATCAAGACATTTTAAATACAATTTGAATGAAAATGGGATTGTTATAGTTAGATCAAACATTTTTTGAAAGAGATATATGGAGCCAATGAACTTACTGAAATTTTGAAACGATTTTAAAACAATGTGGCCCAAAATATTTCTGTAGTTTTTGTTTACAGTAATAAAGGTGTTCTCAATTATGTTAAAATACTTTGAAAATAATATTCTGGCAATATGACTTTTACATTGATCAAACTCACAGCATAGAAACAACTTCTTAAAATTGAATGCATTCAAATTAGAATGGTGACACGTACGACCAAATATGTTTCATGATAGTGCCTTTCAACATGAAATGGACAACTGGGGAGAAGTAGGCCCCCATCTTGGACCTGGTGTCCCCAATTACCTACACATTTCTGATCAGACACCATTCATAATGTGAATTGCAACACCCATTCACAACATACAATGGCCATAAGCTTTCTGTGATGGTTGGCACATTTCATAAACTTCCTTTTAAAACTAATTTTTAAGAGCCACCCCTAAATATCTGCATACACCACAACATTCAGTGAAAATTGTGTTTTTATATCAGAGCAAATTTTTACGATCAAAATTGCTAATATCTTGGTCAATTTTGCCAATTTTCTCGGAGAGAGAACGCATTGTAGTCTTCGAAATGAATTGGATATATGCAGACGTGTTGTTTAAGGCCACATATGTCGCTATATCAATATTGGAGCCAACACGGACAGACAGTGATGGGTTCAAGCTTGGTGGTCTCCAATTCCCTACACCTACCCTACATATGTCAAGAAAAAAAATGGCTATGAAAGAATTCATTTTTCATCAAATCGGTGAGAAGTGGTTTTACGGCACACATTATTATTCAATTGATAGGCTTTATTTAGACCAGCATTGCTCCAACGTCAGTGAATGTGGATAAAGCAGTTGACATCTATACTAGACAGATGCATGAATTTCAAAAGATATTACCTCGTGGATTCTATGACACAATTTCCAAGAAAGTTCAAACCATGGCTGCCATGAAGAAGTCAATATTGGGATACGAAAATCTATGAAAAGTTGATCTACTCCAGAGTAATAGGACTGCAGACAAGTTCAAGAGAGGTCAATATCAAGGACATTTTGTCATAAGAGCTTTCACCAGTCCCAATAGCACTTTTTGATGATTCTGGAAACGAGCACTCCCATGTCAAAGACGGACTTATAGAATTTGACAAAAGTTGAGATGTCAGCCAGGCATGAGACACTGGAACAACCTTGTACAGTCATTGATGGTTGTGCTCTGCTGTGGATGAAAATCTGATGATTTTTGCTTGGTGTTTGACAGATCCGAGAGTATCTAGAGGTCATAACGGGTCGAGAGTCTTCCAACTGAGTCCCGCGTCACTGCTGCCCTCCAAGAAACTATCTCTTACTATTCGTCGTCGTCGTCGTCATATAGATCATGGCTCACCATTGTGACCCGTTTGATGAGACCTTTTGATCGGCATCTGTCTCCTGCAATCCGGTAGAGTGTCTTTAGTATTTAGAGGGTGGCTAGTGATTTCCCAAAGGTCGTCAGTCCATCTGAGCTTGAGTCTTCCTTTGTTACGTGTTCCTTCAAAGGTACCTTGAATGATAATTTGTCAAGGTTGTCTCCTGATCTTCTGCTAACGTGACCAAACTATTGTAGCTTGTACCGTCAATCCTGGTAGCAAGTGGCGGTTGATCTCCGATGATGGACATTAATTGTGTCCATTGGTGTTGTTATCTCTTCATGATATCCCAAGTAGCTTCCTCCAACACCACATTTCAAAGGCAGATATTTCCGAGCTTCCACCCTCCTTGACAATCATTGACCCAAGAACATTATATAAACTTGTCCACTTGATCAACTTCTTCTCCATCAACCACCATGCTCTGTTGCATGTAGTTAATTTCCACCAATCATGATCTAGGTCTTTTTCCCATTGAGGTAGGGTCCAAATTATTCACTTGCATCCTTCACTCTTTTTTAAAGAGTTCTAGTAGTTCTTCTGATGTTCTTGTTATAAGTGTTGTCAGTGGCATACTGAGCAAAAACACTTAGAGGGGCAGAAAAACAATCTGCATCACCACCACTCATACATGTTACATGCAGGCCCTGCAGAACTTTTTTAAAATCGGGGTGGGGGGTGAAGTATTTACGATCAGGAAGAGAGGAGCGCAAATTGGCGTGGTGTTCAAGGGGCACAGCCCCTGGAAGCTCAAGGGTTTCAGGCATTTATTAACTGTAAGATGAACATATTTTGATACTTCATTTCACCTCGGGTCACTTTCTTTCTTTCTTTCTAGTTCTCTTCAACATACTTTATACAAAAAGTGAGGGGGCTCGAGTCCCCTGAGCCCCGCTGTTCTGCGGACCCTGACATGTAGGCTTTTAAATAAGCATATTTTTTGCTTGACTGTGAATTTAGGATTTGTCATTTTCCAACATACGCTTAACAAATAATAATTTACTAAAAAGTGAGAAAAAACCCAAGAAAATCATGTCATTTCAGCAACATTTGTAAATCACTGGTATCGAATATATAGAAAAAACAGTTTGAATTTTGTTTGGGGGTTTAACTGTCCCCAACCCCCCAACCCCCCCCCCCCCAACCCTTCCCCATCAATACGCCAGAGAGTGTTGTATTGTCGGCGTATCTTAGGTTGGTGATCGTTCGTCCACCAACAGAAACTTGACCATAAAATGCCTTTCTCATAATGAATACAGCATAGATGGTGATAGGATGCAGCCTTGACGGACAACTTGACCAATAGTGAACCTTTCGGTGTAGCCATTCTCTGTTCTTACTGTTGCTTCTAGGTATTGGTAGAGCGACTGGATGAGTTGAATTATATATGCTGGAAAGCCCATCCAGCTCATAATCTTCCATAGGCGTTTATGTTGTACGCAGTCAAAAGCTTTGGAAAAAACAATAAAGCTAGGGAGAGAAGTTGTTGAAACGTGTCTCTAGTGTTGCTAACTTCACTATCTTTTCATGACAACAAACTACAGTTGATCGACATCGTAATTATATGCGCGAGTCTGCAGGATGATTGGGTGCTCAGAAATAGGCAAAAGCACAAGCAGGCCTTTACCGTCAAGATGAGGTTCCTGTTGAAGTGATTCCAGGCAGTGATGTCATGGCAAGGAAAGGTCTGTCCACAACAAAGTTATGATGAAGCAGGCAACATCGAAGTACAGCAAGCGATTTGAATTGATGCTAATGAGAAGATGTATGTTAGGGTCCTAGTGGATGACACAGACGTCTACGTACTACTTTTGCATCGATCATTATCTACATGACGGACTTATAAAACGCCAATGACCATGGAGACGCCCCTTCACAAATTGAACTGTTATTGATGTTCCTGCTAATGTAGACAAGTTAGGAGATATCATTCCATCGATGTTGGCAGGACATGCGTTGACGGGATGCGACACTCTTGGGGCATACTTTGGCATTGGATAGGGTACAATGCTGAAAGTGATGAAGCAGAAGATTCGACTCCCTTAGGACTCAGTTGGCAATGTTGATGCAGCATGGTCATATGTCATCACTCAACCTACTCAATGCTTTGCTTCATGTTATGGACAGTCAACAACCAACTGAATGTCAGAGGCTCGTATCAACGTGTGGCTATCAAGGGTCCGAAGACTAGGAGCTCCAAATACCCCCAAACCTTGCCTCACTACCTCAAACTACCTCAAGCGTTTGTAGAAAATGTTATTAAAAGAGAGCTCATTTGCAAACATGCGTGTGGAAGCACGCATTACAGTCACGACCTCACTTTGCAGAATTAAGTATTAAATAACTCCCTCTTCCGCATGGAATATTTTAGGGCTCCCAACACTTTAGAGGGCTTTTCATCAAGATTTTGAAGCAAACTTATAAACGGATATAGTCCTGTATCGTATCGGTAGTTCGTAATTTTTAGGTTAATTTAAAAGAATCTAGTACCTTAGAATACAAATCTAGTTTCTTAACGCTGTCACTGAAAATGGGCTTTAATCACCATATGCCACCTCATATCTATGGGACAGAGAGCATAAAATTCAACCATGTTTTCTTCGAGTATAAAATTACAAAATAAAAATAAATGTGCAGCACAATTTTTACTCACTGTATCCAGTGCATCTGACTCATGACATATGATAATCTCATGTTAGAAATTGGTATTTGGCCATCATTTTGAACTATTCAAGTTAATGTGTCTATAGAGGGCGCCATTCCGAATTATGCAAATTTGCATATCATTTGTGATCATACAGCATCGCAATTTTTATTTAGTGATGATTCTAGAAAAAAATTAAGATATTTGACTGCCATTTAATGTAGTAAAATGCTGTTAAAACTTTTTATATCATTAATTTTGGTTAAAAAGGGGATTTTGGCGGCCATTTTGTATGACGTCACATATCTCAAATTGCTCAATGCTGACAGAGTGTCAGCAATCGAATTCTTCAAATTGATGGTCTAAGGAACTATAATCCGAAGAAAAAAAACTATAGACCCTAAAACAAGGTATATCGAGATGGCTGCCGGACTACAACCCAACACACAGAAAACGCTCTACTGAAAACTTCCGCATTACTATCAGTTCGACAGTTGTTACATTTCTTCAGGCCCACATAGTTTTCTAAATCTCCCAACATTATAGTTATGGAAACAAACTTAAGCTAAAAAACGATGTGGGAGAGAGAGAGAGAGAGAGAGAGAGAGAGGTGGGGGAAGAGAGAGAAAGAGAGAGAGGGAGAGATAGAGAGAGAGAGAGAGAGAGAGAGAGAGAGAGAAAGAAGTTTCCCAAGGATTAATCTCAAAATTGCCGAAGACACGTCATGATCCGACTTTGACCAGAGGAAAAGAATCATGACGTCACTTCTCACGAAAAACACCAGCAAGATGCTGCACTTTTTTGGCATTTCCATCGTTCCCTTTCCCCAGAAGACGATGGGAAATTGACAAGTTCAAGAATGATCCACACTAGGGCGCGTTCTAGTTTATCCTGTTTCCATGGCAACCAAGTGAAGCGATTTCCGACCCATTACAGGGGATTTTCTCACTGGCGAAAATTTGGCGGCTTCGCGAAGTTTCGCCAGTCCTGAGTTTATGCGCCATGTTTCGCTTATGTTTTTAAGTAAAAACCCACGAAAACAACAAAACACGAAACATTTGGAACAATATATACTTTTGCCTGTATACACTACACATGATGTCGATGATATTGAAGTTTTTGTGACATAATTGAGGTAAAAAGCAATTTTCCCTGAAGACAACTTGAATAAAGATCCATTATCGGGCCGGGTGCTTCTATTTTCTTTCGTGGATTACTTTTCAAGAAAATAAGTATACAGGACTAATGTCAATAGGGGACAACATCTTAAGTGTTGAGAGAAAATAATAAAATACAAATGAATATGTGTAAATCCAGTTTGTAGGAATAAACCTTCAGGTACTAGACGCATGAATATAAAAAACGATGATGAAACGGTATAGTATTGATTTTAGGTTTTGTTTCATTAAATTTTTTTGTTTTGTTTTTCTGGGCTTTTATAGTTGCTATCATTGTCAATTTTGGTTCGGTTTTTTTTTTCTCTCTTTTTTTTTTGATTGGATATTAATCTCTGTGGTAGAGGATTGTAGGGCAGTGTGAAGGGGCCTTTGAGCTGTGTCAGGTCTACCCTCTAGGCTGTGATTCAATATCCGTGTTATTTCTTGTGTGAAGGTTAGAAGCAACTCCTTGAAAGATGATGATGATGATGCCGACCCGAACTACATGTACATGTACATGAATTAAAAAGTAAAACAATGTGATCGCATAGTCTTTCAAGGAATCACCTATAGGGTCTACTGTCATATGAAAGTGAGGAGCAACTCCTTGAGAGATGATGATAATGATGATGATGATTATGATGATGATGATGATGATGATGATGATGATGATGCCGACCCGATCTATTAAAAAGGTAAAACAATGTTATCTCAAAGTCTTTCAACGAATCACCTTTAGGGTCTCCTGTCATAATATGAAGGTTAAGAGCAACCCCTTGCGAGATGATGATGATGGAGTTGATGATGAGGATGAGGATAATGCAGACCCGAAATATATTTTAAAAGGTAGAACAATGTGATCGCAAGGTCTTTCAAGGAATCACCTATAGGGTCTACTGTCATATGAAGGTTAGAAGCAACTCCTTGAGAGATGATGATGATGATGATGATGATGATGATGATGATGATGAGGATGAGGATGATGCAGATCCGAAATATATTAAAAAGGTAGAACAATGTGATCATAAAGTCTTTCAAGGAATCACTTATAGGGTCTACTTGTCATATGTAGGTTAGAAGCAACTCCTTAAGAGATGATGATAATGATGATGATGATGATGGTGATGCTGGTGATGATGATTATGATGAGGATGAGAATGATGCAGATCTGAAATATATTAAAAAGGTAGAATAATGTGATCGCAAAGTCTTTGAAGGAATCACCTATAGGGTCTCCTGTCATATGAAGGTTAGAAGCAAGTCCTTGAGAGATGATGATGATAATGACGATGACGATGATGATGATGATGATGATGATGATGATGATGATGATGAGGATGAGGATGAGGATGATGCAGATCCGAAATATATTAAAAAGGTAGAACAATGTGATCGTAAAGTCTTTCAAGGAATCACCTATAAGGTCTACTGTCATATGTAGGTGAGGAGCAACTCCTTGAGAGATGATGATAATGATGATGATGATGATGATGATGATGATGATGATGATGATGATGATGATGATGATGATGATGATGATGAGGATGATGCAGATCCGAAATATATTAAAAAGGTAGAACAATGTGATCGTAAAGTCTTTCAAGGAATCACCTATAGGGTCTTCTGTCATATGAAGGTTAGAAGCAAGTCCTTGAAAGATGATGATGATGATGATGATGATGATGATGATGATGATGACGATGATGATGATGTCGTGTCCAACCAAAGAAGAAAGATAAAATTCAACGTAATCGCAAAGACTTTCGATAAATCTTCTAAAGAGCAATTTCAATATCCTCTGTTGTATTGCAATAGAAAATATTCGGATTACATAATTGTAATCTCAATTGTTTCGTCCACTTCAAAAGGTGATGGACACGGCAGATGTTTCCTAAAGATGATTTCTCGAGAATCTTTGCGATCGTTTTTATTACATTCCCCTTTATATCATACCTCTAAAAATCATATCCATTGTGTGTGCTGTATGTTTAGATTTGTTTGTTTGTTTGTCCGTTTTTTGTTTGTGTTTTCTATTATCAGCTACTCAAATTGACCTTTCTTTATATATTGCATAAGTTGTCCATAGGGCAATTCCACGGTAACGGAAGGACACTCAGACAAGATTTTTGAACTTCAGGTTCATACTAAAAGAAATGTTTTATTAGTATGTATTAAACTATGGGGAACAAAATGTGTTTCAGTCAAGTGGAAAGCTTCATCAACTTCACAAAGTTTGGATAAACACTAATTAACTGGAAAAACCATGTCCATTTTTATGTCCTTCCGTTACCGAGATAATTAATATGCACATTCTTAAACTACTTAACTATAATGACAATTTTTTTTGGGAGAATTAAAGGCACTTATATAGGTATTATATCTGCACTGTTTCACATCTTATACTAATAAAACAGTTCTTTTAGTATGAACCTGAAGTTCAAAAATCTTGTCTGAGTGTCCTTCCGTTACCGTGGAATTGCCCCATAAGGTTATCCCTAAATATTGTTTGTTGCTTTTGTTCGTTGCAGACTTGCAGTTGTCTTTTCACCAAGGTATGGCTGGTTATGCACATACAGACGGAATATGTTGAAACCACGCGTCGGTGTCCTTAGCTTGCCACCACCTTCTTCTGAATCAAGGAAAATGAAAACTATGTGAAATAGAGCCCGCCATCCTCCTCATTATAATAATAATAATAATAATAACAATAACAATATTTATAAAGCACAACATATCCATCTCTAGAGATGCTCAAGGTGCATATAAATAATTTAAATTAATATTCAACATACTTTAGATTAAAGAAATATTAAATGTTAACTTGCATTAGATCATACAACTTCATGGTGCCAAGGTACATACAATGTGGCACAGTGTGATTATTCGTTTTTATAGCAATTGTCATATGTAGAACGTCCTCACAATTCGAAGAGAGAATACTCCTGTTTGAAATAATGTCACGAATCATCCATTCACGTCAATAAGATATTTTAAGCAGAAGCGATTCATTACTTCCTAATATGTTGTTTATGTCTATCAGAGGGTTTTATTTTCCTCGGATGATTCTGGCCAAGAGGGAGAAGCGACGAGGGGAAACGAGCATTTCATCCAGATGGATTCACAGTGACGCAGAGCTTAAGGCCTCGCCTGTATTAAAATAGATATTAATGTGTTATGAAAGGAACCCTTAATACAATTGAAGAGCGGATGGAGGGATGCAGAACTGCCCCCTATCCCGTCCCACTATTCCTGCATGTTGGTCTCGTTTCACAATGGAAGCTAGTTAATATATGAACATAGTATTTTCCTTTCCAAAAAAATGAAAACATTAAACACCTGTTTGGAAATACTGAGCAATTTTGCCCAGCCCTTAAAAATCGCTGTCTCTTCTCTTTCGCCATCTCTCTCTCTCTCTATCTCTCTCTCTCTTTCTCTCTCTCTCTTTCTCTCTCTCTCTCTCTATCTCTCTCTCCCTCCCTCTCTCTCCCTCTTACTCTCTCTATATATCTCCCTCTCTCTCTCTCCTCCCCTTCCTCTCACTATCCCTATTTAAACTGTTCCTCTGCCTGTCTCACATACCCTCTCTCTAATTATTACATCTCCTTCTAAACTTGCCCTCTTTTGTTTTCATCCATATAATGAGGGTAGCCCCTGTAGAGATTTGGCTAATTTACATCAAATTTATCCCCTGATCAATATCATGATGTGAGAGCGCCTCTCTTAATCCCTGCTAGATTGACACAGATTTATCGCAATTACTCCTTTAGATTTAGAGCATAGTGATATGAAAACATCACTCTTCTGGTGTGGGGATACTAATATCCTGCCTTGCAAATTGCTCCCAGGTGCTCAGTCCCCGCGTTCTGTATAACATTACGATTGCAATATTGAAATATGGCTCAATTTCCCACCTTCTTAGCCGCGATAGAAATTACATTTTTTCTTCAAAGTAACGGTTCATATCGTTTGCATCATTGAGCCTCAGGGTTAGCATTTTATATTCACTATTACTTTCTTTAACCGGTTTGTATTATTAATATATTATTATTATAAACTGTGGAACAACTTACCGTTAGAAATTAGGAAATCACTAATCATTAGTAATGTAAAAACAGTAAGAGCACCACTTTAACTTCTCGATTGAAAATGGACCCCTGCACATGAGTCATAACTGAATAGAATATATAGATAAACATAAATGATTTTTTTTTTTAAAATACAAAATAAACACATGACATGTTTAGAGGGCTGGTAAAATTTTCGCTACTCTTTCGGGAGCGATAAAAAATTATTATATCCTGAAAACAGTAGTGTCCTCGTCCCCATGTTTAGCTAGCAGTATGGAAAATGTCACAATTCAAATAAAGGAATGTGCTTGCACGAAACTAGCGCATGATTTATGAATATGAAACACGCATACATTTGTTCTGTGTTACCAATAAACTTAAGCAGTCATTCAGTTTTCCAACTTGTTGATGAGGGAATCATCGAAAAACCCAAATTAAATGTTTTATTTTATACTCATCTAACAAATTCTAGTGATTCAATTTTTAAATTTCCACCTCTGGTTTTGGGTTTGCAGAAAAAAGTCCTTCGAAACCCGAGTGACCAAACCATTTTTCCATTTTAGAGGCTTCACCCCTTTTTCAATTTCGTGTCAAATTTTGGCGCGATGAAAGGCGGTATTTTGTGACACATCTATTTAGGCTGCAAGCGACTTCCTGTTAAATCCCATTTCAACTAGAATGATGAATATTGACCGACTTCTCTAATAAATATCATGTTTATAGTAATGAAACTCTAATGATATTTAGGCCTACCGTACTGGTTACTCATGAAAACGGAGATTATGTGTTAAACACGGTTTATTAAAAACATGAAAAACACAGTTTTAGATACTTTGCGTCATCGTTTAAAATGGAAATGTGTACGATAAATCATATTTGTGTATTATTATCCCAAGTTCGCATTTCAAAATCAAATTATATATTAAAGCCTGGTTTCCTCGTCCTCATCGGTGGCAAGGCTCGGGCTCCTGTTTTCGGGGAGAATAAAATCAACACAATTTGTTCAGTTCATAGAATGTTACTACTTACCATTCTACAGACGAGCTTTTTTTCTCTCAACCTTTTTGTAGTCACGGCACTCCTAAAAAAAGGCCCGAATCCATCACAAAAGGTTCATTTTGCATCACTTTGGCACGTATTCGTCAAGTGCCATGTATGGGCAAAATTGTTTCTCAATTGGCGATTATTTGTTAATCAACACAGTAATTAAGATGTGTAGAAACGTATGCGGGTACCTTGCCACCATGAATGCAAAAATGATATATTCGGTCACCTTGATACGAATATGAGGATGTTCAGGGACCTCGGTGCCCACAACTATCCCGCTTCTAAATGTTACGAGCGAATGAAGCGAACGAACGTGGTCTATGATGATTGTTTAAAGACGGTTTTACCTGACTGCTAATATAGCATGTGTACGCTTGTAAGAAAGAAACCAGCGGACTGTCGACGGACTTCTTTATGAGGATTAGTACCTTATCAAAGGGCACTATCGCATCGACTTGGTTTCGAACCCATTACCTCTTGGTTACTAGATCACTGCTCTACCACTGAGCCATCTCGCCTTCTCTAAAATAAAATATGAAAATCTATTGGTACAAAAGGTATTAGAATAAGGTAAATATAAGGATATTCGGGCACCTCGTTGCCCAACATGCTTCACTGAACGAAATGAAAGGTTGAAGGATGACTATTGTTTTACCTGACTGCTAAGAAAGCATGTATACTTATTCTTGTAAGTAAGCAACAAGGGGACCGACGGCTTTAAGTCCTCTCCGAGGGACTGGGTTATGGAGTTTAATACCTTACCAAAGGCAGGCGCGGATCCAGGATTTCTCAGGGGAGGGGGCCCAATTTTTTTTTTTTTTTTTTTTTTTGCTCCCGAAAATTTGAAAATCGCGCTGGCCAAAAAGTCGCTCAGTGGGGGGGGGGGGGGGGGGGGGGGGGGTTGAGCCCAAAAAAACTCCTCCAAAAGCGCTACTAAATTGAACACACTTTCTCACAGCCATGAGACCAGATAAACCCCGGTGGTTTGGCGGAAGGATTGACGGGTCATGGGCAAGCTTGGACTAGAATTGTACATTTGGTATTTATTTGAGAATGGTGCTGTTTCCTGTCTGTTCCTATCGCGTGCTTTATCGAGAGAGGAAGCCTCATAGCCATGGCAATAACAAACAATACCTTACGTAGAATGCATTAATATAATGATTCTTCTGATTGTCATGAAGACATGCCAATGGGCAAGACTTGTGGCACCGGTAATTCAAGAGAAGAGAGTTCAAGTCGAATTTAAACTTGTGAAGAAAGAAGAATTATTATGTAGGCTTCGGTATAAAAGGTGAGGAGGATGCCCCCCCCCCCCACGTATGTGTAATGAACTTGAAGTATATCATAGCATTCCAGGGAAATATTCTCCCCATATATTTTAGTCTGCCTGAACTTACTTTCTACGGGCATGATTGTGTACTGTTTGAGAGAAGACCATACGAAGGTTTCTTTTTTTTTGTTGTTAATTCTTCATCATCATCATCATCTTCTTCATCTTCTTTTTCTTTTTCTCCTCCCTTTTTTATCGCTCGCTTAATAGTTTACGACGTTTAAAATTATCGTGTTTAATGAAAAATCAGTTCCATATTTGTGTGAGAGGCCGGATATATTTTCATAAGGATCGTTCTACCTTATCAGCGGATATCACTTAGCCCTGGGGATCTAGAACAGTAGCATAATTACAACCACATATAAGCTATCCTTTCTGTTATT
The DNA here is from genome assembly GCF_000002235.5 of Strongylocentrotus purpuratus. Lineage (NCBI taxonomy): Eukaryota > Metazoa > Echinodermata > Echinoidea > Camarodonta > Strongylocentrotidae > Strongylocentrotus > Strongylocentrotus purpuratus. The sequence continues at coordinate 21,339,724 of NW_022145607.1, read as the reverse complement.
TTAAAGTGAATCAGACACTATTAATGTATATTCGGGTTTTCGTTCATCCTTTTCGGTCATAACACACATCAGGTGGATGATTTTTAACTGGTATGATCGACAATATCGGGGGCTTTGAGAGGTCGAATGCTCCCGTAATCTTAATGCATTTTTTTTATTTTGAAAGAGAAAAAGGTTATTTTAGATATATTCATTCCAATGCACTTTCTATAGTTATGTAGTCCTTGTCGAATAAATCAATTTTCAGAAACTTGCGATAGGCAATAGTGCAGGAATTTTCGTCTCTCTATTTCCATTATTTAATTCTCTTTCTTCTGCCAGAATTTAATGAAAAATATTCATTGTTGCAATACAGCGCTCAATAAGTTGCATACAATCGTGTTGATTCCATTCTCTCTCTCTCTCTCTCTCTCTCTCTCTCTCTCTCTCTCTCTCTCTCTCTCTCTCTCTCTCTATCTCTTCCCCCCCCCTCCCCCTTGAAACTCAGCTGTGAAACAATTTTTTAACTGTTTAATCATTACCGTTCCCTTGTGCGTTATGACGCAACAAAGATATAAAAAAAAGATGATGCGCGCGCATATCTTTGAAACGCGTAACATTTCTATGACAACACGGGATAATTTACTAAATTACACAAAATGCCAATAATAATCTACGATTTGATGCTTAGGAAAGAATGTTGCTTCCTTTTTCGCCACAGCTCCTTGGATTTGTATTGGATATAAATTGGATTTTATCTCACAATTAGACAATAATAGGGTGAGTTTATTTTATGTATAAATAGACAAATTAGTGAATTGTTTTTGTTTTCGTCTGTTATTTACTTTATAAAGTTTATTGCCCCGCTGTTCATCACGATTTGGTATGATGGGGTGGGGGGGGGGGGGGGGCTGGGGTGTTTCGGACACGTATAGAGCTTTCAGATTTGCCTTGGGATTGAATAAAAAATATGCATACAAAAATCACTAATCATAATAAATATCTGTACTTTATAACATTATCCAAAATAAGTCTTAAAATATTAATGACATGTTGTATGTTATCTTCTTGTTATTACTGTTTGTATCTGTCCAGATGAATAACCTGTCGACAAAAAAAAAAAAACGTGTGGGGGCACGTACCCTCTCCCTACCCCGCCCCTGGTAGCTTAGCCATATATGTATACATTGGTGACTTTAATCTGTAGACGGTTTATTAAAAACTATCTGCACTAGTTAGGTCAGGAGGGATTATAGAGTTAGACTTCCCTGCATGGTCACTGACAAATCAGCTCTCAATTAACACTAGAAAAAAGGGGACCATGGGGGACCAATGGTCACCGCTGAGGCATCGTTTGTGTGAGTCCAAAAAAAGTATACGCTTAGAAAATTGCTAATTATTATAAAAATCATCTCTGAACAGTAAACTATTATACATCTTATTAAAGAGTGGTTTATCCCAAATCATTTGGTATCATTTTTGTGTGGTATGTGTTCACGCTTGGATGAACAGGAGGCATTGTTTGCGAGATTGCAAAAACCGACTTGCGCCAAAGTTGCTTATGTGATGTTTGAATAAAACAATAGGGTTTTGGGTATTAATTCGGTCTTTGCGGCAGATCCAAATAACATCCATAAGTGGTGACTTTGCTTCTGCAAAAATCATATCCAATGCATTTCATTTGATACATTCAATTCATTCTCTCACTCCGTTAATCCCAACGTAATACATGCTGTAGGCATCACTTTGGTGAAAGTCGATTTTTGCACTCTCGCAAACGATGCCCCCTGTTCATCCAAGCGTGAACACATACCACACATATAATATATGTATCATATTATCATACCAAATGATTTGGGATAAAACACTCGTTCATATGATGTATAATAATTTACTCTTTATAGATGATTTTTAAAATAATTAGCAATTTTCTAGGTGTAAACTTTTTTTTTTACTCACACGGTATAGAGGGTGCAAGTAGCTATAAGTAGTGCAATGGGGCTTTAAATGACACTTACATTCAACTTTTAAAGAAAAACAAACCTCTCTATTTTTGAAACTGTATCCTATATGAGGATGTATGCCTGTATGTACATTTTCTCATCCGTAAGATGATAATGGTTGTTATTTTTCTGACCTATTTATAGATAACCTGTGTCCACATGTGAGTTAGAAATGTTACTCACGGAATTCTTGGAATTGTCTTGGCAGTGATTCAAACATTAAGAAAGGAAACTGTGTTCTCAAATCTAAACTTGATTAAACATTCTGAAAGTAATGTACCGGCGACAGCCTTGATCGGCCTTTTTCTGTGAAAGAATTTTATTTTTGTTAAATGTTGAACGATTTGAAAGAGCATTTCAAGAGCAAATCTTCACATGTTGGAAGTCGTTTCACATTGGAATGAAAAACAAAAAAACGAGATTACCTATTTAACTTAATTAATTTCAGCTTTAGGTCTACTTTTTCCCCTAGGCCACTTTTTTCTTTCTGAACTTTAAGATCCCCCAACCCAATCTAAAATACAGGTGATCCAACATTTTGTCCAGGTATTACTCCGGGCTCTATTCGTCAAATAGGCCTATATAGGTTTAGGGATAAGGGCTGCAATAGAGGTTTAGAGATAGGATAACAATTGGGTTGGATGTTAGGTTTAGGGTTGGGATTAAGGTATTATATATGTACATTTGGTCTAGGTTAATGTTAGCAATGCGGTTAGTATAGGAAACTGGTCGCGAAGCGATTCAGCTGTATGAGCACAAAATAAAGCAGGTGGCCTAAAACCGCACTTTTACTTCTAAAATCGAAACAGAAGGTCACAAGATTTGGATCAAGGGAAAACGAAAAGTTTTCGTTTCTTTCATTGTCTCTATTCTACCATACGTCACCAGCAATGTGTTGATCGAATGTAGGCCTCCCCCCCCCCCCCCCCCCCCCCCCCCCTCTCTCTCTCTCTCTCTCTCTCTCTCTCTCTCTCTCTCTCTCTTCTTAGAGTTCATGTTTAATACCACGGAAGCGAGTATCAGATACCGAAATCCTCTGAATTGTTGTTCACAAGCAGAAACTCGGAATGGGAGAGTTGAAAGAAATGTACTATTTTCGAGACGAATGAGTGAAAACAACTTTAAAAATATGGCATGGATGAAAAGAGTGATTTATGAAAAGACGGGGATATCTGAAAAGAATCATAGAGAGATTTAAAAAAAATGTTTTTCGAAGGGTTGAGAAATATGATAAAAATGGAATAGAGAGAAATAAAAAAACAACGATACTATATTGATTATTACGAAATGGAGAAATAGGAAAAGGTTGTAATCGGAGAGAAGAGATTAAGAGAGGGAGGACATGATGAATAGAGAGATGGTCAAAAGAAAGAAAAAGGGAGCGATGAAAGAAAGCAGAGACACTTTACGAGAGACAGGAAGAGATAAGAGCAGGCGCGTAGCCAGGGGGGCGGTGGGGCGGTCGCCCCCCCCCCCCCAAAAAAAAAGAGAGAGAAAGAGAAGAAAAAAGTAAAAAGGACGTTGGAAGAAAAAGGAAAAAGGAGTCGAGAACGCTACAACAAATCGTCTTCTTTCTCTAATAATTTAATGAAACGTCAAAGCTTCCGAGCTTCGCGCGGAAAGGGGGAAACTAAATACAGATATGGATTAAGAGTCGGGAAAGGTACAACGAATCGTCTTCTTTGTCTAACAATACGTCAAAGCTTCGCGCAGGAGGAGGGCGAGGGGACTGAATTCAGACAAGGATTAAGAGTCGAGAAATGTACAACCAATCGTCTTCTCCTCTAATAATTTAATGAAACGTCAGAGTTTAGCGCGAGAGGGGGAGGGGCGGAATTCAGACAAGGATTAAGAGTCGAGAATGGTACTTTGAGTCGTCTAGCTTTCTCTAATAATGTAATGCAAGTTCAAAGTCTCCGCGCTTTGCGCGGGAGAGGAGGAAACTGAATTCAGATAAGGATTAAGAGTCGAGAATGGTACATCGAATCGTCTTCTTTCTCTAATAAATTAATGAAACGTCAAAGCTTCCGCGCTTTGCGCGGGAGGGGGACTGAATACAGATAAGGATTAAGAGTCGGGAAAGGTACAACGAATCGTTTTCTTTGTCTAATAATACGTCAAAGCTTCCGCGCTTCGCGCAGGAGGGGCGGACTGAATTCAGACAAGGATTATGAGTCGAAAAAGGTACAACGAATCGTCTTCTTTCAAAGCTTCCGAGCTTCGCGCGGGAGGGGAAACTCCCCCCTTCCTGCACCCATCCCCCCCCCCCCTAGGGAGCGCGCTTCGCGTGCTCACTACCGCCCCCCCCCCCTAAAATCAAATCCTGGCTATGCGCTTGGATAAGAGAGTTAGACGAGTTACTGCACGGATACACTGGTGGTATATTAGCGAAGGCTCTTGACTCTCGCCCGAGACGCCCTGGGTTCGATCGTCGTTCCGTGATCACACCATTAATCGAATTAGACTAACCTTCGCAATAATGACCCCATTATTCTATAGGCCCATCCTATCTCAGACAAAATATAACTCTAGTTCATTTTCTGAATTATGACCTTCGGAAAAAAACGAACCTTCTGGAGTACGTCGAGTGCCCCCTACTTTTCATCGGCTATGTCGGCAGAAAGGTATAGCTGCAGACAAAATAACAACGGTTTCCTGCCAGCCTTGTAATGCTTATGTGAAAGTCTGTATGTAGGGGATGTAGGCCGGATTCAGAGGGGGTCATGGGGTCTGAACCCCTCGTTCTGTCCTCTTTTTTTCCTTTTGGAGTGAATAAAAAGGACCCCCAAATCAAAGCAGTATTTTGTTCTCGTATATCGCATAACTAATTATGATAGAACGTCACTATATAATATCTCATATGCGATTACAAAGGTATTTGGGAAATTGTTACCCCGGCTTTAACTCTGGCAACCGTATAGTGTCATTGCATAATGAATACATCCTACTAGGTACCCACTTACTACACGTGGGTCTAGTGTGGCAAATGTAGATTATTGTCTTGCCAAAGGACGTTGATGCTCCGGCAGGGATTCGAACCCCCTACCTTGTGGTTCACAGGCTTATCCACGAGACCACAAGACCTGTGATGCAACGGTTTTTCTCAATGCTTCTTTGCTTGTCAAAAATTTGTCGAGTCGTGACCTCCTTTTTACAAAGTCCAGTATCTGCCCCCGATCCAGTAAAAACAGCACTTCTCTCATTGACCATAGCTCAATTGCCCTTTCATCAATATTGTCTTTAATTCCTACATGGATAGATGCATCTAGATCAAATCAACAATACTAGTTGTGTGTTATTGATTTACAGATTAGTCTAAAGAGAACAAGGTCGATTTAGTTAGATTCTTTGTTTATTAACAGAATGATAATAGTCAAAGATTATCCTACAAGGTTTTCGCAATTAGCCATATTCTAATCGAAATTCCTTCTCTTTTCTGAATAAATTTATTTGTTTTATTACATTTAGTAACAAACATCATCAAATTATCATGGATAGGAAGGAGAGTTTAGTACATTCACCTATTGGTTAATCTTTTTATTTTTAGCGGTTATTGTTTTGGGCAAGGATTAATTAATTTATGACCATAATACATGTAAAATGTTTATATCATTTGACATTTACGTATAGGTTAATGTCCCCTTATTGGCGTTAGATAAAACGGATAAAAATAACGACCGTAATGCATTACTGCCAATAGATAAACAGTTTATCACGCTTTAATATACCTCCTGAATAAGGAACGAGTTTACGTTCCGAATAGACAAACAATAAACTGTTTATCAATTGGCCATAATGCATTACGTTCCTCATTTTTTCTGTGTAATTTATACGCTTATATGATAACGCTATTTTTTTATGTTTTTGAGCAGACGATATTTAATGACCACAATAATATGTGAATCTGAATTATACACTCGAACCTTTTATTTCCATTCCTTTGATTACAGCCTCGTAATCTATAGGATTTCGAGGTTGCTCATGAAAAAGTAGGCATGTTGATTGTGTTTGTCTGTGCATTACCTCGCCCCTATCTCTCCACCCCCAGTGATCGACTATCGATGACTATGCCCCTGTCCGTTTTCCATGTGAAGGTCTAAATAGGGCGCACCAAGAGATTTGCGATCAGGCTAAAATCAACACCTTTCGAGCCTATAGACAGGAAAAAGGAATGTTTTCCCGGTGTAAGTTATGGTAATAACAGATCTAGATATTATTCCCAGTCCCACAGACCAAAAGTAAGGATTGTCTGAGGCAGGACCTGAAAAGCGACTTTCACAATACTTGCTGCAGCACGTACTAAAATGGCACATTAATCCTGTTTCCTAATAATGCCTTTTTTAATATGAGGAATTTTAAAAAAATCTTTAGATTAATCATGAACAAGACTCTCAGATCAGGAAATCTTAGTTCCAAGCTTTAATAAAAACTGCCTCTCACCTCTACCCTCCCCCCACCCACTTCTCTCTGTGTAGCTCTCTCTTTATAAGGGAATCTTAAACACCTTTTCCCTTATCATACTGTTGTTATTGTTTCCTACTTTTTATGCCTCCGCCACCGAAGGTGGTGCCGGAGGCATCATGTTTTCGGGTTGTCCGTCCGTACGTCCGTCCGTACGTCCGTCCGTACGTCCGTCCGTACGTCCGTCCGTCCGTACGTCCGTCCGTCCGTCCCGTTTGACCGTTATCACAATATCTCAAGAACCATTTAAGATTTAAACTTAAGACTCGGGAATAGTATTTATCACCATAGGAAGACGATCTGATTAGATTTTGGAGTACGTAGGTCAAAGGTCACAGGTCACAGAGGTCAACTTATGAAATTCCTTGTATTGAGTTTGTTAGCGCGATATCTCAAGAACCATTTGAGATTTAAACTTCAAACTTAAGGATAGTATGTATCACCATAGGAAGACGATCTGATTAGATTTTGGAGCACGTATGTCAAAGGTCAAGGGTCACAGAGGTCAACTTATGAAATTCCATACATTGAGATTGTTATCATGATATCTCAAGAACCACAGGAGATTTAAACTTCAAACTTAGTGATAGTGTGTATCACTATAGGAAAACAATCTGATTAGATTTTGGAGCACGTATGTCAAAGGTCAAGGGTCACAGAGGTCAACTTATGAAATTCCATACATTGAGATTGTTATCATGATATCTCAAGAACCACTGGAGATTTAAACTTCAAACTTAGTGATAGTGTGTATCACTATAGGAAAACAATCTGATTACATTTTGGAGCACGTAGGTCAAAGGTCAAGGGTCACAGAGGTCAACTTATGAAATTCCATACATTGAGATTGTTATCATGATATCTCAAGAACCATTTGAGATTTAAACTTCAAACTTAAGGATAGTATGTATCACCATAGGAAGACGATCTGATTAGATTTTGGAGCACGTAGGTCAAAGGTCAAGGGTCACAGAGGTCAACTTATGAAATTCTATACATTGAGATCGTTATTGCGATATCTCAAGAACCACTGGAGAATTTTCACTTCAAACTTAATGATAGTATGTATCACCATATCATAATATCTCAAGAACCACTGGAGATTTAAACTTCAAACTTAATGATAGTGTGTATCACCATAGGAAGACAATCTGATTAGATTTTGGAGCACGTAGGTCAAAGGTCAAGGGTCACAGAGGTCAACTTACGAAATTCCATACATTGAGATTGTTATCATGATATCTCAAGAACCACTGGAGATTTAAACTCCAAACTTGTTTAAATTGCTCTATGGCGGAGGCATCATTTTCGACTGCGCGCAGTCAAAATTCCATCTAGTTTTCTTTTTTTCTTCTATTATCCTCACCACTTATGCGAGTTAATCTTCCTCCTTTAACTTTCCGATATGATTATGATCATTCTGGAAAAAATCAACTGAAGTTATGTTCCATTTTGGGAACTCTAAACATAATGCCAAATCATTAGACCATATGCCATTATATTTATCATTATGTACTACTACCAGGGAGTAACGTCTCTGCTACTACTAATACATCCCCAGGTGGGTGTTACACAAAGATTTTAAATCGAACTTAACTCTAAGTTGGACTTAAAAGTTATGGAGAGCCATTTGTAGCATTCAAATGAAATATATTCAAAAGCGAACATTTAAGTATTTTAGACTTTTTATAAATTCCCCTTCAAAAACATAAAATCTCCCATGATAATATAAAATTTTAATGATTTGAATCAACATTTTATGCTTTTTTTAAATAACTTTGACAAAATATTTTCAAGATGCTAACGGCTTTTCAAAATTGTGAAGTCCAACTTAGAGATAAGTTCAACTTAGGATCTTTGTGAAACACCCCCCAGATCTCACAAAGACGATTAAAACCAAATTACATGTACTTGCACACATGAGCAGCAGGATAGGAAGCCGGTAAAGTGATGCAATTTGCAACATGAAAATGATACCATCTTCCTTTCCTCAGTCATCGTCGATTTGCGTTCATATGGATAATGACTTTATCACAGGTGTGAGGATCAGATAGATGACTAATACTAATTAGGGTGTGTTTACACTCTTCATGTTCCTGGACACTGTTCATATTATCCCCCTGGTTATTTCATTTTCGCTTGTTTTGCAAACCGGCGTAAATGCAGTGATGTTATGACGTATGATATGAAAAAGAAAGAAAGACATTTTAGGGGCAGCTACTTTGACTTTGGAATTAGGAAGAGGATGCAATCTTATTTTAGCTTCTCTGCTCATCTCTATTTAATTTTCAAAACAGTTTGGCAAATATCCCAGTTTAGGGGAATGACGGATCGGCACTTTACACGCCCCGAGTCTAATTGGACAAAGTCGGATGTTAAGTTTTAAGTTTTAAGTTGATCCTTCTTCACTGAAAGATGATGTGTTGTTTACTAATGTCAGCAGATGGCATTGCAAATGAGCCTACTTATGTAAAGGTCACACTGGTTACATTAAGGGTGTCAAAAAACAGGCATTACACATGTAGGCATCTTTTTTTTCTTTTTCCATCATAATTTCCCATCTACATGTATGTCTCTCTCATGATGCCCCCTCTCCTCAATACGTCATCATGAAACTACAAGATCAACAAGGACATCCAGATAATACATTAAATGGAAATAATGCACAAGAAAATTGACATTAGGGATAGGGGCCATCCACTACCCCCTTTTCAGTTTTCTGTTATAGATAGATAGATAAGTAGATAGATTTATAGATATAGATAGGATGGGAAATAGATAGATCGCTTAAATAGATTCGTATATAAATAGATGGGTAAATGAGTGCATTGATAGACAAATATATTAGATGTACAGTGTATATATGGATAATTATATAGATAGATAGATAGATAGATGAATGAATAAAAAAATAGATATGTTGGCAGGTAGATAGACAGACGAAATATTTGGGTAGGTGGATGCATAGACAGACAGATATATATAATTAAAGACCCGTTTAGTCACACTTAAAGTAACATAATTATGTTCTATGCGGTCACAAGCGACTTCCTTCCGCTGTATGCACGGAACATGACGTGTTTTATAACAAGTTGTTAAAAGACGTGCCAATTTTGTATCAAATTCACTTTCATAGGCCTTGAACACAATTCATTCAAGGAATTAGCTATTGAATTCACCTTAACTTATATTGAACAAGAATAACATATACAAATAAGGCACAATGTACATTTCAATATGAAGCGCTTTTTTGAGAGAAAATCAGTCTCTTCGGAGCTGATGTTTTAGAGGGTGTCCCGTCGCTAAACATTTTTTCCTCAAATTATATGGGAAGAAATTTTAAGACAACGTACTCGCCATGCTCGTACGTATGCAGTACGGATCAACGTTGTTCTGGTTTAATTTCGTCAAGCTCTAAAATAAATGCACGAATATTGTAATGAGCTTTTAATATCACACCTTAATACCCCCCCCCCCTTAACCCTCTTAAAATCAAGTAAGAAATAAAAGCACGACCTTATCAAAATAATTATTATACTAAATTTGGACAGTGTCAATGTTCTATGTTGAAAGCTGATTTCATCTAAGTAATTTTCATCATGGGTGGGAAATCTGGTGTTGAATTGATATCTGCGATGATTTGAAGCGGCGGCCCATGATAGTCGTTTACGATCTTCGAGCATAGACAGTGTCACATTGGGCGAAACATATCAGATAGTGTAAACGCTCTGTCTATGTTGAAAGCTATTTTAAGCTAATGTAAACGCTCTGTCTATGTTGAAAGCTGTTTCCATCTAATACCCCATTCACAGTGGTTTTGAAATTTGTAGCGGCGTTGTAGCGGAGCGGCGACACCGCCATAACACCGCTACAAATGCATTCACAGTAGAAAAATTATCCCGCTGCAGCAGCGGGATAAATATCATGTACCCATTCACGCTGCAGCGGGTGATTTTTATTACCTCCGTAACAAACACGTGTATGCATGGCTCATGACCCGCGAGTGACCCCGATATGACCGGAAATACTTCAGCGCGGGGTTTTAGGGTAAACATGTCAAGTTGCTTTTTGTATCCTCGATCATATTACTTTTTAAAAAACTAGCATTTTTATTGCTTCCAGTCAGAATATTTTAATTTTTTGAAGTGTGAAATATTTTTATTTGGATAATTATAAATCTACATAATAATAAAATCAATTTGAATCCACTGGTTACTTTATTTCTATTTCACTTTATGTTCCCCATTGCTGGAGAAAAGAGGTCAGTGATAGGTAAGTAAACAAATCACACGTGTTTGTCGCGGTGTTATAGCGGAGAGCCTTCACACTGAGTAAACACCGCGACAGCAGCGGGACTGTCCCGCTGCTGTAGCTAGGCGAGCCTAGCGATAGTTTGTCGCGGCGTTATCGCGAGGCGGTGTTATCCCGCGATAGTTTATAACGGGTCCGAGCCTTCACACTGAAGACAACACCGCGACAGCAGCGGGACAGTCCCGCTGCTGTCGCGGTGTTTGAGGCCACTGTGAATGGGGTGTAAGTAACTTTGATCGTATATGGGAAGTCTTGTGTTGAAGGGATATCTAGCTGCGATGATTTGAAGCGGAAGGTCCCTCATATTCGTTTAGGATCTTCGAGCAAAGACAGTTGTATAACATTGGGCGAAACATTGCTACATATATTTTTTCAGATAGTGTTAACGCTCTGTCTATGTTGAAAGCTATTTCCATCTAAGTAACTTCCATCGTATATGGGAAGTGTTGTGTTGAATGGATATCTGCGATGATTTGAAGCGGTAGTCCCTCATATTCCTTTAGGATCTTCGCAGAGAGACGGTGGATTAGCAGTGTAACACTACACGAGAAGAAGAGCCATCTATGGACAACGCTAGTCTCCGTTTATAACATTGAGTAGTTTAGACACAGGAGTGGGTGGGGCGCATGGGAATCACAGGGGGGGGGGGTGTCGGAGAACAATGATCTAACAAGAGTGCCATATTAATGCGAATTAACAAGATCACCGATTAGGATTAAGAATTTTCAGGAATCCAGTTTTAATGTTTCCCCTTTTCGGCTCTTCGCAATCTGCATTTGCCACTCTATACCCATGTGAAGAACGTGCATGAGTACGATGGGGAAAAAAATCAAATTCATGACCTTTGTGATAGAATTTACATGTAGCTCCCTCAGTTTCCATCTAATATAGACATTTAATGATAGGTTATTGAAACTTACCGTGCACATGCGCATTCAAGTATTCGCAACAACAATTTCGTAATATGTAACTTAATTAATGATTTCGATTAAACATTGATGGCACAATAATTATTATATTTATTTAGATGGGGTCAAGTTTCAAACCTCCGCTCTTGCTACAATATTATTTCACTCATTGAGCCTTGAGCCAAGGTCAACGTCACAAAGAAGCTAAGACTGTCCTCTTAACGATGCGTGTAATTAGTTGATAGGTTGTCTCAATCTAATAAATACGTGATGATGAGGTCAATTAAAATGACATAGAGTCTGGAAGGTTATTACCACAAACTGACTGCCGCTTTTGTTCTCGGCCGATGAAGTTAATTGCGGTCGTTAGTGGGAGTAGCGGGCGTGTAACTTCATTTTCAGGCTTAAGCCGTGCAGTCGATGGCTAAATTTAGGAGGATCTTTGACAGACTATACGCTTAAGATAACTTGAAGAAACTGGATGGTTATTCAATTACTATATCTTACAAGGCAGTATTATTTATAAACATTAGTAGTAGACGAAAAGAGAAAAAGGGCCATATTGAATTAACACGTAATTTTGCACTGAGTATAGGCGAGATAATTGTGTTGCAACGGATGACAAAGAAACCGACAGTTATTACCTAATTATAAAAAGTAAGCGTGTGTTCAATCTAGTACTCTAAAACCCTGCTTTTAACTAAATCCTGGGGAAAATATAAGGACAAGGAATAAGTACAAAACTACCCAATAAGGCTACTTCAGAACACTATTTTAGTTGAGGGCGGTGCCCCATTTGAACATTTGGTGTAGGATAACGAAGACTGAGGCCCCTTAGTGAGCCAATGTAACGTAAAAAAGACTAACCCCTGCCCCCTAATTTCAATAGAGCCTGTATGGATATACCACTTCATTTTACAACCTTTGCCGTGGTTATGTTGTAAATGATAAAGAAGTTAACATTTGAAGGAAAACAATTAAAGACAGCCTTCACTTTACATGCGTTATGTGCAGTTAATATGGGACCGAATGAAAGTCATGTCTTTAAATTTTTGCGTAACTTGCTCTTCTGTGCCTTCGTCACCTGCAGTGAGTCAGACATACTTTTATCCTTCACTCATATCCATCTCACCAAGTCAGATACTCATCTTCTGAAGATGAAGAAAGAAACTCCAACAGAACATTATGAAACATAACAAGGCGATGAGACACGTGACTCAGGCCGCTAGATTGCGAGCGAAAAACCGTATGGTTCCCGCGCGTTAAGCTCCTGACGACAGACGACAATTTGGCAGCCGCGCCGCGCGCTCTTCAAAGCCGTGATCAAGAATTAACCGAGCGCCAGGTTTCACTTCCAATGCTAAGACAACCCACGGACAGTTTACAGGCGGGGAACACAACCACCGTTATCATCGATTTTCTAACATGTTTCTTATTTTAATACATAGAGACATTTGTATCTAATTACAAGGTTAACGTGGCCATTTGGGTTCTGGTAGTACCGTTATTTGTGATCAGTTGTGAGAAAAAGACACTTGCAGAGTGCCGAAGTTTGACCAGTGTTTTGCGAGGAACCGTTATCTTGCTGTATTAACCATCACTTGCTCTGGATTTTACGGGTCTTTAAGCGGCGTGTCGATAGCTTGTCAAATGGAATTCTGTGATTACTGAAAACTGGAGACTTTCTTTCTTATTAGAGCTTGGCTCAAAGGTAAGTTAACCTACTTTTGTGTATTTGTTTATTTGTGTTTCGAGAGTCATTGTCGTCAAAACTGTTCTAATATTGATTACAAAATCTAAGATGTCACCTGACTTCAGTGACACCTGTTTGGCAATAGCTTCTGCACTTAAATTAATCAAGGCTACATTACTGAAGTTAAAAATGGATATAGAGAAAGAAAGATGGGAGAGGAAGATGGGAGAGAGAGCAAGAGAGGGAGAGAGAGAGAGAGAGAAAGAGAATAATGGTCATCTTTGTCTTATTGTTAATAGTTGTTTCACCTGTTAACGGGATCAAACTGTATAGACCGTTTTGCGTCATCAAACATGGAATAGACGTTGAGAATATTGGTTGTATCCTGTGCATGCGTCGAATTTCATGGATTTTGAACATCCCATCACTGTCTACAGTGTGGAGTTCAAATTGAATTAGTAGCTTGGAAAGTCAACAAACGGATACACATTATATTGGAAGGTCAATATATGTATTTCCTTTACTTTGCGAACATTTTATTATTCTTTTGTCGTAGGTTGATCACACTTCAAGAATCTGTATTATCATCACTTTTAACACGCATAAAGAGACAGCTCTGCATTATGTGCGCGCTATGATTGAATCACAACTTATTTGTCGTGTATGTTATTTTGGGAGTATATCAAATGAATGATCTTTCTGTGTTAATTATAAATCATGATATCAACGCACTCACAACGAAACCCCTCTAGAGGCATGCATAAGATTCGATTGTTTTTTATGGATCGTTTTGAGGAAGGATTGCCAGAAAAGTGTCAAAAACTTTCTGAAGGATCAGAAACAATTTTATCAAGAATCTCGTTAATACATCCGTCCATTCTTGAAATCACAACTTACTGATCCACCTTTATTTTCCAGGTCGCAATCATGTTTCACTTTCGACAATTTTTGGAGTTATTTTCTTGTCAGTCGGAGGATCTGTATGCCCATCAGATATATAGGCCTAAAATAGTTATTTCAACTAAAGTATTACTGTAATGAACAGTATAATTCGAGTATACCTTAACCAAGAATGTATGCATGCAACGCGATTGCAATGAATGTCAAGAAATCAACTTAACAATTATAATGTTAGTACTCAGTAATTTATTTTGAATTTGGAGTCATCTTCGGGTTACGTAATACATCTTTGTCATATTCGCATATTTTACGAAGGTGACGCAAATCACCTTTTTAAGCTTGATTTCGTGAAGGGTGGTCGTTGTGATTATTTAAAACTTGTATTCATAACGAGATCATTGAGCAAACAATATATTTATGAATTTTGTGTTCTATTAAATTGTTAAAATAGGTGACATTGACATGATTTTCATGTGTAAAAGTTTTCTGTTCCATTATGATTAATCATAAAAGATTGACACAATCTCAGTATAAAGCTGCCGTTTTTAGCATGTAAAACCCAATACACGACCCTAATATCTGAACTCTTACATGAACAATAATACATGAAAATCGACATTATTCGTGCAAGAATTTGAATGGAAAAAAAAATTGTTATCATTTTTGATGGATTAGTTCGTATTCCCCTTTTCACACATGGAATCTATTTTATAAACTTATTCCAAGCCCTATTTTGCTACCTGGGGAATAGCTGTTTCTTCGGTTGGAATACTGAACAGTCTAGAAAAGGCTATTTCTCGGCTTTCGGCCTATTTTTTTTTGTGATTACGGTCCATGAACGTAACATTCTCTCTGTAATTCATGCGATCCCTTTCCTCTCGCTTTTACACCGCAACTTAATTCTTTTTCGGATCGTTATACCAAAGCCGTTGATCTGCATAATACTTTAAGCCTAAACATTTATTTATAAAAAAGTGCATTACCACTATAATTAATTGGCAACACACAATATTGATACCTTGGTATGGCGTTGAATAGCTTCATAAATTAGACGTGGCCGCTGAAAAGGGGGAAACAATTTTTTATAACTTAGGGAGGGCCTATTGACCAAAAAAAAGCATCTGTTGATCTGTTTGTTATTCATGTCATATCTTATGAATCTATAGTTCTATATTCCTATAGGAGCCTGGACCTGTTGGTGATATATTTAAGCCTGGAACAAATCAATTACTATGGCGACACTATTGGCCTGTATAGTTACCACGGGGATTAGTATGTCTGTTTTAGGTAAGCTGTGAAATCGTGATGCATATGACGTGAGTAGTTGGAGGGTAGGCGATTTTATCATCCGAAAATACATCACCAAAATTGACATTGGGGGCTGCCCAAAAGAGTAATTGGGCAGTAAAGGATGATTTTACACGCGGCTGTGTGTGTCGGCATACCTTGTACAGACGTCAAGGTTGAAATATTCCAAGACCCTAGCCAAAATTCTCGCCAACATCCCCCGCCCCCCTCCCCTGGGATTTTGACCATATTAGTCATCATATTTATAATAACGTATGTATTTATTATTCATGGTGACCGAGGATATTTACCTTAGTTGAATACTGGGGAATATTTTATTATTTACTTTCAGTTGTTTTAGTTTGTCAGTTAGTTAGTTAATTCGTTCATTTATGTGTTCATTATTCATACATTTCTCTCTTTTTTCCATTCATTCATTTTCGGAGGTGGATGCATAAATAACAATTCAATCCTCAACTGCCCCTCTCACTTTCTCTCATCATAAACGTTCCAGGGCCTAATTTCTGTATTATCATATCAGTCATATCACCATGCCTGGTACGAGTTATTTAGGATTGATGTTAAAATATAACAGGGACATTTGAAAATTCAATCCCCAGATTGAATTACCTCGTCGAAGTGCTGTAATTCAGAAATAAATATCAATTGAGGACTCTATCCATATAAATTGATAGATGTAAGGATATTTGTGATAGCGTTTTGTTCATTTAATTTCGTTTATGTAATAAAGTTCCTCCAACTAAAAAAAAAAACACCGAGAAAATTGATATAATAATAATCAATGCACCTGTCACTTATTTGTACCTTAATATACCTTAAATACCACTTTGTTTGTATAATGTTTATAAAAAAAAAGAAAAATTAAGAATACTGAGAAAACTTTGTTATTATCGGCTCACGTATACATTTTTAGGATTTTGTTAATCCCCAATTCCAGTTTTTTTAAAACATCGTATAATTACAAACAATCTCCGTCGCTTGATCGCATTGCTCACTTACTTTAATGTTGATTAGACAAAGATTATGTAGTAGGTTGCTTGCGCTGAACATCTCAAACATGCATGCTTTGCTCCATCGCTTTGTGTTCAAAGTAAAGTATAAAGTAAAGTGCATGTACATGTAATTTTGGACGAGCCCAAACTACTAATTCTGCTTGTTGATCATAAGTATGCAAGCCTGCAGAACGTCGCTTCTTCGAATGTTCAATATCCTTTCTGGTAATATATGACACAAAAACTTCCCGCTCAAATTCTTAGTAGAATCTTGAAGGGTGGCCTCCAAGCAATTGGCCCCCAATTACGGCCATTATAACTAGCGCTGCATTTGGATGTGTTGCTCCCTAAATATCAACTTATTGGACGGATTTTGTCTAATCCTGCCAATTTGTGTGTGTGTGTGTGTGTGTGTGTGTGTATTGGGTTTTAACAGACGTGTATCAATCAGATATGATTATTTACGTCTGGGGACCGACCTTTAAACGTCACCATCCGAAAGACGTGATTCAGCTTCGAACCTGCGTCCTCGGCTGAATCAATTTGTAACTTCCACTTATAGCTGGATTACAGGCGCACGCCACAACGCCTAGTTTAACTCACGGGCATTAGTCTCCCAAGAAGGCATCTCCTATTATCAGTTTATTTCTCTAAACTCTTTGATGAAAAGATGTTCAGTATTCTCCAGGAAAATGCATTTAAGTGGAAAATTATTCCTTGAAATCAACGTTTTGAATGTCATGTCTTTAAAGATGTTAAATCGTAAAACAAAAAACAAAAAAATATTTGGGTTGATTTGTATTGAATTATAGCTTATAATCAGTCATGGAATGGTGTGTTCTATACTGCACCAATGACAGATACCAACTGAAAACCCACAAAAACATAAAGGTGGTTTTATTTCATGACCACAGCTAACAGTGGCTAAGATGGAAATTGGAAAAAGGTACTACTGAAATTACTGAATGTAGATTCTACCGTTTTTTGATGATATTCGATATTATATAATCTGTTAAAAAGCGCAGTTTTTCGAAAAGGCGGCGATGAAATGTGAACAGAATAAAAATCTAAATTTCGTATGATATCCCTTCAACTCATTCTCCGAGCTATAAACTTCAATAGTAATTCTGTTCTTCAGTCGAGACTTAGAGGAGAGGGGGGGGGGGGGCAGACTGTCCCTTTTCCCTCTTGAGTTAAGGCTAAGGGACAGTAGACTATCCCTTCTCTTGGCCCCTCGGAGATCCCTCAACAAAAATCTAATCAGGTCCCAAACTCCGGAAAGTTTCAGTAAGCGAGGGTGTGCACTTCCTTAGACAAAGTGATGCATTTAGTCGCGAAAGGATGGGGGGTAACGGGAGAGAAGGGGTGTCTGACAATTAAAGAGCAAGGGGAAGGGGGCGGGATGGGATGAGGGGGCGGAGGCCCGATGTTTAGATGTATATTGGGTCAGGTTCTTCTTGATATAGTTGTGTCTGTCATTTTCGTATGGACTCTTCAATGATTTAAAAATGCATAATCATAATATTTCCAAATTGGGGGCAACATCGAACTTGTTAATTCGAAAAGCTGAAGAAATAAAAAATCATCGCCAAAAGGGCCGGTTTGTGACAGCGTTTATAAAATGGTAGAATTGAACATTTTTTGCTTGTCAACCAGCTTATATAATTATATGCCTGTATTGAAACTCGTGATGCACGCACACAATAAAAGAGGGTCCGGATCTCCGTTACACACCCCCCCCCCCCCCTCCTTGAACCGCCCCTGTGTATCGTTTATCTTCACAAGACACCAAGGCCAAGGAGAAATGTTCAGGAAGAGCTCTATAATCCGATAATGAGTATTTTGGGGATGTACCTGTGTCTGAGGAAGTCGACGGAAAGGTCAAAGAATACTCAAGATCATCTGCAGACTGGAGTGGATCTAGTCTATGAATATATTAAAGGAGCGAGTTTTTTTTATAATTGCCCCCCCCCCCCCTCTCTCTCTCTCTCTCTCTCTCTCTCTCTCTCCTCTCTCTCCAGTAAAAAGTAAAACAACACTTGATCTGCTATTTTTTTTAATAATAATTACAATAATAATTTTGTTTTATTTCTAATCATATTCGCTTAATCACACATTTCCGTATGTTGTTGAATTCATTTTCCCCCTCCCTCCCGACAAATATTGTTTTGGTTTTGTTTCAGTGTTATTTTATTCAGGGTCTAGTTAGAAATTTGTCTTTTCCCGGTAAACATCCATCGCTTTTCTCATGTTCGGTTCATTACATATTTTCTTTTCAGAGTAAGATAGGCTAAGTTCTACCCCCCCCCCACCCCCCATTTTTTAAAACAAGATCATGGAGCCACCTCTATGCAGAGTAAGCTAGGCTTAGTTCTACCCCCCCCCCCTCCCCCTCGGCCCAGCGAATTCATATTTATTTGGGTGTTTGAGCTTGTTGATTGTTTTTGTTTTTTATTTGTGTATCTATTTATTTATTCATTTATTTATGTATTTATTTTTAAACGAATTCACTTTGGCCGTCAGACATTTGACTCCTCATTCCTTCTTTTCCCCACTAAATAATCCTGGATCTGTCGATTTACACTTTTACATAACTATATTTCAAGCACTTGAAGTACAAATTGAGCAATGCCTTATGCAAATCAAGCATAAATTGTGCTGTGCCAAGTTCATGAGCGGTCTTTCCGATGACTTTATAGACCATGCTCACGACAACGAGGACAGATTCTCAATCTAGAAAGTGAGAAATAAATGATAAGTATAAAGCACTGTGGATGATGAATTAACGATAATGAGGATTTTAAAAATTGTAACGCTCCGATCCTTTTTTTAATATTTTCAGGATTGTTGTCTCGTATTATTAATATTTGTTAAGTATGATCTTTTTCAAGCTTTCGTACAGGGCTTCTTCAAATTGGCTATTAATAACTCCATTAAATATTTAAAACTGAACCACCTCTGACTATGGTTGAAGTCAAACCATTGCGGTGTCGGGCAGATTCCAGGGGGTGCGCACTGGTCTGAGCTTGATAAGACACAACAGTAAACTTAGACCGAGCCAACTGGGTCTGTAGGGGCTCATTTCAATTGAATACGTTTCTCGACCTCCTTCATTATTTTTTATTTCATTTTTTTTTATTAACGATCTCATGGTAGACTACCACATCCCTCCGTAGCAACGCCACGCAACAAACACTGTACAACATTAATGAAGGCTTCGTTTTCCACTCATTTTCACTCTGCAATGTTTACGGTATTCCAAGTACACTGTTTCCCATGAAGTTTGAATAAGCGTTGTCTTACCCCTTTTCATGAAATGATTGTGACATTTATGATTTATTCTTGAAATACAAAGTTTGGGCCTTCTCAGAAATTTACTGATCAATACAAATGATAAAATCCGATAAATAGAGATTGATCAGTTCTGCGGAGATATAAACTTTATCTATCAAGAATAAATCACATTGTCTCAATCATTTCATGAAAAAAGGGTATAAAAAAGTTTATTCCAACTGTATCGGTAACAGAGTATTTCCAATGCATCTTTCTCTCTGAAGTCAATTCGCCCCCGAAGTTTTAATACGTGCACAAAACACAATATTCTCATAACAAATTCCCACAAGAGCTGATCATTCCGTGAAAATGTCAAATTTGGGTACCCTCATCCTTCCTTGACGACAGTTCACTCCATGTGACATTATCAATTCGTCACTGATGGGTTCCCCACGTCTCCCATAATTTACGTTTCCCCCTCCTCTCTCTCCCACTGCCCCTCTCTCTCTCTCTCTCTCTCTCTCTCTCTCTCTATCTCTCTATCTCTCTTTCTCTCTCTCTCCCACTGCCCCCCCCCCCCCTCTCTCTCTCTCCATCATTCTCTCTTCCCTGTCTGAAGTTCACGGTAGTAGTTTGAAATTCTGGAAAGGCTTGTTCTCATGTTGGGAAATGTTTTAGACCCGGTATGGTCAAATACAGCAATTTGAGGACTTTACCCTGCAATTCTTTCCTGCAAGATAGTTATCATACAGTAGGTTTGCGGGTGCACCATAAGATAGTTACCATTAAGTCCTCTGTTCGTCCGTCTGCTTGTTTGGGTTTTAATCATTGTTTGAAGATGTGTGTTGGGGGGGGGGACTTTGTTTGCAACTTTGTCCCCCCCCCCCCCGAAAAAAATCTTACATTGACACCCTTGATTATCATGGGAACAATCAAAGCTCATGAAGATGGATACCTGATTTACAATCTAGCCCCGAAAGTTGCGAGGTTGAATGAGTCCTTTGTGACTTCTCCGTGATGTTCCCAGATTGGAAGAGACGTTTGCGGTGTTCTCATGAGAGTGGTATGCACAGTCATCTAAACTTAAAGGGACTTGGTAACATTGTTCAGATGAGAGAAACTGGTGCTCTATGGTGGTCCTGAAGGGACATCGCGAAAAGACCAAATCGCGAATTATTCAAGACAATATTGGCGACGAAATTCACGATATCGTCAATTTCGTCGTGAATAATTGGCGATAAAATTCACAACGTCGTCAATATACGAAAGCAAGGACAAAAAAAATTACGACGTAATTGACGACGAAACGAGCCAGGCGTGAATCTCGTCGTGAATTTTATCGCCAATTATTCACGACGAAATTGACGACGTCGTGAATTTTATCGCCAATTATTCACGACGTAATTGACGATAATTTCGTCACCAATTTCGTCGTGAATAATTCGCGGCTTGGTCTATTCGCAATGTCCCTTCAGGGCCACCATACACCTCCCTGGAGGCCTTCAAAGAAAAGCATAAATATCTTTGTGGTTTGAGGGTTTTTTTTCAGGATTTTCTTCATGTTAGAGGGTTAGTACAGTAGAAGGAACATAATAAGTAATATTTCATACACAAATTACACAGTTTTTTCATCAACCTTCAACAATGTTACCGGGTCACTTTAAGATTCGTTCACACTACATGAAATATATGAAAATATTGTAAAGAAAAGTACAATAAAAATTCATCGTATAGCGAAAAGGACGTACAAATCAAAGAGTGTTATAAGGAATACCGCATGAAGATTTTTTTTTAAAGAGGTCAGACTGTGAGCAAATCAACAGTTTGCACTAACGATGGGCCTTGATTTTTTAATTTTTTTTCGAGTTTTCGTTTGAAACGATGTACATCTCATGCATCAGTTTTTGGTATAAGATGTTTCGTTAAAGGCGTTCAGACAAAATAATGATACTACTAATACTATGACTACTGCGACGACGCCGACGACTACTACTGCTACTGCTACTAATATTACTATACTACTACTACTACTACTACTACTACTACAACTATTACTCATACTACACCTGTACTACTACTACTACTACTACTACTACTACTACTACTACTGTTACCACTACTACCTTTACTACTGCTACCACGACTATGACTACTGTCACCACCATTACTACTGCTACTACTACTACTACTACTACTACTACTACTTCTACTACTACTACTACTACTACTACTACTACTACTACTACCTCTACTTCTACTGCTACATGACTGTGTACTACTACCAGTAACATTGATAAAATAGCTATAAGTTTTTTTTTATCACTATTCGATGAGTTTCGCTAGTCTGAGAGGGGAGGAAATTAATAAAGTGGAGTGTTATTTCGATAAACCATGTCACTCTTGCTTTACCTACCCTGCCACCTGGGTTCAGTGCGGTTCGCTAACATTTCCAACACATTACACATTTCCTCCAAAAGGAAATTCAATTAACAATGATTTGCCAACATAGATTATGATTGGTTTATCCGAGGAAGTATAACAATTTTCGCACCTTTCAAGGCATATTTCAGTCTCGTTTGTAACATGTTTGCTACCGCCATGTTCCCTGTAACTTGCTGTGACGTCGTAGATGTGGTTTACGACTCATGCTCTTAGACAATAGCCCTGCGTCAGCTTCCTACACTAACCCAAGTCTTAAAGTGTACCAATCACCTGAAGAAGAAAAAATGTAGATAGATAGAATGTATAAAATCAACCTCAAAAACTTTTACCTTGGAATCTTGAGGTAAACGGTTGAGGGTATGCACAAAATAAAGGATAACATAAAACCCCGCGTTCTGGAGTCTCGTGCGTTATTATTTTGGTGTACTCGGAGCATGATGTTTTTCTGTTCACTGAGGAATTTGTATTTAAATTGCGATATCAATTTGCAGAAATAATATTTGAAGCTAATATTATAAATACAGTATGGCCACGTGGAACCCTTTACATTAAAGGGATCGTTTAACAATGTTAAATCTGAGATACACGGCCCT
Source organism: Strongylocentrotus purpuratus (assembly GCF_000002235.5). Lineage (NCBI taxonomy): Eukaryota > Metazoa > Echinodermata > Echinoidea > Camarodonta > Strongylocentrotidae > Strongylocentrotus > Strongylocentrotus purpuratus. The sequence goes on along the minus strand of NW_022145607.1, from coordinate 21,316,861 downwards.
ACGTGTTATCAGTGTCTGTGATGGTGCAATTTTGAAGCCCTAAAAAAAATTGCGCTTCAAAATGATCAAGAAGTGCCTCAAAAAAGTAAAAATCTTTGAGTGACCGGTTTCACCATACTCGTTTTCCCCAATAGACTGTAGTGTTCAGAATCTGAAACAAAGTTATCGGATCCCTTTAAGAGCGAAACAAGTTTTTGGTGAACTATGTTTGTACACTTTACCTTCAACACTTGACCCAACACTATACCTAGCCCTTAAAGGGATCCGGTAACTTTGTCCCAGATTCTGAAATAAAATTCTGGATTTAGCTCATGACTTTTACAAGCCCATCGTCTGTCTGATTATCAAGATATTTATGATTGAAATTACAAATTTTGAAAAACGTTCGCCGAACGGTTTTCATAACACTACAGTCTATCGGGGAAAACGAGTATGGTAAAACCAGTCACTCAAAGATATTTACTTTTTTGAGGCACTTCTTGATCATTTTGAAGCGCAATTTTTTCAGGGCTTCAATATTGCACCATCACAGACACTGATAACACGTAGGGCCGTGTATTTCAGATTTAACATTGTTAAACGATCCCTTTAATCGAATCCCAATCTTGTTCATTGACCTGTTAATGATAATAATATTGTACAGTGTATTTCAATATTCAAAATTCTAACTGAATATATAATGTGTTGCCAGGTAGGGAAAGCCATAACTTTTGTCCTATCTAGCACTAAATACTGTATGCAATTCGCGTTCTGACTTTTAAAGACAACTTTTTGTAACTGGTGAATGAAATCATTTGTATCGAGGAACTTCACAAAGACCTATGCATTAAATTCGGTTACATTATGAAAATAGGATATTGTCGCCGGAGGAAATGGCGATTTTTCGTTCAGCATAGGACGATGGTCTTTCCTGTCGGATGATTTCATTGCGAATTCGCGGGCCTACAACTTTCTTTGATTACGTGATGGAATACAGGTGGTTTCTTCTGGCAGCTTCGATTGATAATTTCTGGATCGAAGCCATTTCCTCCGGCTTGATTCGAGTCGCTAATGACGCAATAAAAATGATACCTCGATCCACTCGCATTCTCTCATTCTTACGCACTTTTAATTTATTTCTAATAAGAACCGTGTGTATAACTTTAAAATGTTACAACTTTTAAATTCTGGCGCCTGCACTAATGCCTCCATAGACTTGATTAGCGTAGGTACTGACGCGAGCGAATCGACGCCCCGTGTTCAACAGGATATTTTCGATTTCGATTGCGTTATTAATTGCGCCAGTGAAGCACGTGGAAGTATTAATCCCAGTACGGAAGTAAGTCACCGTCGCGTCTGCGCTATTCATGTTGCATTCACTTTCTGTACGAAATTACTTTCACGCGGCGCGTCAAAGACTTGCACACGTCACTGACGCAGAACTACATCAGGCAAATAATGCGTGTTGTGCAACAAGCATTGCATGTCATTCATGCTGTGTTTCTATGGAAGTTTATGCTTCGTTGAATGTCAGGGGAGAGCATGAACTTCAGATGGATGAAATGTCAGAAGGTTGAGACGGAGGCAGGAGTGGGATATCATTTCCTTTACATCCGGGGTTTGCGGGGGACAGTTAGGCTGCAAGCACAGACCCAATTTGTAACTCAAAACACAAGTTCATTTAGCCCTGGACCTGACCAAACTCTGTCAGTCTCTGGCTTCCCAGGAGCAACTATATTACACGGCATATGGTGTACAGTAGACCGTGTGGTCTACATAATCTCACAGATTAGACCATGGTCCATGATTGGACCCTCTGTTATGAATTAAGACTTACAGGGGTCCGTAAATGCAAACTACACTAGAGGAAAGTCGCGTAACTATTATGACGATGCACAGACGTGTGACGTAGAGGATTTGCGCTACTGGTTTTAACTCGTCATCATGACTTCGATGACGATGAAACTAAATGTTAAACTAACATTGATTTAGCTGGTTTTGTTATTATTTTCATCATTATCATTATAGGTCTAACTTCCTTCAGTTTTAAAGCGATTCAAAACAGGCATGAACTCAGCGGAGGGTTTGAATGCATGTTGCTCTCTCAATGCAGAAACGAAGAAATCCTCTCTTTTGGGAGTGATATTAAGGATCACTTCCCTAAGTTGGATCGTCTCCTCATTATAATCAACTGTACATCAGTGGTTCGAATTTCTATTGTGAGAGTTAAATCCACACTATTTTTAGCGTGAATAAATATCCACTCCAAAACAAAGTCATACCTATGACTACGAAAAGAGTAGATTTCCACTCCTTTGCATAAAACTTACCATGATATTGATGGCAAATTTACCATCAATGTTAAGTTTTATGAAACGGGGCCCTGTATACTTTAAATAATCATCAAGGGCATTAGTGTGATTCAGCAGTGGGCCTAGGACAAAGCCATAGGTCAGAGAGAAAGAAGGTGAAAGGCATGAAAGGGGTGCGTTATAATTGGCCGATATGACCTTCAAGCAGTCTCCTAGGTAGGAAGAGCTCTGGCTGAGAAACGGTCTACCGGCCGCTAATCACTCTTCCGACAAGTTAGACTCTCATTTCATCGCGTCCTGGCCCAAATCACACCCCGGAGTATGACCGTTTTTTTAGGAAGAACATTCAAGGAGAATGCTTCACATTCGGCACATACCATGCTTTAGATAACCTTTCATCACTGGAGTCACAATACCTATACCTAGTTCCCGTCTTATAAAGAGTTGCGATTGATCCAAATCAATCTCAAGTCCTCAAATCAATCGCAATTTTGCAGTCTCCTATCTCTTATCTACAAAGTTCAGTTCTTTATAAGACGGGGTCCCTGGTCGCAAAGCACATCCCTATCATTGCCTGTGATAATGGATCGTGCGCTTCATCATCACGAGCATGTTTCTTGCACACAAGATGTCATTTGTATTGCTTTATTACCTACGCTAATCAAGCCTATGAAAGATAGTGGTGCATGTGCCAGCAACGCAGCCTTGCGTCAGGAAAATGCTGCCTCGTGTCCACCATGCATTATCTACCTGATGATTGGCGCAGTGTTATCGACGCATCATGTGCCATTATAATAATTGCGTTATGATTGTGTCATTTCCTACGCCAATCAAGGTTGTAAGGGCATTTAACGCACACGCCAATAACACAACATGATGTTTGCCCTGCATGTTCAATGGCTTTCATGTTTGTGTTCATAGATTTCACTCTAAATTGGCGTGTCAACAGTCGCAGACGCAGTCGTACGTTAAAACAATGAAGCCCCAGAGGGCACGCAGGACAATCCTACTCTCAACACGGTTGCAAAGACTTTCGGAAAACCACCTAAAGATCCTTGTCTATCACCATTTCAAATGAATGCACGTTGCAGTGACGAATTACAAAAATCTGACCATGATTTCAACAAGCAATTCAAATTGAGTATTGAAATTACCCCAGCGTTGATTTCACACAAAAATTGCGATCGTGTTTTCAGAACGCATTCTTATTTTTCGAGTGTGAAAGGGGTCCTAGACCGCAGGATCATGGTGTCATCACTCGGTTATTAATCAGCTGCAGTTTGTACTTTCCAATATCTCCCAGCAATTCGAGCTGATTGATGGATTAACACGTACCCGAGCTGAATGAAGGGATGGTGTGCTAAGAGATAAAATATGACCTAGGCCCCGTTGCATAAAACTTACCATTGATGGTAACTTTGCCATCAATGGCAACTACCATGGTAACAGGGCTCAACAGCCAATCAAAATCAAGGTTTCCATGGTAGTTACCATTGATGGCTAAGTTACTATCAATGGTAAGTTTTGTGCAACGGGGCCCAGATTCTAAAGTTAGAGTTGATTTCTGGCTCATGCATGCGATTACATTGTTTAAAATAATGTCGGGAAGTAACTTGGAAAGCTTGATTATGAGGTACATGAACATAAGGATCACAAGTATATATATTTTTACCATCTTTATCAGAACTTAGCATTTTCTTTGATGAAGCTCCTTTGTTTATATCGGGATTGGTTTTAAAAGAATAAATGGGGGGGGGGGGGGCTTGGGGTTCTTGCATCCATTTTCAATATGTGTCTACAGTATTGTATCTTGAACAAAATCGCTATAATTATTCACACCATTTCTAAATTGTTTTGGAAACACGAAAGCTATTTCAGAAAGTAGACTATAATTATAAGTATTCCTAAAACGCATTAGCTTTCATTTTCATAATTAATATAAAGGTTAACACAACATTTAATCTGGCTCTTATACAGTCATGTACATGTAAATGTTACAGTCAGCATGGAAATCTGTGAAGAAAAAGACTAAGTGATTGAGCTCTCACGTCTAGCTAATTTTTTAGCTCAATCCTCAGCTCTATCGTTGTGCATTTTAAAGTAAAACCCCTTCTATGGCTCATGTATACGTAAGGACGTATGATTTTGGTTTAATACAATGGTTTTATGTCCAGTCGGTCTAATGAATTTTTGAAAAATTTGTTTTTGAAGGTTTCATACTCATATGCCTTTGGCATTTATAACTGTTCAGCTCACGAGAGTTTCGATAGATTACTCTACCATCTGGCGAATGATATTGGACTTGGCTTCGTACAGTCCGACTTAAAGGGAAGGCTGAGTTATATACAAGGTGGAAATGTTAATGTTGTGACCTTTCTCATTCTGTTATGGTTATTGGTCTATTGTGTTTTTATGATAGTTCACCTCGTTCCCAGATTACTCATTGTGTACATGACTTTCAACATTATTGCATTTACCTCGTAATCCTATCCTGCGTTAAATTGATGTATTTATACTATTTTTCTTTCTTCTGGTCCATTCTACACAATTTCCCCTCTCCATCTTTCTCTCACTTTATTCCAATGTGTCTCATCTCCGCTGTTATGGTTTTTTCTACCTCGTGCTGCCCCCTCCCCCGTCTTTCTTATTCCCCTCCCTTCTCTCCCCCCTCTCTCAATATTTTCCCCTCTGTCTCTCTGTCTCTCTTTTCTACCCCACTCTCCTCTCCCCCCCCCCCCCCCCCCCCCCCCCCCCCCCCCTCTCTCTCTCTCTCTCTCCGCTCTCTTTCTCTCTCTCTCTCTCTCTCTCTCTCCCAATGTTTTTCCCGTATCCCTCTTCTCCTTCAGTTGCACTTTATTACTTTTTAAAAAAATACTGACAGCCCGGTCACACCTTCGATACCGATAATAAACCGAATGACCAATTTACACTTCCCAGAATGAAAAAAAACGATCAGTTTAGAGTCGGTTCCGAATCGGCTTGGCGGTGTGCCTGGGCCATGACTGTGGGAATCGCGGAGAGAGTTTGGGGGTAGTGTGACTCATTGCTGGCCGGATGGTCTGCCCTTCTCAAAATAAGTACATTTCCGCGGTGTAAGCTTATAGTTAACAGACTGAGAATTCAATTCATATTCATTATTTGGGGGTAACCTTCTTTACATCGTAGCAGAAATTAAGATATCGTGATGCATGATTTGCCGATGTTAACAAGATCTGTCAGTAGTCATTTAAGAGTCATTTTAAATGATGATATCATTACAGTAGAAATATCAAGAACTTCAGTCTCCAGAATCTCCAGTCGGATTTTTTCATTTATCTATTTTATATTGTATTCACATTCTTTATATCTTGTAAAATATTGTCATTCCTATAGAGTATTGCGATTATATATTTTTTTATAATGGAAGAATTCCAGAACAATGAGCCATTTCTTTGGGTTAGTTTGACAACCTTTTGCCAACATCCGACAAAAAGTTATGCCCACATAACTTTTCCTGACATATCCTCTCTGTCCATTCATAATTCTATATATCAAAAGTTTAGGAGGAGGAAATTGGAAAGAGACAGAGAGAGGGGAAAAGAGAGAGAGAGAGAGAGGGGGGATCAGCACAAGGGAAAGAAAGACACAGATAGAGAGAGAGAAAGATAGAGATAGAGAGAGAGAGAGAGAGAGAGAGAGAAAGGGGGTGATCTCAAATTGTATTATATCATTCCCTTGAAGTGCCCCTTTTCGAAGATTATTAAAAGAATTGACGGGGAGGAATACAAAGTATTCTGACGATATTGCGAACGGGCAATACATAAATCAGATGACTAATATATGTATATATATATATATATATATATATATATATATATATATACGTATCAACCGATAACTGACTTACTGCCAGGATTATGCTTGAAATATTATGTCAGTTACAGCGAGGGGGATAGGGATATCGGATTACTTGAAACGCCCCTCTTTGAAAATTACAGAAAAGAATTATTATCCAAGCCGAGAGGAGGAGAAAGTCTTCCGACAATATGAATCATACGAGTAACATTTGATATCTATGTCAGGCGATTAGTGACCTACTTCTAGTATTCCGCTTGAAACGGGGATCAAGAACTCATACCGTAATTGTGAGCAGAGCCTTAAATCAAAAAATTGTCATGAAAATGCTTTTTGTAAGTAATGTATATTTTCCTTAGAATAGTTTAAATCGGGAGATTTGAAGAGATGTGGATTGAAAGCCTCCGTCATTACTATTTTTTCCGCCTTTTGCTATATTTCAGAATCTTTCAATAACTGACCATACAACGTTTTCCCATTATCGAGTGAGGTAGGGTTGAAGAGAGAGAGAGAACGAGAGAGAAACAGAAAGAGAGAGAGAGAGAGAGAGAGAGGGGGGCGAGGGGATATGGGGAAGAGGGGGAGGGGGGCGAGAGGCAGAAAGGTGTATGATTTGGCAAGATCACAGTAATTGTAATCGTTAATGGTATCCATTTATCCCCTTCGCATCAAGCGTCCCCCTTCCTAAAGGATATGTAATTTAAGGCATTCCTTATTGCAATATTGGACGAAAATCTTAGATTTCTCCCATTTTATCCAGTGATACCCAAACACCATGTATACCTAGATCTTCAATGAGACACTGTTTAAAGTTTCTTACCAAAAACTATAACTATTATTGAGTTTTGTTTACTACAACTGTAAACAAAATACGATATTCATAACAACGTCTAACTGGCCCCTTTTTGGAAGGAAGCTGTACTTCCTATAACCACAGTCACACCGCTAAACCGACACTAAACCGATCGAATTACTAATGCCTCAGTCACACTTTCAAACAGTTATAACTTGTTAAACCTTCTATTATTTTTAGAAATTGTTTGATGTAAATGCTCACTCATGTGCAATATTGAATGTAGATATAATAATGTAAATAGGAGTACTGGGAGTAGCGAGTGTGGGGGCACATGCCTCCAGGCAACAGTATTCCATTTCACTTCTGTACACCCTGACCCACTTGCTGCTCCCTCTCTTTTTATTCTTTATATACTTATTATGTATTCTCCTTTTTCTCGTATTTATGCTGGTTATAATTGGTAAAATTAATAAATAAATGAATAATAATAATGATAATACAGAAAATAATGATAATAATGATATAAATAATAATAAAATATCAATATGAACTGATCCCAAAGCGACCGATTCTTGGCCCCTATATAGAAGCAGTGAACTCTTTGTTCAATCTGTTGTTGGTCTCGTTTTGACGGTGTCGTTCTCCTTAGTGTGACGGGAGTGTAATCACATAGTCATAATGTTCCTGTTTTGGGGGCTAAACATCCAGACAGTCTCCCCAATTGTATCAAAAGTGTCTTGAAACAGATGTTAAGCTTATTCGGGTCACGGCAGCCGGCCGGGTGTCGGGGTAATTGACCGGCGCTAACGAGGATATTAATTTTACATAATTTTGTTTTTCACCCAAACACGTACAACACAAAGTATTGTTATGATCAAATACAAACAAAGTGTATCAAATCGTAGGGTGTCCTTAAAGTTTGAAGAGATCATTTAGTTTGGGGAGCGTATGAAAATGCTAAGTTTGTACTGGTTATTATGTTATCGTAACCATGGTTACTAACGACTACAGTCTATTCGCTACATAGACGTTTTCTTAAATAATCAAACTAAGAAACATATTTGTTGTCAAGGTGAAATTCGTTTTTTTTTCTATGTTCACTAGCAGTATATCATTATGTATAATATATAAATGATTTGTATATTCTTATAATGGCAACGAATAATTTGGTTTGAGTCGTCATTAACATAATTATTTGATAGAACAGCACCACGGGATGAATACATAATTGCGATGTAGATCTTAGATATCTAGTTGTGTCTGGGATTTCCCACAATTTCCAAAACATCCGCATGTATCAAGAGTTCACGAAATTCTGTAAAAAAGATGTCAATACATCTTCTGAAACAAATGTGCATGTATACCAATGTATGAAGTCTCTTCGCTGTGGTTATGCAGTGGTGTTGATTTGTAAGTTGATATTAAAAGAGGAAATCTTAACGACCTCTCTGAGTTGGCCGTCCTCCCCCACATCCTGTATAGAGATCCCTTGACCATTGCTAAATGTATCACCAAAGATGGTTCCGTCTGTTTACTGGCACGCAGTGGTATTATAGTCTTTAGAAAACACTGGTTAAATGGTTAATTACTGCATGAATCACTCGTTCTCCATCTATTAGAGGTAAAAATGATATTCAGTACTTTCCACTTTCCACACTTTACGTTCCACTATACTCACCATTTAACATAGGCCTGTCAAATTCACAAGAAAGACAAGGATAGAGCGAGAGTGAGCGGAGAAGGGCATGAAGAGAGTATTTAAAGATAAACTTTAGTACTGGTAATGCGATTACATTGTAAAAGAAAAGGTGTGGAAAGGATCAGAAACAGTTGATCATGTAGCATGTAAGTATTGATGTGCACTGCAAGGTTCTGGAGTCATCAAAATCATAATAAATTTGACCGAGTCTTGGTAAAGTAACAAGCACTGTACACAGAAAGCTATATATGGGACAACACACATGGTGTCGGGGCTAGTACTACCTTGATTTCCTTGTCTTTCTATGCTCATTACTCAGCCAGTATACATTTTCTTCCAAAATTGTTTGGCACATGTCATTTATTTGTAATCTTGAACATTCAGTGTAAATTTTGTTTGATTCTGTGAGAATTAATTTTCTTTTTTTTTTACCAGAACTGGAGTTTATCTTTAAGGTATGGGGGAGCGAGAGAAAAAAGATAAGAGAAGAGACAGTCGAGAAATTTAAAGATGGGGTCGAAAACTTAAAGAGAGAGAAAGAGAAAGAGAGGGAGGGGTTGAAGTGTGAACAAAAAAGTATTAACATATTAAAGAAGGAAAAACAGGAAAGAGAATAAAGAGGATAAGAAAATTTAGGGAAATATTGAAAATAGAAAAAAACATCTCCATGTAGCTTTGGTGACGAAAAGGCAATGTTTGAAAAGAAAAACGAGCAAACTAAAACACGAAAACAGAAATACGTATTTATATGATGTTATGATTCAACTGGAAATGGGAAAGTGAGCGGCATAGCCCTATAGTATCTGAGTATATTAGGGTTACCCATGAACCATCTATTTCACCAGACATGAGAGCTTGAACCCGCCCCTAACTCTAGGAGCTAATGTACTTTCGTTAAACCGGCGTCTGTCGATTGAGACTAAGTTTCGCACCCTTCTATGACTCAAACCAAAACGTGCCAATGAACTTCAATTCCGCTCTCTCTCTCAAAAAAATCTTTCTTCAAAGCTTAAACGGTTTTGCGTCACATGCATTTGTTTTGAGAGTAAACCCGAGTGGGGTAGATGAGCATTGCTATAGAGCTTACCCAGACATGACCTTGTTTAAATCGTGAAATTTTAGGAGCATTTAGAAAAATGCGTCGCAGTCAAAAACTTTTTAAAAAGTTCATCAAGTCCTTGAGTCTTCTTATTGTGTGCTTTTTCTGGAATCTTTTGTGAAAATCGTAAACAACATTCAAATGGCTTCTGATTTTAATTGATAAAATGTCTATGAACAAATTAAAAAAGGTAAAGATATGCCATCTAGTCGTACTCCCCTACCTTTTCTCTTGCTTTCCTCTCTCCCTGCTCCTCTCTTAAGCTCCTATCTATCTGCCCCTCTACTACCCCGTTCACTTTCATATGATAATGTTTACGATATTCGTTTATTCCGTATTTAACATTGTCCTTGTATTCTGTTCTTTCCACAGATTTCCAGTCATCATGTCTCGAGCTCAGATGTCCCTCCTCCCTCTCGTGCTCATCGGTCTCTGGGCAGGTGTCGCAACTTCAATAACTATCTTAGAAGGTCCAACCAGTACTGTTAGTAACCTAGGAACCTACGCCAGGCTGACCTGTCGAGTGGCAGACCAAGGAAGCGAGTCCGTCCGATGGTTCCGGATTGACACAAATGTCATCCTCAGTACCGACGGTAAGATCATCAAACGTGCCCTCAGGAGGCGTCTGAGGATCGAAGGCAACGTAGCATTAGGGGAATACCATCTGGTCTTTCGGCAGGTGACCAGGGCCGACAATGGTACATACGCGTGCGGTGTGCTTTCAACTCTAACCAAGCAACCGGTCATGTCGACTCCGGTGTCTTTGGTCGTTGTTGAACCACCAACATGTGGCGTTTCGTCTTCAGAGCCGCCGGCACCAGGCGTGACTGTTACACTCTCTTGCGTTTCACATAATCAGGGTCTCGATGTGAGCCTATCGTGGCACAGACCTGCGCAACCAGAACAAGTAATCTTTGGCTCAACAAACATCAATCAGACAGGAAACACTCGCTATAGCCAATTGAATATCACGCTCCGACCGACCGACTTTGGTGAAAGTTACATGTGCAAAGAAGCATCGGTAGGAGAGCCTAGTTTCCGCAAGGGGTGTACCGTTACCCCTCTCGATTCGAATGTTCCTGTGATTCTTTTTCCGAAGAAGATGCAGGCAGTGCAAGGTCAGGATGCTTCATTCAGATGCATCATAGCAAGTAAAAACCCCTTGAAATATGAATGGTATATCAATGGCATCAGGGATTACAATGCGAGAAAGGATAAGTATCTCTTCTCCCCTGTCACTTTGGCTCATAACAACACCGTGGTTGAATGCAGGACGCGTGATGACATCGCGGAAATGACCGGAAATGCTAGCTCCATTCTGCAAGTTTACCCCAAGAACACTTTGTCCGTGACCACAGCGGCGGTAGTTGAAGAATCGCAAGATTCATCTAGCGTGCCAGTGGGCACTCAAATGATCAACGTAGATCAAGGATTGACAAGGCAACCTAACACAGATACACTGACAAGCGTTCCGCAAACAACCACATCAAACTCTCATGGTGTGCCGCCTTCAGGGCCTGTAAAACCGACTATTGCACAAAACCAAACGGTTACGAATCAACCAGCAGAAACTACAACCCTTAAGAATGAAATCTCTCGATCTTCAATTGCTCCGGCTAATGTGGCTGTTGATAGTAATGACCTTCCATCGGGCATTGGAAGCACTGGTGTCAACAAGTGGTCTAACATGATGGTTCCAGTAGTAGCCATCGGATCGGTCATTGCTGTCCTGCTTGTTTGCGTCATCGCCGTTCTCTTGCTCTTTCTTGTTCGACAAAATCGCGTCGCTCATGGCAGTACGACGGACAAAGACGACTCCCGCAGAGGCGACATTCCAATGGATGACCTTCGACATCCCGGCTCGGATGTGTCACCTGCCAACAGAACACTGAATAGCGAGAGCACCGAGATGGAATGTGACGACGAAGAGTGTTTAGGACCTAAATATTTTACCTTAGAACCTGGAAAACGAAAAGTACGTCGTCTTGAGCGCACCTGCAGTCATATGATCATGAACGACTCTAGTTCAGAATACAATGTCCTGCGCAGGGATGCAAGCTTGAGGACACCAGCTGGAGTTCAAATGAATGACTATGTGCGACCTGATTCGCAAATTTCCACAGGTGACGGAGACATGAGTACTGTCGCAGCGTATGCTATTACGGATGTGACCCTCGGAAGTGGGACGTCGTCTCTGAGAAGGAGCAAGAGCTGTCTAAGGCCTTTACCCGCTGCACCCATCGAAGCGATCATGAACAGAAGCCATTACAGCATTCCAAGAGACTCGTTTACGAAGGGATCTAGCGCAACCGAGAGTAGCGGAGACAGTGTAACGATGTCAGGTATACGGCGTGTCATGTCAGATACGATGCCTTATGGTGGGTACAGGAGATCCCAGGTGACTGCAGCCTTCTCACCTGCTGGTGATGAATACGCCGAGATTGATTCTCCGCCGAGAGCAGCTTCACCAACGAGTTCCGACTGCTCCCGACCGAACTATCAACATACCTTGCATGAGACTGGCAACCAAGGCATGAAAGACTTCGCCCTGTCTCTCGCCAGTAGCTACGAGAGCGGGTACGATGCCGCAAGCAGTGACGATGTCATGGATTGCGACATGTCGTCGCCGTACGCGACCATAGACGTCCTTGAACAGAAGGATCAAACGTCTTTACCCGAGCAGACTCTAGCGGAAACAAAGTCGAACAACGAGACAGAAGCGCCAAAGAAGATTCCAGTTTATGCAAAAATTAAAAGAACACGCGGAACGCAGGTAGTAGACAAAAACATTGATGATGACAATGATGTTCTGAGTGAGGTTGCTTGCTAGAATATTTTCCATGTCAGTGACTAAAACTGTGATGTCGCATATAGAACTATACGGTAAATAACAGACGATGATCGGTACGGGACGATGATTAAGATCGTCAAAGACTGTCCATTAGCGGAATCCATGAATCATCTGATATTTTCATATCGTATATAAATGGACGAGTTTCTGAAAATGACGACGGAGCTTACATTTTAACATGGTACTTTATGTAGTTATTTTATTGTATATTTTGAAAATGTTTACATGTACATTAGAAGGACCTATGTGACGACCGAGTGCGAAGTCATAATGCCTGTCGCAAAGAATGGGACGTCATTTTTTGGGACGTAGGACTGTGTCAGTGATTGGCAAGGCCTTTGGCGCGCCATGTGAAGTAAATACTGTACAAAAAAAAAAGAGTGCAACATGGACTGAATGTTTTTGTTTTTTCCAGCAGTGAAAAATTTGTCTTAGGGCGTCCTAACATGCAATATCTTTTTTTAATAAATAGAAGTTGGAAAGAAATTGAAGGTCTCTCACTCTCTAGTAATGAATGCTTTTTATATGGTTTTATGTTTGATGTAAACTCGCAATTTTTAGTCTTTGGACTATTAATTTGACGAGATTGAATGAAACCTAATTTGAATTAAATTAAATAGTATCCCGGATGTGAGGATCTTATCCTAGTTGATTCTGTGAATCTATCAATGGGCTTTCATTATCTTATCGCAGTTATCATTTTGTAAGTAGAATAGGGCCTACGTTTGCTCATGCCAGTGTATTAAAATAAGATCGCGTGTTAGTTAACCTGGATATTGCATTACATAATACATGTAATCGGTGTGGGCGTGGCTCGCTATCTTTTAAATGACAGGAACATCAGCGTGACATTGCAGAGCGGCGGCGTATCCAGAGAAAAGTGAGTCAATATGGGGGAGGAATCACTTCCGGTGGGGCCATCGGGTAGGGGGAGGAGGGGTGGAATTTAGCTGTCGAATGCAGCTCGAGAGATAGACAATCGTAGACCTTCTGCGAGTTTGATAAGTTCGCTTCATTTTCTTCTTTAAATCAAATCATAATCATGATTCTGATGATAGGTTCCAAGAATTATTAATCTTAAAGGACATCGTAATTTTGAATCCGGGATTCACATCAATACTAGATACATTCGGATCCCTTCACGTTATACCAAATAGAAGGTTACGAGTTTGTGATGACATTGACATCAATGCATTGAAATTTACAATGCAACGGATTTGAGTTTTCCCCGTGTTAGTAATTTAAATTTAAAAGTAACTGCAACTTTATCATTAAATGGCAATGAGTTTTGTTAAACTCTTTTGAAGTTTCTTAGAAGATGAATAATATAAATGCATATACACATATTTTAAACAACAACTGAAGATTGTTTCACTAAAGAAAAAAAAATTGAAACTGAGTACGAACTGGCAAAAGTGCTTAGATATTTAATTGAGATCACTGAGCAACTAAGCAAAACAGAATAATCAATGTTTGAGAACGAGGTCAAGATAAAACTGCTTTTATTCAATTGTACATGGGATACGCATATAATAATCTATTGAACATCTACAGATATTATGATGTAAACCTGAGTACACAATATAGGTTAACATTTAAGGCGGTTATGCTTTAGATGTAATTTAAACTTGGTTAGCGATGAACCGTTTTTATCTTGGTTCCAAACGAATGACGCATCCTCTTATCTCCATCCTTCTTTTTGAGAGTGTCATCCAGCTGGTTAAATGATAAAGGTCTTTGATGTGATAAGAATCAATGATGCACTTTGTCTAGACTTTGATTTGCGCAAATCTTTCCAAGAATGATGCACAGACACGGATTAACTGCATGTCTGTCACGTTTGGCGTGTGTAGTCAGTGTATGGCGTAGCGTATCGTAGGTTAAATGATGGCCCGATGGGAGAGGGGCGCTGATCGTCGTTGCAGTGGGGTGGAGAGGTGCGTGTAGGTGGATGGAAAGATGAAAATGCTATGGGGCTAAACGTCCGGGGGTAATATAAGAGAAGGGTTTATATTCCCACGTTCCCTTTCAATGTTCGTCATTCAATTTGGGTAAGAGCCCCCCCCCCCCCCCCACCCCCTGCACTACTTTGTGGGAGATTCGTGTCGTGAAGGACTAGAAGATAAGTATGGGGGTTGCTAAAATAACCTGGGTACTGATTTGCAGACATGGGCTTAAGGGAGGGGGGGGGGGTCTACGTTACTTTTAATGTTTTGATTTCGACCATTATCTCCCCATTTCCAAGTTAAAAATAAGGTGGCTGGTTGAAACTACAAATTTCGTCACCCTTCCTACGTCACATAGTCTCTGGGGTAGAAATGTACTTCGGAAAGGCATATTATAGGGGGAAATGTCGTACCGGGGGAAATTATTTCACCCCCTCCCACATAATTCTGACATTCAGGATGCGCCCCTGTCTACAATACTAGAGATTCTCTGTTGAATCCTCGCCAAAAGTAGACGGATGTCAGCACTTCCATGTATACTTCTTGGCGATAAGCAATCATTTTGACATTACGCAGCATATGCTTGCTTGAGAAACACGAAGAAATTATTATGCTTATCGGATAAATCATGCCAATCCCCCCCCCCCCCGAAAAAGAAAAGAAATGCGGGCAAATTTCATATCCTACCGGCAGACTGTAATGTTCTTAGAAAATAATGTTCGGATTATCGGGTTATGCAATAGGTAAATTTAAAATAGACATATTTCAAAAGATGATGCCTTTCATGCATGAATTGAATGAGTTTATGTTTCATTATTTTTATAGTCATGGACGTCTTAAAAAGTACGCGTTTTTGTTTAATTTAATTGCCATTTTATTAGGACATCAGCACCAACCCTTTGTGTTTTTGTTTCGGTTTGTTTCAAATACTTGTATGATTGTCCGTAACATTATCAATATGGTGCTCTATCCATTTCAAATGGAATTTTATTTTTTATAATTATAATTATGTATTAATATTATGCGGAGAATGGTCGTTTTGTTTATTATGAGATGATATGATACTGTTATGATACTGCTGTATGATTGAAATAAAATGTTTTTATACGCAATTCAAGGCGTCCTGATATTTTTCTTTTCAGTCTTGCGTCAAACAGTTGATGATTGTTTTATGAAACTTAACTGAAATATAGGTTTAATGATTATTAAACGAAATGTCAAAAAATAACATATAAAACAGGTAAAATACAGAACTATTATAATCTATTTATTCTATAATGTTGTTGTATAGCAGTTTAAGAAATTGATTGAATAACACTTTATGGTATTGTGCCTTGCAGTGTATGCCCAATATTATGAAAGATGTTGCAAAAGTTAAGAAAAAGAGAGAGAAAAAATTCACAATAGAGGTTTACTGATTATACTTCCATCAAATCATCAGGAATAACGTTTATAATGGCTGGAAATGGGTATAAAACAAGCACAAACAATCACAGAAATAAAAACAAATAGGAGGATGTAAATAAGAGATAGGTAGAGAGAAAAAAAACCAGATTATATGAGTAGGAGAGAGAGAGAGAGAGAGAGAGAGAGAGAGAATGAGAGGGAGAGAGAGAGAGAGAGAGAGAGAGAGAGAGAGGGGGGGGGGGGGGCGACGGAAGGCGATCGTGACTCTCGTTACCTCAAGATTAATTAAGTCGCATCCTTATTGGAAATATCCCAAAAGACCAACAATCAACAACACCGAAATCCCATGAGACCGTCGAAACACAGGAATGCATTAAGAAAATGTAGAAAGAAGACGGTTCCAAGAGATCCACAAGACTGATATCACACGAGACCGAAAAGAAAGAGAAATACATAAGGGAAATATATCACATTACTGATGTTACATGTATTTATCCATTGCATACAAGTATCTAAATCGGCCCACCAGCCCCGATCATCTTTTAATCATCAATAGAGCATTTTGAATAAATAAATAAACAAATAAATAGATAAATAGAATATATGAATTTAAAAAATCTGTTTCGTAAACCCTCAAAAAAAGAGGCGAGAAAGCCCACGAGAGAGACAGTTCGGCATCGTCGGTTCCGTGGGATACCGGTCCGTGGGCTGTATCCAGCCTTATTTCTATCTGTCATTAGTATGAATCAACAATGTATCATAAAACTTTACGACTGGAGAGGGGGTTGGGAAGAGGATCCTATTTGGCACTGACAAAGGTTTGGACCGATACCTTTAAACAGCTGCCATAGGACGTGACAGTGATGACCATATGGACGATGCTTGGCTTTGAAAATTAATTTGTTCTCAACTTCGAATTAACGTTTTTAATTAATGACTGATCCCTTTACACGACCCCCTGCTTTACTGTGACAGTCCCTTTCTCTTACTAAATCCTCTGCTCTGAATTTCATGTCCACTGAAATATCCACTGAAAATAAGCTCTTGAGCTTTCGTGGGTTATCCTGTTCAAGCTGACTTAATTTTGATCTGTTATTCTTGTGTATTGTTGTATGTTGGAAGCTTGGCGAATAAAAATCAATCAATCAATCAATAAAGGAATAGATTTGTGTCATATATTATACAGGGGTCGTGTAAAAACATATGTGTGCAATGATAATAAGGTGCATGGGTGATTGAAAAAGGCTTGAGAACATACAAATTTATAATTTCTTTTAGTCGAGAGCAAACGGGAGAGGACTCGGAAGATACGTCACAGAGTTGCCATAATGTGTTTGATCGAATGCAACTTCGATCCAAAATTTTCTGATTTTGAATCGGACTTTGCCCAAATTTTCACTGGTCTGTTTCTCCTTAGTGTTTCTTCATCAATTGTTTACCGTTTTTAGAGAGAAAAATATCCAAGCATTCAAAACTGGAAAATATCATCCCAAAGAGGGCGAGAGAAAAAAATTCCGGCCGACCGATCTACGTTTTGGCAACTAAAGGGCAAGGGGGCGGGTGCATGTTATTACCCTACATAAGGATGTTACCTACATCTATTATTTCGGCCTATCCAAGTGTAGTGTGCCCGCTATGGGAAGATTATTCCAAGCTTGTGTTCATGATTGCCAAAGTCATTTTTGTCATCCATGATGGCTGTGTCCTCGCTAGCTAAATCTACCCGTTTCCTCTTCATTTATGATTATTTTGGCGGGAAACCTTGTTACCATTTTGTCACTTAATGTTTATCGTCTGCTTGATCTAATTTTCATGTTTAGGGGACAGAAACAAAGCACCCAGTGTTCACGATGGTGTGGGAAAAAAATGGGCAGATGTTTTTTTCATGACACTTCGCTCGGAGACAAGAAGAGGACTCATGACACTAATGATGCGTATGACGTAGCCTTGAATCGAGACTTTCACACGCACAATAAGCTTCCTACCTCCTTGGTTTGTTCGAGGTTTAAACATTTACATCCAACATTGAAAATGGAGATTGTTATCTGACGGGTAACCACAGGCGTATAGTCACGATTTTCCAAGATGGTTGACGCCTCTTGTCAGAATATAAACTTGGGTTCATGAGTTTCCCACGCGAATGAAGCATACGAGGACAATTTGTTACATTATTTTTTATTTTAGTGACAGAGTGCGTAATGTAGCATTCTTTTCAAATAGCCCTTTCGATTTAATTTTATCAAAACTAGATTCGGTAAGGAATATGCAAAGAGACTACTGAGCTGCCAGAAAATGGGGTGACTGTTACCTGAATCCGACTGAGGTTGGGGCGGGGGGGGGGGTGTATCTTAAACGAGAGTCGTGCGATGATGAACAGTAATGAGGGGGGGGGGGGTAAGATAGCATAGGAAGAGGGGGTGGAGGGAGGAAGAGGAGGTGAAGGAGAAAGAAGAAGAGGAGGAAAGGTAGGGAGTCGGGATAATAGAAATGACGAGGGATGATAATGATTGGTAAACCGAGAGAAAAATAAGCCGAGAGGGTGATAGGTAAATCTTCTACTCTTAAATGTAGTGTTTTATATGCTCTGAGAGGGAGAGAGAGAGAGAAAGAGAGAGAGAGAGAATGAATGACAGAATGAGAAAGAGATAGGGATGCATCCATAGGGGCGATGTGAGGGGGGGGGGGGGGAGGTGTCTCATTGAAATCTAAATGCCCCGTTAGGTCACGTTTTAAACGTTGATGGCGGAGTTCTATAATTCCCCTTTAGTCAAAGTCAAGTTCATCGCTGGTTTGCCAGGCTCGTAAGATGTGGGGGGGGGGGGGGGGGGGAAGAATTGTCAGACAATTTGACTGGTACAAGCGTGCATGCGAACATGTTTGTATTTATTTATATTTTTTATCTTTACTTGTTTGTCAGAAAAAGCGTTCACGTAAAAAGAAGATTACCTCTGTTCGTTTGTTTGTTTGGAGGAAGGGATGTTTATTTAGAGGCTTGTCAGAGAATTTCGGACGATTGAAGAAAAATAAAGATTTCCGATCATGCGCGCAATACCTCGCACACTCACACCCCCCCCCCCCCCCCCCCCCCCCCCCTTCGAAACCTTTGTGAGATGCCATGACTTTTTAATACAGCTTATCTATCTCATCAAAATAATACATTTTACGGACCTAAAGTGAACGATCCAAAGCGAAATCCTAGGAGCATTTGGCAGGGCATTTTGAACAGAGAACCTTAAAAAGCAAGGGTAGGGGTAAATATCAAAATAACGCACAGTTCATGATGATCATGGCCCGACTGGAAATGCCTTTATCCGGATGATTTGATTCTGAAAAAAGATAACTAGGCCTATAATAACTTGATTTTATATTTCATTCTCCGGTGTCATGTGCCCCATGTAAACCAAATCTACCCCAAACACTATCAAGAAGACAAAAAGAGAGAAAGAAAGAAAAAAAAGAAAACGGAGAGAAAGGGAAAGAAAGTAAAAAGGAGAAGAAGAAAATAAAAAGAAGAAGAAGAAGAAGAAGAAGAAGAAGGAGAAGAAGAAGAAGAAGAAGAAGAGGAGGAGGAGGAGGAGGAGGAGAAGAAGGAGGAGAAGAAGAAGAAGACGAAGAAAAAGAAGGAAAAAAAACAAAGAAAGATATAATATATTTCATGTCGCAGATTATTCTAACATACTCGGACCGCAAAGCGTTCTCCTATTCTTTTCCTCGCTATAAATAGAAACAGTTACTTAAAGTGTTATTATATACGTCAACAATGGCCACAGGTGCTCAACAGAAGCAAGTGTCTTTCTCGTTTCATCCCTTTGTGAGCCAGGTAAACAATTAACCGAGGTCCTACACAGTAGCACCCGTTTGTAGCACCAAAAATTACCAGTGCGAGACACGTTAACAGCACAATAGTTTACCTGCGTTACATAGCAACTACAGAGCGGGCAGGTAATCGGCTGGTATTTCTAGTGCTCACCCTCCCTTAACCCTGGTCTCGCAAGGTTAATATTTGATATCAAAACATATATTTTTACGAAATTCTTCCTTACTTATGATGAAATAATATGTAAACATATTAAAGAAAGCAATCTAATGTATTGGAAAGTGATTTTTATAAGATTTGTAACCTATTTATGAGTATGTTTAATGCTAGGAGAGGGAGGTGAAAAGTTAGAAGAGATCACAATACACAGACGGTAAAGACCCTATCCCATCCGTGATGTGTAGGCAAGCGTGAAGAAGTATTACCCCTCATTCTGCTCAATGAGGAATTCAAGGGATACTCGTCATGATTTAATTATCCGTAGAAGACGTTATATCAACTACCAATCGTCATTCTAACTTAATTTTGGAATTAATCAACCTTGGAGAAACTGGAAAGAATATAGTGTGAGCCAGATTAACTGAATCATCAAAACAAGCAATAATTTCTTCAACGAAACAACAGATTTGTAGCTGCGACGAACAAGCGAACGCT
The DNA here is from genome assembly GCF_000002235.5 of Strongylocentrotus purpuratus. Lineage (NCBI taxonomy): Eukaryota > Metazoa > Echinodermata > Echinoidea > Camarodonta > Strongylocentrotidae > Strongylocentrotus > Strongylocentrotus purpuratus. The sequence continues at coordinate 21,296,467 of NW_022145607.1, read as the reverse complement.
CGTCCGGTCGCGGTCTATGACGTTTTCGGAGCTGGTTTCGAGGTTTGTTTGAAACTCATCCACTCAAGTTGGATCTCAAATTGATATCATGAATACATAACCATGTAATACTTTATTAAGGAATAAATAAAATAGTCGGGACAGATTGATGGTTTTCGCGAAAACGATGCCTGTGAAGGGGCACTCGTACGCCCAGTCGAAATCAGCTCCAGTCAAGTCGCATGAAGCCGTCAACGATATTTACCGTACCGCGGCGGCGGGCGGACACTTCCCCGGAGTTCTGGCGGTGAAAGAGGATGGCGTACTCCATACCAAGCCCCTGCCGCTGAAGTCGCATCAAGGTCTACAAATTCTTGCACGATCAGGCAGCCATTATAACTGCGCCTCACCGGCGAGGGAAGATGTTTTTCATGATAATTATGCCCGAAGAACAAAACAGCTGAATGAACAAGGTTATAATTCTGTAAATCATAAACCTTATCAGGTTTTAGGAGGACCAGTTGTTCTGGATGAAAAACAGCTAATTCTCTCGGCGCTAGGTCAACTCAAACAGAATGTAAGTACTATCAACTTTCCCCCTTAATCCATATTCTCTCTTGAAATAAATATACGCTTAGTTTGTTCTCTAATAAATAGTGAAACAGGTCAAAATGAATGAGTATAATTTATATTTAATCTAACAGACACATGCAATTGATACTGAAAATGAAGGAACAGCGAAAATATGATTTTTCAAAGTTTACTCCTTGCAGGATTCTAATGAATTACAGTTTTTATATATTAAAGGACGAACCAAAATGAGTAATAAAACCTTAAATCAGTGGTCCCAGTGGTCATCATTTTACCTATATAAAGCTCCACTAAAGTCACCCAGCCAGCAGTGGCTTACAATGTTCATAGATCAGTTGGAACAAGAGGCTTACTCCTGAAGATGAGGTTTTTTCAACTCCTTTCTTTTCTCCTATTTAATGCGAGTACACTACTTGTTAATAATTGTATCGTAGTAAAGTTACCACACTTTTATAAATATATATTCATTATGATTATTATGCATAATGCATATATTGTTTGTCAGTTTCTGGTGCAAAGGGAAGCAAGCTGGATTTCAGCAAACAAAACACTAGTCATGGTAAACATTAGCTATTTTTGGGCAGTTAACAAAAAATTATTTAGCGTTCTCAGAGGATGGTTGTTCAATCATATAGAATCATCATGTCATGTTAATTGATAATATATAAATTAAATAATTGCCTGTAATAAATTTTTATGTTTCTTTCCAGAACTCATCTGCATCCAAGTCAAAGGGTGTGTCCAGTGAGAAGGAGGATGACCAGAGCAAAGATGGTCAAGGTGGAGATGGGGCGGAGGAGAACCCTGCTGCGGTCAAGCCGTATAAGTTTGTGGTCAGGAGGAACAACAACAGCCATAAGTCTCTTCATAAGGAGGTGTCTACTGGCAGGTGAGTACCGTTGTACAGCACATGGAAGTGTGGTAGTATATAGTAGGTCATTCACTTGACTGACTCTCAAAGGGTTGAGGGTTTGAATCCCAGCCTGGCGTTAACAACTTTTGGCAAGACACTCGGCATTTGCCACTCTCCACCCAGGTGTTAATGGGTACCAGATATGCTTGTGCGGTACATATTTCGCCCCTTCGGCTATAATTGGGTTAATAATGTTGTAGCTTCAGGAGCATCACAGCATGATGGACATGTGCATTAACAAGAAGCCGCCATTGTTATAATAATTATTATTAATTTATATGCTTTGTTACTTTTCTTGCACTAACCAAATTAATACTTCTAACTTATATTAGGACCCAGCTAGCGCAACACAATACCTAACCATGATCTTGGGCAATGATATCGAAGCAATCTTGAAGCAAATGGAGACTTTAGCTAATAGTATTTTTTTTCCTATTCTGTTACCAGAGTGATGGTAAAATGTGCTAAACTGGGTCATGGGGTCTTCACAATGATCAGAGAGCAAGAGGAATTAAGGGTAAGTTTCTCCTTTTTTGTCATAAAAATTTAATTTGCATCCAGAAAGTTAAAACAAAAATTGTTTGATATATATGTACTTAATTTTGACCAACAATACTGTCTGTTTAAAGCCAGGATGCATTAAAATCATATCATTTTACGCAAAGTTAATGCTCTTCAGGCTCCAAACTGATGATATGATTTCTTTAATTAAAAAAAATATATATATTCTATTTGAATTTTATATAGTATCATTGTTTAAATGTAGAAGTTGCGTCTGTCCTCAAGGCCATATTTTAGTACATACATTTCTCATAGATGATATTATTTTGATTTTGAATGATTGTTCCCATATAACATTTCTCATAGATTGTTCCTGTACAACATTTCTCATAGATGATATTATTTTGATTCTTAATGATTGTTTTTGTACAACATTTCTCCTAGATGATATTTTAATTTCAAATCATTGTTCCTGTACAACATTTCTCATAGATGATATTATTTTCATTTTTAATATTGTTCCAGTACAACATTTATTATGCATTGTTTCCGTACAACATTTCTCATAGATGATATATTTTTTTCTTCAAACAATTGTTCCAGTACAACATTTATCATACATTGTTCCCATACAACATTTCTTGTACCGTAGATGGTATCTTGATTTCAAATGATTGTTCCTGTACAACATTTATCATACATTGCTCCTGTACAACATTTCTCATAGACAATATTATTTTGATTTTTAATGATAATTCCTATCCAACGTTTACCATACATTGTTCCTGCACAACATTTCTCATAGATTATATTTTAATTTTGAATGATTGTTCCCGATATAGGTGAATGCAGAACACAATGAGAGAAGGAGAAAAGAAGAACAAAGGAAGACAGAATGGCAACCAGCTGTTGTCGTGGTCTCAGATGGAGAGGAGACAGATGAAGAGCTGGAGAAAGAAGAAAGTCTTAGGTATGCTTAAAGCCACACTGCACTACTTATAGCTACTTGTGCCCTCTATATAGCAAACAATGCCTAAGCGGTGACCGTTGGTCCCCCATGGTCCCCTTTTTCTCATATTAAATGAGAGCTAATTTGATGAGATAACCACCTGTCAGTGACCATGCAGGGAGGTCTGGACCCTCCTGGCCAAACTAGTGCAGACAGGCTTTAAAGCCTTTAATTTTGCAAGGATTTGAGTTTGCAAAGTTGTTGAATTGTTGCAGGGTCACTAATCTTACACCAGCAATAACATGAAAATAGCTTGCAATGCATGTGCAACCATGTACTGTAAACATAGCCTCTGAACATGCACAATTGTCTTGTGTCATTGTCATTTGGAAATAGATGTTTGCTATTCAGCTTAATGGTATCTTGATGTACATTTGAATTTTGTGAAGTAAAATGAAACAAGTTAACAATCCTGTCTTCTAACCATTCACTTTATAATGTGAATATCGTTCATTAAAGATGATAAGTATGTTTGTCATGTTTAATGTGTTTCTATGTTTGTATTTCAGTGTTTATATGGCTCAGGGGGCAGAGAGCAGAAAAGAGGTGTCTTTTGCATTGTAAGTATAGTCATTATCGTAGGTAAACAAGGTGGTGTGACATAGTGTCCCCCTCCCCTCAAGAATTTTGCAGTCGCAATGTAAGGGCTATGATGACTTCATATCCAAGAAGCAAGGCATCTCATTCAGTTTTATAATATACTAGATATTTCAGATATTATCATTATAAATTTCTTTTGTTGTTGCCAATTTGCAAATTATTTCCTGAGGGTTCAGGTTAAGATGTATATGTTGCTAAATTTATTTTGGACGTCCTTGGTACTTGCCCTCTTTATATCAGCAAACTTTTACACTCCCCTTCTTTTTATTCACTCTCTGCATTTGATATACAATATGCACTCAACAAATTGATATAAATTTTTAAATATTATAAGCCTCAGCTCGGGAGTAAATAGCAGAAAATTGGTAAAACTTTTGATTACAAGTTTGTACTCATATCATATACATATTAAATCGTAGATACACAATGTAAGTTATCCAGGTATCAAATGCTTCCAACATTTATTCTCTACACAGCGATGCAGCAAGTACTACAGTCCCTGACAACCTGACAACAGAGCAGGGTGATGCAACTCGTCTTTCCACTGCTGCCATGACGACCACTGCCATGGCAACGACACCATCCAAGTCCATCCTGAGCGGGGCATCGTCACCCACCAAGAGGAGGCGGAACAAGCGACTGGTGGAGCCGGCACGCCCTTACACTCCCTGCCATACCAACATCAATATTGATCCGGAAGGAGATGAAACGGACAAGTAAGGCTTGTTAATGATGATCAATAATGATGATAATATGGTCTTTTTTATGCCTCCGCCACCGGAGGTGGTGCCGGAGGCATCATGTTTTCGGGTTGTCCGTCCGTACGTCCGTCCCGTTTGACCGTTATCACAATATCTCAAGAACCATTTAAGATTTAAACTTAAGACTCGTTAATAGTATTTATCACCATAGGAAGACGATCTGATTAGATTTTGGAGTACGTAGGTCAAAGGTCACAGGTCACAGAGGTCAACTTATGAAATTCCTTGTATTGAGTTTGTTAGCGCGATATCTCAAGAACCATTTGAGATTTAAACTTCAAACTTAAGGATAGTATGTATCACCATAGAAAGACGATCTGATTAGATTTTGGAGCACGTATGTCAAAGGTCAAGGGTCACAGAGGTCAACTTATGAAATTCCATACATTGAGATTGTTATCATGATATCTCAAGAACCACTGGAGATGTAAAAACTTCAAACTTAAGGATAGTATGTATCACCATAGGAAGACGATCTGATTAGATTTTGGAGCACGTAGGTCAAAGGTCAAGGGTCACAGAGGTCAACTTATGAAATTCCATACATTGAGATTGTTATCATAATATCTCAAGAACCACTGGAGATTTAAACTTCAAACTTAATGATAGTGTGTATCACCATAGGAAGACAATCTGATTAGATTTTGGAGCACGTAGGTCAAAGGTCAAGGGTCACAGAGGTCAACTTATGAAATTCCATACATTGAGATCGTTATCGTGATATCTCAAGAACCACTGGAGAATTTTCACTTCAAACTTAATGATAGTATGTATCACCATATCATAATATCTCAAGAACCACTGGAGAAATAAACTTCAAACTTAATAATAGTGTGTATCACCATAGGAAGACAATCTGATTAGATTTTGGAGCACGTAGGTCAAAGGTCAAGGGTCACAGAGGTCAACTTATGAAATTCCATACATTGAGATTGTTATCATGATATCTCAAGAACCACTGGAGATTTAAACTCCAAACTTGTTTAAATTGCTCTATGGCGGAGGCATCATTTTCGACTGCGCGCAGTCAAAATTCCATCTAGTTTCTATCTAATGTACAAGGTTAATAGGTTTGCTTAGACAGAATATGTGTCGCGGTAATTAGGCATAAATTAATATTTTATAAAGTTTGATTGAAGATATTTGTTGTTCTGATGGCATTAATATCAGTAGCCATTAAACAGAAGATCCTTATCTTTTCGTTGACACAGGAAAAGATAAAGAAATCGATGTATTGTGCAAGAAAATTGCCACTGTTGTGCTGCAAGTTCAGTCGAACAATTTTACAGTGCTTGGACGAAATCCTTGTATCAGTTTCAAGGATGAATAAATACTGTATAAGGTACAATCCAGGCATTTGTTTTGTTCTGATGACATTAACATGAGAAGTCTTTAACGGAAGACCATCTTGTTTTGATCGATACAGGAAAGCCATATTTCGTCAGATGTGTGCAGTGAATTGGATCTTGGAGGCCATGATGATAGAGCCCCCTGCCGCCATGGAAGCCATCAGTAAATGCTGGAAGATCAAATACAGGTAGGAGCCAATCTTCTTTATTAAAGCCTTGTTTACACATGATTGGCTGCATCACTTCTAAGTCACCTCTAAAAAGTACCGTTTCAGTATGAAAAACATTTTATGTGTGTTAACAGATGGAGGTGCAAGAAGGCAACTATGCCCTTAATGGCCACAAAGCAACACTCTCTCTGTCACATCTTCTCTCTCTCTCTCTCATCTTCTCTCTCTCTCTCATCTTCTCTCTCTCTCTCATATTATCTCTCTCTCTCATCTTCTCTCTCTCATCTTCTCTCTCTTTCTCTCTCTCTCTCCCTCTCATCTTCTCTCATCTTCTCTCTCTCCTCCCTCTCCTCCCTCTGTTCATCCATTATACACCATGTTATTACGAGTATCTTCAACCCTGGACCAAACAATGCACCTAATCATAGCCCTATACTCTAAACCCAAGCAATCCTAACCTAACCCCAAAATCTGTTATGAAAGTCTGAAGGAAAAGTTGCCGGAGCATAAATATACAGAAGCACCATATTCCAATTATATGTTTGTATGCGCAAAGTATCCAGTTAAACTGTGAGTTTGATAGCAACTTAGCATTTCACTTATTTCTACAATTTTTATCATATTGTATGTTCTTAATATCTTATGTAGGGATATGGAGAACAGATCATTTTGTAAGACCACCATTCAGAGGCTGAGGAAAGATAAGGCATTGGACACGAGATGGAATGCGTTCATATCAGCTGAGGGTGCGGGTCATCTGGTAAGAATCATTATGTTGTGTTCACATATGATCATGTTGCTCTTCCTTATAGTGCCCCACGCTTTCCTCTTGTAGTCAATTAGACCATCTACAATATTTGCCGATGTTGCTTTAGTACGTGTAATACATGTATATTAGCGCCACAGCTGATAGATATTTAATGTCCTCTCCGAGAGACGGAGTGGACCCCGGCCCCCCCCCCCACTCAGTGTTATTTAGGGTACGCATATGCGTGTTCCAACCGACCCCCCCCCCCCCCCTTTTCAGCAAAAGTCCGGTGTGTAAAGTCAATACGGCTCGACCTTTTTCTTTTGTATACGAGCCTTTTTCCGGACCCCCCCTTTTCAGCAAAAGTCCGGTGTGTAAAGTCAATACGGCTCGACCTTTTTCTTTTGTTACGAAAAGGACATTTTGGCAACACGCATGCGGTCATTTTGAAACCTGAGTGGGGGGGCCGGGGAGTGGACGGAGTGTTTTCTAAAGTAATGTAGCCTGCATGTATGACACATGGGAGGAGCATTTTAACACAAAACAAAGGCTTCGGTCATCGGCGCTTCTACTGACCAAGCTATCTTGTCTCCCTCCAGTTGATAGCTTTTTTAAAAGGTTGAATAAATGCATAAGTAGTTTATATCTTAAAGCAAAGCTTGCGTGATTATTAGCATGTTTGTAATATTTCATTGCCTATTCCTCATTGTATTGTTCTTCAATTGCACGGCCTGAATCATGGATCAACAAATTGAGTCCTAGTTAATATCAATAATAATAATGTTAAATATTTAGAAGTGCTAAAAACAAGAAGTACCAGAGCGCTTACAAATTCAAATATATGAAAAGTTAAGACTTCAGTTTGTTTTGTTTTGATAGCATGTGCATGCATGCATTGCTCATTTATGTAATGCTTCAAGTCTATAAATATATAATGTCATATCTGTGGCATGTTGATCCTCCATCATAATATATTTCTCGTCACCATTATACAACATTCCCTTTTTAGTGATATATATTTGTGGCATGTACTTTCCCCTCATACTATATGTTTACAGTATTGTCATTATTATTACTATACCTCATTCCCTTCTCCACCCCTCTCCCCTGCTGCCCCCTCCTCAGGCTGGCTTGCCTAGTGTATTCCAGGTAAAAACATGTTTTAAATGCTGTGAATGTGTTCGTACTAACTAGAGTACATTTAGTGTGTCATTCGCATGAAACTAATACTATCACGTTGTTTGTGTGCATGTTTTCTCTAGAAAAAATTAAAGACTGTCAATTTCTTGCATGTAAAACATCTTTTGTTTGCTAAGAATTGTGTCATCTTTTTCATTTAGATGTTCTTTGTTTTCCTGTCAATTGAATATGTGGTATAGGATGTGTGGAAAAAAAATCAAGACTGTCAATTTCTTGCATGTGAAACCTCTTTCGCTTGCTAAGAATTGATGGTTTGTTATGGTAGGTTGAGAAAATTACAATGCAAAGGAATTGTTACACTTGATTAACCATCATTCAGCTAGTTTGGAAATAAATATGTTGCATTTGGCAAGATTTAGAAGGAAAAAAAGCATATTTTTAGGTTATTCAAGTGCGTACAATTTCATTCATGGTCACAACTTCCTATGATTATGAGAAGGCCGGCCATTTTGATTGACATTGTGTTTTGTTTCAAACTCTGAAAAGGGAAACAAAGAAAACAAGTGTGCCAAGTGCAAAAAAGTGTGTGTTGGGTTGTAACATGTACATGTTGTCTTTGTTTTGATGATCTGTTAGACCATAAATGCAGGACTTTGCACATTATATGTACACTTCTCTTTAGCATGTCTACCAATAAATGTTTTATTGTGTGCTTCTTGCGGTTGGGAAAACACATCCTTTTCTTTTTAAGATTAGTTTTTATTGCATGCATCTGACAACATTAAATTGCTAATGGGTTGGATTTATGATGATTATGGTGATTTATACGTGATCAGTCAAATAGTCTTGGTCTGAAATTTCTCTTAAAGCTAAACTTGAGTTCTGGTAATGCGATTGCATTGTGAAAGAAAAGGTGTGGAATGGATCAGAAAAGTTGATCATATAGCATGTAAGTAATGGTGTGTAATGCAAGGTTCTGGAGTCATCAAAATCATCATAAATTTGGCAATGTCTTGGTAAAGTAACAATCACTTACACAGAAAGATGTATATGGGACAACACACATGGTGTCGGGGCTAGTACTATACCTGATTTCCTTATCTTTCTATGCTCATTACTCAGCCAGTTACATTTCTTCCAAAATTGTTTGGCACATGACATTTATTTGTAATCTTGAACATTCGGTGTAAGTTTTATTAGATTCTGTGAAAATTCATTTTCTTTTTTACCAGAACTCAAGTTTATCTTTAATTTGTTTGCTTGCATGCACCCTTTCATCTAAGAACTCTTGTTATTTGTGTTTTAACCTTATCACTTATATTAACTGAATTGTGTTCAATGTTTCTTTTAGGGGTATTTTTCTCTGACATTTCACATTACATTTTTTGCTTAAACAATTGTTAGAAAAAAATGTCCCTTAATCTCAAAAGCAGTTTCCTATTTTTCGAACAGTTCTTGTTTATTTTTTGTTAATGCGATCACTAATATTAACTCACTTGTGATGAATGTCTTTCTGCTTACAGTTAATGTCTTAAGACATTGCACATAAAACTTTTGTCTGTAGAATTGTTGATAATGTTATTTATTCTAAGAAAAAATTTTACCCTAAAAATGTATTTAGTTACGGTGAAATCTTTTGCTGATATTGTAAATCAAAGGACTATAATTCAATCCGTTTTAAAGTTGATGTTCATTGATTTTAAAAACTAACTTAATTTCATTATTGCAAAGTTGAAACTGTGATTCGACAAGGTTATCAAACTTCAATGCTTGGAAACATTTGAGGTGATTATTATTATAAATTATAAAACGCTTAAATACAGCCCCGGCATAGCACCTGAAGAGCTCTCCGAACGCTCCTGAGATGTGTGAGATCACTGTATGGACACGATTTGCACAAGCAGACGATGTCCCATGACATCACACACATTTTCAGTGCCTGTGTTTACATCTTCTCTTGAGTTCTTTCTCTTACTTCACTACCGTCAGGCTAAAATTATAATCTATTGCCTCACTCTAAACCCCGCACACGGTTTTATTTTGATGACAAATGCAGCGATACAAAAATAAAGGAATTTGTCGCTTGTAAACAAAATAAGACGGTATTGAATATTCAGCTGCACACAGCGCGGTATGTTCGGCGTTTCAAGAGGGAACAAATGCCGTCCTGATATCATTCCGGGGGGTTTTCAATTCGAAAGTCTGGTTTCTTTGATCGTTAATTAACACATATCCTTCGTATTTACAAGCAAAAGATTTTAGTTATCGGAATCGGGTCATATCCCCCTTTGAATGGTTTGACATGCCATTACATTTATATACACTAAACTCATTATAATTTGAGAAATAATAGCTTTGCAATTATGTTCATTCTCTATGGAATGTCGTCTGCTTGGGCAGTGTTGGTCCATATAGTGACGTCATTAAAAACATCGTTATTTTTCCGGCGAATCTCTCGCATATCCCAGCTGCTACTGGAGGTGGTTGTATTTGTATTTTTATAAATCACCCGATATGTAGTTGACCTAAAACTTGTACGATGGCTATCTGTTAGCTTACCAGTTTCTAGTGATACATTAGTTGACATATTTGTGATTTTCTTTGAAGTTCACCTTTAACCTTTGTAAAAGTCATAATTATGAATACTGACCCATGAGTTTAGTTATTAGTAAGGATCTCAATAACAAAGGTAATTGGTTCGCCACCCTGACAAAGACCCATATCATTTTCTCCATTAACATTAAAGCCCCTCTGCACTATTTTGGCCAGGAGGAATTAGACCTCCCTGCATGGTCACTGACAGGTAGTAATCTCATCAAATCAGCTCTCAATTAACATACATGTAAGAAAAAGGGGACTATGGGGGACCAATGGTCACCGATTAGGAATTGTTTGTTATATAGAGGGCGCAAGTAGCTATAAGTAGTGCAGTGGGGCTTTAAAACTCATTATTCTACAACATTTAATTCATTCTATTTATGTTGTATTTTTTTTCTCAGAAATCTCGCTCTCCTGCAAGGGGTCTGCTTTCCACTCAAAACTCAGGATTTACGAGAACGCTGCGTCGTCTGTCGGCAAACAGCACCGTCAACCGAGCGGCGTCGGCGATGGGTCACAGTTCAGTTGACCAAAGTCCTTTGTCACCTAAGGCCGAGGATTCCGCCAGTTCGTTCTTAGAGGCTGCTGATAAATGTAAGAAATAACGACGGACATTTTGAAGTTTGTTGTAGCACAGAGGTGCTGTGGTTTTGTGGATACATCACCAGACTGTAGTAGATCACAAGGTTTGGGGCTAAAATCCAGACCCGGCAATGATTCCTTCTGGCTTGATGTTTCATCTACATTTGCCACAGTCCATCCAGATCTGTACCTGACAGTTTTTAGTATTCTAATTGTGCAGTTACTCTGATGGCTCGACTATAACCGTGGTAATAATATTAAGGTGGCCTTGAGCATCAGCATAATAGCGATAAGTGGGGAAGGGGTTCCAAAGTCAGGGTACAGCAGCAGTGCATTCTCTGTCACTCCAACTGCTCTTTGTTCTGGGTTCTTTAAGCTTTGTGGAAACAGAAGAACAGAGACCTGGGGGTGTTTCATAAAGACTAAGATTGACTTTAAGTTGGACTTAACTATGGCAGGCCATTCATGCCATTGTTTTCTCTCACCATTTACTGGCATTTGTCTTTCAAGGGACTTACAAATCAAGGTCACAAATCTACAGAACTTACATTTTTTGATAGTTCATTATTGTAGGAAAAATGTATCTAAAGATGATAATGGTGAGAGCAACCAGTGGCATGAATGGCCTGCCATAGTTGAGTCCAACTTAAAGTCGATCTTAGTCTTCGTGAAACACTCCCCAGTATGTGTAGTTGAAGAGGGATGAAGATGAGAAGAAATAAAAGAAGGGGCTGGATTATAAAGTGAACTTTTGGTTAGGTGAGCAGTAACATTTTATATACCATGATGGCTATAAAATCCTTGTGATAACATTACTCTGCAGTGTCTGATTTTCATCATTTTGCTTGCTCTCTTCACACACAGTGGCTGATATTCAAGACAGTGTTTCAATACAGGGCAAACATGAGGACGGTAGAGGGGACACACCAGGGAAACTGCAAAGGTGAGAGATTGAGCTTAGCATATTGAGGGTTCAGCGAGACCAAGACGTAACTCCATATTTTCCCAAAATGAGTATTTGATATCATAATGTTCAGAAAAATGTGGACTTTCCAGGATACACAAAGACTTAACTTCCCCAACACCCTATTGAAGTCAATGGCTAGTGAAACATAGACTAAACTCCTTAAGGCCTAGGTGCTCAGTGACACATGAAGACTTTTTCTCAAAATGTCTTTGTGTCACTGACCCCTCGATATGTGCTTTCTGTTTACAGGCTGTCACCTCCACAGAGTCCTCAGCAATGAGTTTATGTTATTGAGAAATAACATAAAAGTTGTAATTCTTAAAATTGCACTGAATGCCCCAAACATTTCCTTCTATTTTCAAGTTTCGGCCTTTATGCAGCGTTGGAACTGTATTTATTTATCCAATTGCTTTTTCACTTATCAGAAAATATTACATGTAATCTATAGTTTCTATGCTCTGATAATATCTACTAACTTCAGGATTGTACTTTTAATTGTAATCACTGATTAATTTGATGGTATGTTACTAGCTAATTGTATGGATACATTTATGTACATGTATATCTGATTGTCAGAAAACACTTCAGGATTTTTCAAGCATCTGGACATACATGTATTAGTTACTCTTGAGTACAGTGATAAGCAGATGAAGTGTGCTAATAATATTCATCTCCTGTTTGCTGTACATACATGTATTATACAACTTTCCCTGTGTTTTAGTATCCCTGTTAATATTTACACATTTTTCAAGATCTGTGAAAAATATCTATATTATATATCCAGCAAATGAAGAGAAACATATTTTTTCCCTCATAACTCTTATAATTGAAATATTCATCTGTTGCATCATTTAGGTCTCCCTCTGTTTTGAGTGACAGAACAGCAACTCCCTCATCAAAGAGAAGTGGATCAATTGTGAATAAACTATCTGTAAGTATCAAACCTTACCTCATCAATGACGTTGCTTTGTGTTTCTCACTTGGCTGATACAGAATGATTAGGTTATGAAACTCTCTGTTTTGACCCCTTCAGGATTGCATGTAAATAATTCACTGTTGTATAATTACTTACTTGCCTATTTCTGTTTCTTGTGCTGTTATAAATGTTTAGCCTTCTATTGGTAGTGCTCTTTCTCCTTGGTTTCTGACTTGGGTCTTGAGGAAAGTTTACTCATAATATCCCTGTAGCCCATTAAAGACAGAATCCAATGCTTTATTGTTTGGCAAGTTATCTTTTGATTAATTCCTATCAGCACAGACAAAGAGCAAATTTATGCACAACATGTGTCAATAATGGTTGCCAAAGCAAATGTCACTTGATACAATGAATTTTGAAAATGGAAAATAAGCCTTAAAATCTGCAAATTGGCAACACTTGGGAAACTTTCTATTAACTGATTTTCCAGACACATTTGCACATTGTATGAGTTTTTGTAGAGAAAAGATCAAAGGAAGTGCTTCCAATTTACTGAAGAAGAGCTGCATAAGGGGTGGCAGCGGTGGGATATTAACCATTAAAGCTAAAGACCAGTTATGGTCATGCGATTGCATTGTGAAAGAAACATTGTGAAATCGATCAGAAAAGGTTGATCATCTAGCATATATGTACTGCAAGGTTCTGGAATCATCAAAATGATAAGAAATTTGGCCAAGTCTTCATAAAGTTAGAATCACTGTACTCAGAAAGATGTATATGGGACTACACACACGTGCGTGACACGTGCATTTGTATCTCTCAACAGGCAAGAGATACACTAATTTACCAAATATATCAATTAGTAGGCGGTTTCCCGTCAACATTTTTATCATCATTTATTATTCAAAACATATTCTTTTTTACACGATTGGTAATAAGAGCTTCCATTTCATTTTTTTAAATTTGGGCGTTTCCAATACTGGTCTTTACCTTTAATGCAACTTTTGCAACTTGTGAATGATGGCACTTTTGCTACAAGAAACTTTTCTGATTTTGCAAGTTTATTGATATGGACATTTAATTAATGTATTTAAAGGCAGTATGAAATTCTTTTGTAGTATGAATCTTTAGTGAATCAGGGCGTTTGGCAAAATGTATGAACATTTCTTGCACAAAAAATCTCTTGTTTTATGCCAAATACTTCGGGCATGCTTTTTAGCATTTGTGCATGCAATGATTTGATGACCCTAAACAAAAGAGAGTTTAGATATTTGTTAACGGACCAATTACATATTGATCATTTTACTTGAATTCAAAGGGATCCATTGGAAATTTTTATTAATATTCATATTTTTTTATTTATAGAAACATGACTTAGAGGAGAAGGACAAGCAAGAGAGACCAAGGGAGAGACAGGTTAGCACATGGGTGGCCACAACCAACAGAAAACTCCATAGATCACAAAGGTAAGGGAACAGTTTTAATGAACATTCCTAACCCTAATCAACCATCCACAATTCCACATGATAAAAATGTAGAGGAGAGAATGAAGTAAAGATATACAAAATGTCCTTTTTATCTAAAGTTGCTAGTTTAGTGACCTGGATTGGAGATCAAGGAGTCTGATTGATTTGTCTTATCTTTACAGTTTGTACAGGCTCATGTCAAATTATCAAAAGGAAAAAAAAAAAAAAACTAAATTGGTGTGAAAACATCTTTATTACTGGTATCAATACTTACAGTTATAGTAATATGATGCAAATACCATATTCTGTTAAATGAAGATGAAAATTTTCAGACTGTTTCAGTATTTCCATCTGATTTTAATTGAGTAATTGAGCTAGTTGTAATTTAAGAACTGTGATATAGAAGGGGAAAAGTGCCTTTTTGACTGTACCTCTTCTTGATGGAAACAGAATATTTTATATTTTGAACAATTCAGTGTTTTCATATTTGACCTTTGACATTTCCCCTTTCAGTGCTCCGGTAAGAAACCAGGAGTTCAAGCCCGTCTTTCCAAGCCGGAAGCATCTCTACCTAGCCAAAGAGCTCAGGACTCAGTTTGCAGACGTCACTGAAGACCAAGCACTCATGCTTCATGATAAGCTAGAAGCTATGGAAAAGTTAGTAACAGACACTTCTTGCTCTTTGTCATATCTGTTCCTACACCGCTTTTCTTCCTCTGCTTATAGTGTTTATATTCTTGCCCTCCCCCCCCCCCCCCCTGTTTTGTTTTACTTCTCCAGCTTCTTTTTCTTTTAAATATTTCTCTCTGACTCTTTGTGAGATTCTTCATATCTTGTCCGTATGTGTTCATGCACATGCACACCATAATTTTGGCTATCCTCCTCCATTTCACATTGCCCTTTTGAAGGCGCATAGAATAAGAGAAACGGTGAACTTTCACAGTGCTATTAAAGGGGGACCCCCCCCCCCCCCCTCGATTCCTCCCACCACACCACATCCCTAGGGTTTTGCTTCCTTGTTAACAATTTTCTGGATACGCCACAATCTATGCGCTTAGAGACATTTGTATTAAGCACTATATAAAAATTAAATATTATTATTATAGGCAATGTTTATTAATGGTTTTCATTATATTTAATTTTTTGTGTCAACTTATTATGTACCCTTTTTTTTTCTAGTTTCAAAGTACATTTCTTTCCTCATCAGTACGGTCTTCTTTCTTTAGAAGTATCTCTTCTAATCTCAAATCCTATTTGTTCATCTTTTCTTTATTTTGTCTTTTATCTGTTAATCATACCTTTTAAAGTTGGCTTAACAATAAAACTTACTTGCCCTTCTGCAATCATGAAGCTAAATTATGTTTCTGTGAAAGGCTCTGTGCAACTGTTGGGCAGTTGAAAAGAATTCAGTTTTACTCAGCTGATTGTTAACTGTAAAGTACAGCTTCTTATGAATTCCTTCTCTTGTCTGCCCTTTTCAGGAAGCGACTTGAAAGGAGTGAGAACAAGTTCCAATCGATCCGCACCAACGTTCACATCAGCTCTCAGCTGGCTTTACTCAAGGAAGCCGGACAGGACAAAGATGAATTGCTAGCAGAAGAAAATAAACGAAAGAAGAAACTGGAAGATGAGAGCAAATGGTGAGTCGAATGAGCTCTCTTGGTTAAATCAGTGTATTTAATGTTATGATTATGTTGGTTTCTTTACGATGACTTTTGTTTCAAATCTTGCAGCAAATAGCTACATGTACAATTCAACGTAACTTATAAGCTGCCACCCATACAATGCACCCAGTGCCACAGTGCTAATCCCTTTTGTGCCAGCCACAAATCTCCTGTGTGCCAAGTTAATTTTAGGGTTGGTTCAAGTGCGTGTTATTTAAATCTTTACAAAAAAAAAATCGCTAAATTACTTGAGAAAATCCAATCTGACTGTTGTATACAAAGACACGTAATCCAAAGCCGATAATCTGATGCACGCGATGGTAGCGCTGCAAAAGCACTCAGCACGGTGCAATGGGCATGAACAATGACTGTTATTACATATGCTTGCTAGCGTGCACAAAGCAGACGAGACGTAGCTCGCTAGCATGAACGTAGCAATCAATCGATAGCGCGCTCGCGTGCACAGAGCACTATAACAGTAGCGCGTTAGCAGTCTCATGGCAGGATATGAGTTAAGATGCGTGTACACTTTAAATTAAGGGTTCTAATGGGTTTGATTCTTTCAACATTTGAATTCATTTCATACTGAAGTTGCTGTTCGTAGGTTGAATATGAAAACAGGGTCAAGAACATAACAATTTAGAGTAAAACAGAAGGAGGTGTAGGAATTGGCCGTTCCTAACTTTTCCATGGCTTCTAGTTCTATCTTATGAAGCAGGAGTGCTTGGTCTGATCAGTGACGTCTGCAAACTGAGTCCTGTGATCTTTGGCAAGGTAGAGATGCTTGCAGCTTGGGCTTGAAAATCCTGGTTATTAAAGGGGGTGTAGCATGACGAGCCTCTGTGTCTTTTCCGTGGCCTGACTCGGGGCTAATCGGGTATAATACGACTACGAACGATGCGACCCCAGTATTCACGTGCGTGCAACATACGCAAAAATAAAGCATGAGGAGAACTTTGGGCTGTTTCGCGAACGCTAGCGTGTGCTGATCATTAATCAAGTCCATTCATTTATGTGTAGTTGTCCAATAGAAGTCGTAGATGGCGTTTATCAGTATTTGCCATGCTACACCCTCTTTAAGTGAGCACTGAAAGGAAAATGCTAAACACTCCTTTCTCTTTAACCATGCCCGCAGGTACCAAGAGTTGGTGCGGAACCTTCCAGCTGATATCAGCAATGACAGACCTTGCATGGCCATACTGGACAAGCTACAGAGCCTTGGGAAGATTGAGAGTAGGAAAGCAACACCTCAGAAGTTCCTCAATGTCTTAGCTGGTCTGAGACATTGGGAGATCTGTTCACCAGATATAAGTGCAGCCATAGAGGTAAATATCAATGGATTGAGTTGTACAACATATATTTGTTTTCTTATGCAACAATTGCTCCACTGTAAATTTCCTACACTAACCAATTAATAGCTTCAACTCTGTACCAAACTATACCTAACCCTATCCCTAGACCTAGCCTAAACTAAAACCCTAATAGTATACTATTGATGACATAAATCCTGGGGCAATTGTTGCTAGAGCAAATAATAATAATAATAATAATAATAATAGCTAGTTCTTACATAGCGCTTTTCAGGACCAAATGTTAGATCACCTTATCCATTAGATAGCATGTCCAAAGAATTATAGGCCTCATTATAATGTTTGCTTCCTTCAAGAGTGAACTTTCTCTTTTAAATGATGAAATGAGAATGTTTAGTTGTTGTTTTTTTAATCCCAAAATGATATGAGAAGGAGGAGGGAAGGCAGGGTGGGCAGTGGGGGTAAAGCAAATTCAACTTCAGCTTCCCTATTCCTTTTTTACTATTTATATACATACTGTATCTAGTATCCTCCATGATTTACACATACAGTTTGTAGTAATCTTTATTCTCTGTCATCTCTTTCACAGTTTGTTCGAGAGAAGGTTGTTGGGATGGCGGTGGAGGAGTTTGAAGCCTGGTACCAGGCAGAGATGCCAAACATCGCTCGGTCCAAGAGCGCCCCACCAGCTACGACATGATCCTATCCAGCACCAAAAGGGTAAAGATTTGCCCCCCCCCTCCTTCCCTCCTTGGAGCAGATTCCAAGCATGAAGTTTGTCTCATTGGCATTCAATATAAAACTAGAAACTCTTGTGACTTTACACTTTGATCATCAATCGTAAAAGATGATCCTCGTCATGGCAAGAAACTTCATAATAATTGAAGAATTCAGTACTGTGATTCATAATTTACAGCATGGAACTTCTGAGAATCTTGACCATTCTCCAAATTGATGCAAATTTTTAGTTTTTACAGTAATCAGAAGCGGATTCAAAAGGATAGACACTACTGCCCAACTGGAAATGGAATGGAAAACAAAGATAGATTTCTGTAAAAGGAAATTATGTAATTATTTATCTGCATTTTGAGAAATCAGAAAAAATTGCAAAATCTGGACCACTTTTAGAATTCATCTAAGTTTCTAGTTTTACAGTATTTAGAAGGAGAAATAGTATTTGCCGGACTTCCAATTGAGAAGCAACAAAGTAGAGAATTCTAGAAATGGATATTCAGCCATTTTGTATCTGCAGTGTGGGGACACCAGGAAGTATTTGAGAATCAAAGAGTGCCTTTGGAAATATCCTTCTTCTGTTTGAACTTCTAAGATGAGGGGTGAAAAAAATCCCTTGTTCTTCCATTGTGCAATGATATAGTGAGGACCAGAAAAGTGTTATTGATCTCATTATGTCTTAAGAATTCAATGTGCGTGTATATGAAATATGTACTGTTTCATACATGAACAAGAATCATGTGAAGTAGAAAGATCATGTGACAGTAAATATTCTTACTGATGCACAAACCTTAATGGTATGAAATTTCACCTTTAATTCAACTTGTAGCAAAAACAGAAGAAGAAATAATCGTGTTATCTAAACTGAAAATTGAAAACTGAAATGTGTGAATTTGCGAATGATGGTGCATTATGCGAATTTTCAATCAAAATGTAACATTTCATATAAATGTAGACTAGAAAGTACCTCTTTGTATGAAAACACTGCAAAGAGAAGCGTTTCTTTTCTTGATGATTGACCAAAGTATTAAAGAGAAGGTTGAGTTCTGGGAAGAGGTGAAAAATAATTTGTGAGCATTACTCATTCTTATTATGCAAGTGTGGAAGAACATCAGTTAAGACATGTTCCCTGAAAAGCATGGCTCTTCAAACGCCTTAATATTCTAAATATGCATGTAACATCGTAAAAATGGGGGGGGGCGGCTTTTTACGCCACGTGTTCATGTAGTCCCATATACATCTTTCTGTGTGCAAATGTTTGTAACTTTACCAAGACTTGGCAATTTTTTTTATCATTTTGATGATTCCAGAACCTTGCAATACACACAAATTCTTATATGCCAGATGATCAACCTTTTCTGGTCGGTTCCACACCGTTTCGTTCACGATGCAATCGCATGACCAGAACTCAACTTCATCTTTAATGACAGAAGAGAGTTTATTATTACATGTGTTTTGATAATAATGGTAACTAAAGAACTAATATTAAAAGAGATCTTTTTTATAATGCTGAAGTTAAAACAGGGTATAGTATGTTATAAATGATGCACCTTACATGTAGATTCTTTTTGTGAGTAAAAGTTATATTTTATCATGTCTTTTTTGTATACAAGAGTTCATCATGCTAAAAAGAAACATCTTTCATTAAAAATTTATATATCACCATATGTGAAAGGTCCAAGGATTGAAAAGCTCTATGCTGATTTGAAACATGTGCTAAGGCACTTTTAAGAGTGCAGTACAAGAGTCTGTCTCATAATGTTTACTGTAAGCTAGTTTTCTATATGATATACTTCCAAACAGGGTTTACGCTGAATATAAGACAATTATGCAAGCTGAAAAACTGAGTAGTAGTCGAGTAAAGAGAGACAGATTTGCTCTTGGTGTAAGGGGTTATAGGTTGATTTTATACTTGCTACCTATACACAATACTTTGGCATTGGTATAAGGAAACATTAACAAGTTTACCACATGCTTTCCAGTATAAATATATGCAATGATATGGAAAAGATTTGCTGCTCTTAGAAGCAATTTCTTAGGATTTTTCTGTGGTAATAAATCAATTTTTGCAATGCTTGGCACCTTGAAGTTGGTTTTAATAAGAATTTAATCATGCCTTCCATTTTGAAATGCAATTTTTTTTCTACTTTTATCGAAACATTTTTTTCTTATATAATAAAGGAACAGAGCTATTAAAACAAAGAACAAATGAATATCTTGTCTGTTTAGAGCCAGAAGGGCATTATAATAGCCTTATTGTTCTCAATCAACATACACTACATGTATGTACTATTTTCTGTTACATTTAAAAAAAAAAGAGAAAGTATACCTGTACAAATATTTTTTATACTAATGCAACTACTAGTACCATTGTTTTACTTTTTACAGTTTTAAAGATCAAATATTTATGCAGTTTAAGATACATATTGAGTAGTCATACAAATTTTGTTAAAATATCAATTAAGCTACTTTCCGTTTTTTGTCTTGTAACAGGGGAAATAAGATAATTTACTGTTCACTGTGCAACTCAAATGTATCTTATATCAAGGTGAGATGACGTTCTCCCCGTTGGAATTGAATGTGAGGGATATTCTTCCTCTTAACTCTCTTCATCTGCTAACGGATTGAAGTCCTTGACTGCCACATTATTGGAATGATATGTATATGTGACAAAAGACAATTTAGGCAAAACTACATTGTCTCTTTTGGTAAGAAATAGAGCGCCACTTACGTTGGCTTGTTTCAGCTACATGTACATGCAGTAGGGAGAGTTGTGGAGGTCCACTATGTGTTTCATTAGTTGTCGAAGCTAGCTAATATAGAGTTAACTGGTAGTGATTGAAGATGTATATGTACACCTGTACATGTATGTACGGATTATATTTTAAAGTGTGGCAGCTATAGTTTGAGTACCTATATCAAAGAAGTAAATGCATGTGTGTATATATATTTGTTCATTTTGAAATGGCTTCCAAGAAAAGAATCTAGTTGACCAAATCAAAGAGTTTTTTCTCCAGGAATGTACAGATGTGCACCTTCTATGCAATAAGTGTGAACTTATCACTGATTGATTGCGGAGAGTGTGCCTGCACTTGTAAATCTTTGAATATTTAACCTCTGAAGGATAATGTCGGGCCTCTCAATTTGAGCTGCTATGATTATAGTTGTAGGAATCAGGAGCAGAGAATGCTTCGTTTCAAGTTGATTTTAGGACCATCATGCTTACTGTACTAAAAATGCTTATGATTTAGAAAATGATGAAATACATACAAAATGAAATTTAATTCAGTGAATTCAGTCTCAGTGTTCAGTACATGTACAGTATTCTGAACATTTTACACAAAATTGAACTCTCCATAGATATTTTCCCTGAATATTATGAATATGATGACAAAGCAACGTCCTAAAAAAAATTGTATGGTCATATTTTGTACGTTATTTTAGAGCTGGAATTAAAAATATCTGATTATGGGTTAGGGTTTTTTCTCAGCAGAGATATAGTACATACTAGAGTTAATTTGCAACTACTTAATTTTTTTTTCTTGAGAGGGGGGGGGGGGGGGGGGGGAGGGATGTTAATGTTCACTTCCACCAATATTCTATTCTTGAGATAACAAATGAATCAATGTCAGTTTTGTAGGTAACTCAATCTCCATAATTCTTTGCAATATAATAATTACAGTTTGGAGTTGATGTGAAATCACGTTTGTTGTGATCAAAATGCTGCACAGAGTTTGAGTAATTGTGTAAATAAAAATTACATATTTTTATCTTTTTTTTTTTTGTCAATATGTAATTATGTAACAGTCTTTCAAATATTGTATCAATAACAGCTTATAAGAAGAAACTATATTGCTAGAAAAGATATTCCATAGTAAAAAAAAAAAGTATATTTTGTAAGTCATTAAAATGTACATTATGTGGCTTGATCTTTCGCTGTA
Source organism: Strongylocentrotus purpuratus (assembly GCF_000002235.5). NCBI lineage: Eukaryota > Metazoa > Echinodermata > Echinoidea > Camarodonta > Strongylocentrotidae > Strongylocentrotus > Strongylocentrotus purpuratus. Next base: position 21,274,530 of record NW_022145607.1, on the reverse strand, counting down.
ATTTCTGTGTTCTTCCTTTGATGTTCTATACAAGGAATCTTAATTGTTTTGTTCATACATCATTCTTATATTTTTCATCCCAGAATGATAAGTTGGACAGCTATCACGAAAATAATGACCTTTCTGTATCTAAAGTCTCCAATTTTTGTTAAATTCTGTAATCAATGTGTATCAAATTGTATCAGAGTAAGTATAGTTGAACAATCAATGTACATGTAGTTTTTTTAATCTTTGTTTTGATAAATGATCATTTAGGAAAATGTTGTACTTGTACATGTAAATTGTAATAATCAACCAAGTGGTCTTTTTTGCTTACAGTGGCTGAAATAAAAACAGGGTCTCTATATAAAGAGGAATTTGCTTCAGTATAACTCAATAATATCATTATTTCTATTTTTCTGTGTTTTTGTCTGTGACATTTGAAGTAATTCTCAAAACTTACACTCAAATAATCCTAATAAGATGGCATTAGGATTTGAATCATTGTATCATAATTTTTTGTTTAATGTGGAACATAACAAATGGTTATGCATGTGATTCTTATATCAGTATAAGATGCTGTTCTTCTTATGTTTCCTTATTTATGTTTAAACCACTTTGGTTAATATGTAAATTGACAGTAAATGTTTAGATTCTGAGACACAAATGTTTATGCAAGTATTGTAATATGATACATTATTTTTGCAGTTCTTGATTTTGTCTTGTACATGTGTGTAATTTGATTTCACTGTTTGATATATCACTTCTTCGGACACCACCAAACACAAATAAATACTTTTGCAAGGAAACATATTACACATGTCTTTTATCATTTGAATTCATTATCACTATTTCCTTGACGTAATTATCATTTTGTGTGTATTTCTATTCCCTTTAGACCATGCCCCTTGTTATTAAGATCAACAGGATAGCTTACTTTTAAGAACCTTGTAGAATCAATTCTCTAGAATAGTTAAATAGTTTTCTCCATCATTCTGTCTTCATCATTTGATCTCTCCTTCATTTTCTTTCTCTCCTTCATTTTCTTTCTCTCCTTCATTTTCTTTCTCTCCACCATTCAATTTATTCCCTCTCTTCATCATTCTCCCCAGCATTCATTTCATTCTCTCTTCATCATTCTCTCCACTTTTCCATCGGCTCTGTCCGTTCTCTCTTCATCATTCAATCTCTCCTTCAAATGTTTAGATCATTAGTCTCTTCACTCGATCATTATATCTTTCATTCAATCTTTCCTTTAATTTTCTCTGATCATCATTGTCTTTGTCTCTCTTCCAACAGCCATATCTCCATTTTCTCAGATAATCATCCTCTCAATAGTTTTTAATTTCTCCGTGATTTTCTCCTTTCTCTATGCGTCACTCGATCTCTCCTTCAATTTCTTTTAATATTCTCTCCATTATTTTCTCCATCATTCTCTCCATTATTTTCTCCATCATTCTCTCCATTATTTTCTCCATCATTCTATCCATTATTTTCTCCATCATTCTCTCCATTATTTTCTCCATCATTCTATCCATTATTTTCTCCATCATTCTATCCATTATCTCTGATCATAATTATTGTCTCCAGCATTTTCTCTATCATCTAGTTATCAAACGATTATATCTCCTGTCATTTTTCTGATCATCAACTCTCCTTCGTTCTTTCCATCATTCTATGATAATAATCAACCAGAATATACTTCCAAGCATACAAAGGCGCATGGCTCCAATTGCATTATATTGACAGAATCTCTATAATGATTTTTCCTTTCCTCCTTCGTTTTTTCTTCTTTCAACAATTCTCCTCTTCATCATGATTCTTTCCTTTTCTTTGATCCTTATCCACAATTCCTCCTTTGAATTATTGACCAGGCTTCTTTTCTTCCCATAATATCATTTATTCCACCATGCATAATATATACTCCCTTCATTTTAATTTGTAATCATATATCATTGATTCTCTCCTATCTCTTTTCATCCATTCTGTCCTGGCCACTGTTCTCTCAATTATTCTATATATTGCTCGCTCTCTCCCCCCCCCCCTCTCTCTCTCTCTCTCTCTCTCTCATTCTCTCTGTCCCTCCTCTCTCTCTCTCTCTCTCTCATTCTCTCTGTCCCTCCTCTCTCTCTCTCTCTCTCTCTCTCCCTCTCTCTCATTCTCTCTCTGTCCCTCCTTTCCTCTCTCTCTCTCTCTCTCTCTCTCTCTCTCTCTCTCTCTCTCTCTCTCCCCCCCCCCACCCCCTCTCTTCTTCATTTTACATCAAGTCTGCCCTTCATCCATAATTATTCTCTTTCTCTTCATCACTATATTTTATCCTTATTCATCAATATCATCATTATCATTCACCTTTCTTGTTATTAGTGTTCTCTCCATCATCCTTAATTCCATCGTCATCATCAGTATGGACCTATTCATTTGTCATTCGTCATTCTCTGGTATGACTCTCCATTATGGTTCATTCTTACTTCATTCTCTCTTTTTTTTCTTTCCGTTAATGAAAGAAGTATGGCAGTGAGATTTTCCTCAATATTTCTCTATCCCAGTTTCCATTCTCTTTAAAAAATTGTGTTTGTTTGGTTGTTGTTGTTGTTCTTCTTCTTATTCCCCCCACCCCCTTGGGGAGGGGGGGGGGGTTAAGGGTTTTATTTTTAAGGTTTAAAAAAAAAGCAAAACAAGACGAGTGGCTGTAAAATAAGGGCGAGTTTGAAGACAAAGCTACCTCCGCAAGTTTGCACTTCAACGGGTCGATTCGTCTAGATCCCAAGTCCGTAAACATGGCGCTGCTCAGGCAAATTGCTGGAAGGCTGACTTCCATGTCATTGCAGGAATTATCTGCATCTCAATCAGCTCCGATTATAAATGGATCCAGACGGTTCGCTTCAGCATTTAAATTTGTTCCTGATGCAGCCTCGCCATCGGATGGTAAGTAAACTGTGTGTGTGTGTGTGTGCGTGGAGTCCAAATGAAATCTTTAAAACTTGACACTCTTTTCAATAGGTGGGACCTTGATAATAGTTGTGGGGAGGGGGGGGGGGGGGGGGGGGGCATAAGCTGAGCACTTTGTTTTCATAGGCTAAATCGCCTAAGTATGCTCTAATTCAGTGTTGATGATGATTTAGTTATTTGTTGATTGGCATGATCTTGGTTCTGCATATTTTGAATGAAGATGACATGAAAAATCAGGATCAACATGACCGTCAAACGACATTAATTAACGCAAAATATCAAATTATTTTGTAGGTCTATCTGTGTGATCTGTCATGATCAATTTAATGCCTGGTAATACTTGTTTCACTGAATGAAAGGTTCCTTGAGCTATGTAGTACTAGTACGCACAGCTCACAGGTAATAAATGGTTACCAATCTTGATTTTATGGCAGACTAGTTGGTACGCTGACCATGAAACAAATTGCAAAAGTTCCAAACTCGAAATGGGATTATGAAGTCTTTATTAGCTTCCTCAAACGAAGAGTTGTATGAAGAGTCGAAGACAACACAGACTCAAAATTCAATCTGTAATGAGAATCAGATGCACAGAAAATACAATAAATTAATAAGTATTGCACGAAAAAGTTTCCTTTGTTTTCTTATTTCTGAGTGCCTCTAATACAACTTAATGAACTTGTACTCATAAATATACACCACTTGTATATCAATTACCCAAACTGTTCTAAACATGAACCTTGTGATTTGGTAGCCATACATAAACATGCATTTGTATTTGCATAATTAATAAAGGCAACTAACTCAACATTTGTGACTACAAATGTATACTTTCATAAACATCTTTATAAATGCCTAACGAAAATAAATGCCACAGCTGAAATCCAAAAGCCTATCTCATTATACGTGTTTAAATCACATCTTTCCAAAATATCAACCCAATCTGAAAATCAACATTTGTTCCTAATAATCCACATTACAATTGTGACTAAATACCTTTATCAGAACTATACTCAATAAGTCTTCACAAACCTACGATACATAACTCTCTGTTAATGTTACAAAGATAACTCAAAACATATGCAAAGCCCCATGTATAAAGCTTGGCTGTAGCTGTGCGCATAATAAGTAGGTGACATTTACACCCTGCACAGTACAAACCACTTGCTTGTAAATTACATTATCCAGAAATCTACATGAATATTTCAAAGCAAAACTTCACTTGCAATGACTAAATAAACACAATGCAGGTCATTATAATTGACAAAATCTCACCTAAATTGACATTTTCTCTTATTCCCCTTTACATATATCCACTTTTACTCTTCGTCAAAACGGCAACAAATTATACAGTAATGTCCCTGGCATAGCACCACACGTATAAGATTCCCTTTCACACGTGCGATTCAATGTTTACTGAAGTTGAACGAATTAAATTCAACTTATCATTTACACATTTAACATAACTTTATCTAAATATCAGAAACTCACTTCTTTGGCCGGAACTAAGCAATTTACTGCCGAAACACTGGGCTCACTGGTGTCACTGTAAAAACAGGACAAAACGGAGAAAACTGGGAAAACTGGAGAGCTCATCTCCAGTGACTTGACGCTCGACAGACTACACGAACAAGTGTCTAAAATGGCTTCGCTTATTATCGAAGTCGAAAGTAAGGTGTCCTTCAAAAACAAATACTCAAAGAAAAGGCCATTTCAAATCCTACTATAAAAAACATCGATCATAAATACAACAGATATTGTAAATATTTAAATTGCCAATTCACCTTCTATAAAATACCTAAATGCTTCATTTAGGCTGAAAGAGAATGAATATCTAGCTTTTCTGATATTATAATTAACAAAATGAACCTTTTTTCTTATCTTATGAAACAAAGAATCTGAACTCTAAAAATCTCTTCTAAGATTTTCGACTTGCTGAAAAACCACAAAATAAATTTCGCTCAGCGAAACACTAGTACGATCTAGATTCTAGTAGTAGTAGTACGAGTCGAGTTGAGACTTTTATAAATTTCACCTCGACTAGCAATATGAAATGAAATCTATACAAATGTTTTGCCTTATTGGGGGGCGAACCTCAATCAGTATATTGATATTCTTGTTACGGTAAGTTGTTAGTTAATAAGAGCTTAGTTTGGCACAATTAATGTGTCACACTGCACATATTTGAGAGGTGCATACAGTTGTAGCTTATGGATCCTGATGAGGCCCAGATGTTTTGTTTTCCTTCTCTCTCTCACCTGGACAATTTTACGTGTAAGACGGAATTTTTGAATAAGGATGATGAAATATTGTATGTCTGATGTCAATACATTCTTTAATTTATCACTTTGATCAAAATATAATTTTTATGCTCTTTTTGGCTGGTGATTTTGTTTCTTTGAAACGACCTTGTAAATTTGAGAACATTCTCTCGCCTGTGATAACCTGTCATGTATAATTGTGAGTGGTCCCTGGCTATCGGTTCTTCTTCTTACATTTCTTTATTTTCTTTGTTAACTGTTTTGTTCTGCAGGAGAAACAACAAAGATGAATCTATTCCAGGCTCTTAACAATGCCATGGATGTAGCCTTGACTTCAGACTCTACAGCAGGTGATTTTTGTCTTATATTCTCATCGATTCTTTGTCAAGTCATTGTATTTTAAGTCCGTGTATCATAAACAGTAATTGAAAGTAACTTCCAGAAACCAGAAACTTCTGTGAAATAAAGCTTTTATGATTTCATAATTGATGAGAGTGATTTTCACTACAGTAAACAAGCAAATTGCAAGAAATTGAGTTTTGTTAGATGTGATTCATTGAATTTCATAAAAATTAAGCAATTCTGAATCAGAATCACCACAAAATTCATTTTGCAAACATTTCATCCGCCAGAAGGTTTCTGGGTTGACAGTGTTGAAGAAGACAGAAGTGAGCTCAAAAGTTAAATACAGTTTTCAAGCACATCCCTGCTACTTCTTTACTTTGAAATGTTTTGTTTATTTTTTCATCCAGTCATATTTGGTGAGGATGTTGCCTTTGGTGTGTTTCAGATGTACTGTTGGATTAGCGGATAAACATGGTGAGTAGGGGATTACATGTTTATATACATGTACAATGTATGTTCTAATTTGTGCAAACATTTAGGGATACTTTTAGACTGATTTTATGGGGAGGGGTGGGGGAGGAGGAGGAGGAGGAGGATTAATCATACTGGGTAAAAAATGTCTTCTGTACCCAGTATAGCCTTATAAGTGCTAAAAGTGTTTTCTTTGAGGGATCTGCAATAATATTACCTACTCAAGCATTCAAGTATATATCCCCCCCCCCCACAAAAGATTTGTGTACATTAATTTTCTTTTTGCTTTTGTATGCAAGCAGGATGGTCTTTGGTAAAATTGTAAATGAATATCTTAACCTTTTTATGTTGAAAGCAAGTCCAAGCTATTTTATAACATATCTTACTGACCGCTTCTAATTTTGATTTACTTGATTGTTGTATTTAAGTATGTATAACCCTACTAGAGCTTGTATCAAATTTAAATGAAATGAAAAGATAGAATCGATTTTATGCATCTTAAATCCTAGATGTCAAAATACCTTGGAATTGTCCTTCTGTTGTCTAATTTTGAGTGGAACCAAATATCAGGTGGTGCTTTTGATTCATATCTTTGATATCACCATCTTTTGACAGGTAAAGATAGGGTATTCAACACACCACTCTGTGAACAAGGTATCGTTGGCTTCGGCATCGGCATGGCGGCCGTGGGAGCAACCGCTATCGCTGAAATACAGTTTGCTGATTATATCTACCCAGCCTTTGATCAAGTAAGCCATTGACTACAAAATGTTCTCATTCTCATCGGCCTGATAGAGGGACTACACGGGTCTTTAAGTTTTAGGCAAGGGTTAATTAGTTTACAAAAGCAACACAGGTCATTTAGAGTTGAAAAGTAACTCACAGGGGTCCCAGTGCTACCATATTCCGTGAAATCAGGGGGGGGGGGTACTGGAAAATATGTTTCCTCTCCTCTAGTTTGGGATAGGTCTTGGAGTTTGAGAAAAATATCTATCAGTCATTTGAAAAATCAGGAAATTTCATTGCCCCCCCCCCCCCCCCCCCAAAAAAAGTAGTCAGTCTAGGGACACTGATTTTCCGCGATCACGGAAAACGGACGGAATTCATGGAATTGACCATTTGAAACGGAAAATGCAATTTCGAACGGAAAATCGCGGAAAACCCCTTTTACCCCAAAACTTTTCATTTTTCAAGAAGAAAATCGTAAAACTTACACTATTTTGTGACCCGTTATGCAGTTAAAAAATATTGGGCCTCAAATCATGGTTAATAATTCCGAATATTTAGCAATATTCGTCAGATTCTTAGGAGACCGGGCGCTGCCATTTTGTTTCGCTCGACCAATAGAGATCATGGCGTAAAACACGGTACAAATAGCAGCGAAACAATCTGAATATGCCAGCTAGGCGCCTAGTATTACGTAGACGTAATACTAGGCACACACACGCCAGTAGCGGGCGCTACGTGCGGCGAGATTGTACACACGCTGTTGTACAGTTCGAAAAAGGGGCTGGCATGTGCGCCTAAAATCGATCGATCGCGGACATGACAGCCAAGACTGAAAATGTTTTCGTTGACGTCGGTACTACTCAGCATTTCCGTCAAGAATATGTTGTGTTCTGATACATTCAGCTGACTTTAGTCTGCTAGTCTAAGTTCGAATTTGAAGTTGGTAAATCTAAACATTTGATAATTTTTTGTAGGTCTAGCCTAGACTCTAGGGCCCGTAGGGGTCTATATTTTCACTAGTATTTTGCATCAAGTTTATCCAGTCCCGTCCGTATGTTTTGAGTGGTTATCAGTGGCTTGTCAAAGGTGGCGGCTTTAATAGAACTTTTGTACCCTACAAGTTCATGTTTAATGAAAATCTTATGTAAACGGAATTTTAGTTTTTTCATGTGTACAAAGTCTATGGCAAAACGGAATTTCCATTTTTCAGCCCATCTGAAACGGAATTCAAGATTTTCTGAAACGGAAAAAGGCCATTTTTTGAAACGGAAAATCAGTGTCCCTATGTCAGTCTCCTACATATCATGTTCAAACAGTGGTCTACTGAAGATAAGCTTAACTGGGTTTTTCAGTGTATGAAATGCCCCCTGTTTATTAACAATAGAATTTTAAACAAAATCAGAGAAAAATCTGGGAGTTTTGTTTAATGAACTTGGATTCTTGGATGAGCATATTACAGATTTTTTTTTAATTCTTGGTATGAGGTGATAAAAGACTTGCTATTTGCTAGGGATGTTTTTCCTTACAATTATTTTTCTTTCCCTTTTTCAAAATTAATTATTACGTGATTGGTTTTGGCTGTTGTTTTCTTGAGTTGATATCACTTTATAATACACTGTATGTCGTCATTTGAAATTTGCACAATGTACCTTGGAGTCATATTTCAAACACATTGATCAATAGCAATTAAAACAAAAATTAATTTCCATTTGTATATCAGGATTTTCCTCCAAAGTAACTATTTGGTTTCTTTTATTCTTCCATAATTAAAATACAACCTGTAATATTTCGCTTGGTTTGTTACTGCAGACAATTTTCAAATATATAATTTTCCTGAACTCCTGATTTCTTTCAGATCATCAACGAGGCAGCAAAGTTCCGGTACAGGTCAGGCAACATGTTTGACGTCGGAGGTCTCACCATCAGAGCTCCGTGGGGAGCGGTCGGGCACGGCGCCCTCTATCATTCACAGAGTCCAGAGGCCTTCTTTGCACATATCCCAGGAGTCAAGGTAAACATTGACTGTGCCACTGACTAAGACTCCATTCACACTCACTTAAAAGTCTGAAAAGACGTTCAAGCAGAAAGCAACAAATTGATAATTTTCACGCTTTTTCTCTCTAAGGGCCCGTTCAGGTATCACACGGCTAAAAAATGTGATGGATTTTTGTGCTGACGTAGAGTGTAATACACGTTATGTTTTTGTAGCATATAAGACAGAGCTCATTGAGTGCACGCAGGACCTATGTTGCTCACACTGATGTAATTAATTTGCACGTAAAAAACGGAGGATCTAGCTTTTTGCGGCTGTCTGACTAGTCATATCTGAACAAGCCTTAAGAAATAATTCCTGCGCTAAATATAGCTTCCTAACCCTTTGTAATTCATAATTTATAGTTTATTGATCCAGCTGTTCCACACAGGAATTCATCTTAGATTAGTGTGATAAAAAAATTGAACAGAAAGGAAAGACAATGTACTGTACAGGGTGCTGCAAAAACAAAAATCTCCATTTGCCCAGTCAGCATCTGTCCAAGTTTGATTTCAAACCCACCTTTTGTTGCAAAGCATATTTTTCATAAACTGACCCAGCTACATTGCTGCTTCCCCACCCTGCTATATGCTGGGTGTTCACCATCTTGGTACCTGCTTTGCCATCAACTTAGGATATACTGATTTGTAGTGATTTTCATTACTTCATTTCTTTCTCTCTGCCTGTCTGTCTGTCTCTTATCCTTTTTCTAATCTCTCTATCTCCATATTTCACCATCTTGCTCTCTCTCTCTCTCTCTCTCTCTCTTTTCTTTCTCTGTTACTCTCTCTCTCTCTGTGTCCCCCTTTCTCTAATCTCTATCTCCATATTTCACCATCTTGCTCTCTCTCTCTCTCTTTTCTTTCTCTGTTACTCTCTCTCTCTCTCTCTCTGTCCCCCTTTCTCTAATCTCTCTATCTCCATATTTCACCATCTTGCTCTCTCTCTCTCTCTCTCTTTTCTTTCTCTGTTACTCTCTCTCTCTCTCTGTCCCCCTTTCTCTAATCTCTCTATCTCCATATTTCACCATCTTGCTCTCTCTCTCTCTCTCTTTTCTTTCTCTGTTACTCTCTCTCTCTCTCTGTCCCCCTTTCTCTAATCTCTCTATCTCCATATTTCACCATCTTGCTCTCTCTCTCTCTCTCTCTCTCTCTCTCTTTTCTTTCGCTGTTACTCTCTCTCTCTCTCTCTGTCCCCCTTTCTCTTTATCTCTTGCTCTCACGCTCTCTTTCTCTCTGTATCTCTGTATCTCTCTCTCACTCTTTTGTCCTCTCTCTCTCTCTCTCTCTCTCTCTGTCCCCCTCTCTCCTTCTCTCTTGCGCTCACGCTCTCTTTCTATCACTCTTCCATTCAGGTTGTAATCCCACGTAGTCCCATCCAAGCCAAGGGCCTGTTACTGTCTTGCATACGAGACCCAAATCCATGTATCTTCTTTGAACCTAAAGTACTCTATCGTGCAGCTGGTGAGTATCCCTATCTTAAAGGGAAAGGGTCGTCAGTTTCCATGTGCAGTAGGTCATAATTCGCTGACACCAGACTTGGTGGAAATAAAACTAATGGGTGTACAATTCTCGCACGCAGCAAACCTGTGATCCCATCAAGATATAACCCATAGTCTCCCATATGGTCTTCGATAAGGGAAATGTAAGATAATGACTTTACCATATGCGGCGATTGGTGGAACATTCAGAGCATTACATCAGACCTGTTGGTAAACAAACTGAAGGCTAATCTTGAGGATTGACAGCACCTGTTATTGGGTACACACCCGAATGGTGTCGAATTCCTCATGAGAGCCCACAATATGTGTGCTTAATCTACATTTGCTATCGATCTCCACCTGGGCGTAGGTATCAGTGACACATATGTGTTATATATCCATCATATACTATATATTATTTTGATATTTTTGTCATTTCTTTCCCAATTTAAATTCTTTCATTCTCCCTGTCTCTGTCTGTCTGTCTCTGTCTCTCTCTCTCTCTCTCTCTCTCTCTCTGTCACTCTCTCTGTCTGTCTGTCTGTCTCTCTCTCTCTTCTCTCTCTCTCTTCTCTCTCTCCCTCTTTCTCTCTCTCTCTCTCTTTCTCTCTCTGCTTCTCTCTTGATGTGTTACAGTTGAGCAAGTCCCAGTCAAGGATTACATGATTCCATTGTCAAAAGCAGAAGTACTACAAGAAGGTAAGTCTTAACCCATCGACTACTGAATTCTCTAATTCCCACAGGCTTAATACAGGGAAAACCCAGTAACAGGTTAATATGATGAACTTTAACCCTTGACCCCAAAATTTACAGAACACATCCATAGCTTTACCGTAAAAGCATTTTTCTTTTTCGTTGTCCAATTTCATTCGAGTTGGTTAGGATTGGTTTTGTCACCTATCTTTTTTTCATCAATGTTTTTCTCAGATTACGGTCTTCCCAATTTTGCTTAGATGAAGAGTAGATTGACCTTTATTACTTCAAAGCATTTCTCGTGAAGTATGATTCAAAACTTGCTATCATCTTATCTACAAAATAGTTTAAACGATGATAGGAAGCTAGATTATATGGGTGGTGGCAAGAGTACAAAACTCTGCTTGAATTGCATCTCCTCATATGTTTGGAGCCGGTATGGTGATAACTTTTAATAGAAGGATATGAATTAATGCCCTTCTTGCTCGGAACAGACAAATCATAGGATTATTATTTCTTCAGTATGAATTAAAAAAACATTTATTGTATAAATAAATGGATTTCAAATTCTTGTAGCTCAATAACAGTGGCCATTTTACCTGATTAAAAAAAAAAATCATTTTGTTCCTAACATATTAAGCTCACAATGAAGACATATATGATCTAAAGACTGTTCTAAAGGTTTAGTATGTACATGTACTGGGGCAGGTCTAAGCTATTTGGATTGTGACGTACGGGACATTTAGAGACTTTAAACAAGAAATAACAACAGATGAAATTATTTATATGGCTATCTTTTGGTATGAGTCTGTGGCTATTATGGGCTAGTTCATTTGTGGAAAGTTTTAGTTCTGACCAATTTTTTAATTAATTTTAAATGTAATTAAAAAATTGGTCAGAACTAAAACTTTCCATAAATGAACTAGCCCATAATAGCCACAGACTCATACCAAAAGATAGCCATATAAATAATTTCATCTGTTGTTATTTCTTGTTTAAAGTCTCTAAATGTCCCGTACGTCACATTCCAAATACATGTAGCTTGGACCTGCCCACTGTCAAACCTGTCTATAGCGACCGCCGAGGGAAACACAAAAAGTGGTCTTTGTAGACAGGTTCCTTTTATCAGTACATGTTTCAATGAGAAACCATTTTCAAGGGGAACAAAAATGTGGTTTTTGTAGACAGGATCCTTTAGTACATGTTTCAAAGAGAAACCATTTTCAAGGGAAACAAAAATGTGGTCTTTGTAAACAGGTGGTCTTTGTAGACAGGTTGTCACTACAGTAGGTTTGAGTGTAGTACCTGTAACAAGGCTCCAGCAATGTCATAGGTTTTATGTCATCAAGTGAACTTTGCTACATAATCACTGAGAGAATATATGTGAACTACAATTACAGATAGAAAGATTAAATAAGTGATTTCGACTTCAAAGATTTTCCGACATAATTGCTCCTGTCAAAATATAACAATAGCATTTACGGTACATGAGCAAAATATGACATTTTTGGTATTATTTTGTTTGTTATCTCTGTGCTACTAAAGATGTGTTTGTACAGTAAGTGTGGGTGTGATGTCTAATTGATATATTGGGATAGGGTGTGTGCAATGACATTGATACAAAAAAATAATCGCTATCACAAAAATCGACACAAGAGCCAACACAAGGGTTCGTTCACTCACGATGTGATAAATCACAACTGTTTTAAAAAAACGTTTAAATGGTGCGTGTTGGTTAATAAAGTAGCTGCGCACAATGTACGTACATGTATGTATCTTAAAGGTAGTGTGTCCCTTTTGCAACCAACATCAAATTCTAAAGTAGCTGCGCAAAATGTATGTATGTATCTTAAAGGTAGTGTATCCCTTTTGCAGCCAACATCAAATTCTGTATAACTTGCAGGAATTATGAATATGTCACGTATGCCCTATCTGTGAAATTTAAACGTTAGCAGTGTCCTAGTATTCAAATAATGCAAGGAAACCCGTTTACTTTCTAGACTTCACTGTCGGACACTATTGAGTGACTGACTGACTTCTTTTTTTCTTGGTAATAATATACATAAAATGAGCTTAAAAGAGTACATGTACATGAGCATTTGTCAACGTCGATAACCCACTTCTTGTAATAGCCAAAATTAAACTGATTGAATCTTTACGCGACACAAAACTCATGACCATTCGGTACAAGGGTCTGAAAATTAGACTATTTAATTAAACGAGCACGCTTGTTAAATTTGATTCAACATTTAATGGTACCGGGGTTCTTATTTTCCCACAATTTTTTTTTGTCAAGCCCTTTTGTTAAAATCAGTATTATCTTTCAAATGCCGTTGGAATTTAACCTTTTCATTTTTTGGCCTGCAAATACATGTAGGACCTACAGTGTAGTACCTTTAAGAGAATCAGAAATATGAAGCAAATTATTTTGCCTCAGCGGTTTAACTTGTTTAAATTGTGAACGAGGCTTCAGAAAAGATACAGCTAAGTCAATTCCCTGTCATTCATTATAGATTAGATGCAAACATGTGGCTCTTTCACATGATAATATCTCATGTTTGGTTAATAGATTAAGCATATATTTAGCACTTGTCCGACACACACCGTTTTCATTAAAAAAATTATGTTTACCATAGTTAAAAAATTAAGTGTTTGACTAATTCAGCACTTGTCAGACACAAATCACTTTTTTGTTTGAAAATTATGTTTGGTTAGAAAATGAAGTGTTGCATAAGAAGTGTTGCATATTTCTTATTTCGTAATTGACATTGACTAATGTAAACAGACATGAGTGCTGTACAAAAAACCCACTGTTGTTGCTGTAGTAATTGTTATTAAGACAAAACATGATATCCTTGTACACTGTAATTGTATATATTGACATTGCAGGTACAAAACTTTGTCAGGTATATCCTTGACTGGGTCTTAACTACATGTATTTGGAGTGTTACAAACTTTACTGACATGTCATTTGTGTCTTGCATATTAAAGGTGTAAACACAAATCTAAGTCAAATTTTTTTCCCTGTTTTGTTGAGATTTGTTATGAAAGGATAAAGAAATGACATAGAGAAGTTATAAACTATCATTTTAAAGAGCAGTTTGAGTTCCGGGTTCCATTGCGCAAATTTAACATTGATGATGGTAACTTTGCCATTAATGGTAGCTTCCATGAAAACCTTGATTTGTTTGGCTGTTAACTGATGTTGTCATAGTTGTTAATATTGATGGCAAAGTTACCATCAGTGGTAAATTTTATGCAACGGTGCCCTGGGGGGTGTTTCACAAAGATCCCAAGTAGAACTTAACACTAAGTTAAAAATTATGGACAGCCATTGGAGTCTTAAAATGAAATATATTCAAAAGCAGAAATTCAAGTATTTTAGACTTTTTATAAATTCTGCATCCAGAACATGAAATCTCCTTGATGATAGAAAATATGAATGATTTGAATAAACAATTAATGCCTTTCAAACTAACTTTTACAAATTATTTTCAAAGATGCTAATGGCTTTCCATAATTTTTAAGTCCAACTTAGAGATAAGTTCAACTTAGGATCTTTGTGAAACACCCCCTGGAATGATTGTGTAGCTCTCAAAATTTTGAAGTTTATCAAAGTAGTAATGAAAAGGAGGATCACCTGTGAAGTGTCTTCATATTCCAAACATAACAGATTAAAGTGTAGTTTGGACCAACTTATAATGGCACAAGTGTATGCTTAGTCCCATATACCCACATATATGAAGTGCTTTCACTTACATGTATGTCATTTTCAGGAAGATTGTTTTGTTTTGTTTTGTTTTGTGTATATATTGTGCAGTTGCGAACAATAGCCACTTCAGCTATCAACATATAATTGCTGACAGCTAGTCATACTGGCAGTCCCTGTAAGGAGAGCCTCAAATAGGCAAATCAAATTCATTTGCTGCAGCTGAGATAATGTTATGTTTCACTTATCCATTCAAAACAAAAGTAACAAAACATTTCTTACACATTTAACATGAGAAATTATTGGATCACACAATTAAAGAATGTGGAAGTGTTTACTTATATTGGAGAAAAGAAGTGGCATTGCAAGACATAAAAGCAACTTCATGTACATCTATTAAAAATTGATCATGACCCTATATGGAGAATAATATGATCATCATAGTGATCCAACTCGCCCTTAGTCCAGAATTTGGCAGATTTTATATTAATGTCCTCTCCAACTACGGGATCTCCCCCTACCTGCTGCAAACCAAAGATGGCCTGATCCACAATGCATTTGCTCAATGCTATTTTCACTGGGCGTATAGATTCAGGTCAACATGCAATCTTTGGCTTACAAGAGGTATGAGAAGATCATGTTGAAGATATTGTTAAAATCTTGTTTGATGTACCCTTGAATCCCTGTCAAGGCTCTTCAATATTATATGATTATTAGTTGTATAAAGGTTTTGAGACAACCAGAAAAATTGTGATATCTTGCTCTTTGAGCAGAAGTACCAGGATGATTGTGCAGTAGATTGTCAAAATCCCATGATTTGGTGTGCGTAAATGAGTTTAAAAAAAGGTGAATGTGCTTGCAATACGCTCAGGCTAAGACAATGGATATATGTGCGCAACCTTTGCTAAATATGGATAAGGACTAACAAGAAAAATTTGCTGTGTGTGTGCAAGTTAATACAAAACATAAGGATGTTATGGTAAGAATTGAGATACTACATGTAGGTTTTATACAATTAATAATAATAATATTGAATGGCTTTTCTTTTGTTAGACACTAGGGTATATCGCTCTCGCTTTGAGAATATTTTACTCATGCTGACTTATGCAATATGTTTTTCATTCGGTTTCTGAGAAATACCCTTGTATCCTTCTGAAGGCCATTACATATTATATGATAATAATAATAATATAATAATAAAAACGGTGCTTATAAAGCACTTACCACCGAAGTCTCAAGTGATTGTTATTTTCTTTTTGCAGGCAGTGATGTGACCCTGGTAGGATGGGGTACCCAGATACATGTCCTGAGGGAGGTTGCTCAGATGGCCCAAGAGAAGCTTGGAGTGAGCTGTGAGCTCATCGACCTGGTCACCATCTTACCCTGGGACAAAGATACTATAATCAAGGTAAACCTCCTTCCCCTTCCTGTTTCCCCCTCTCCTGTCCGTTCCCCCTCTCCCTCTTCTCCCTCCTACCCCCGTTACCCTGCCCTTCCCCATCAACCTTATTACCATCTTAATACCATGGGACAAGCATAATATACCGGTAGTTGAGCTGAACAAATGTTCCCCTTCCCTCTCTGTTTCCCCTCTTCTCCTTCCCTTCTCCCTCCTTCCCCCATTACCCTGCCCCCTCCCCTATTAAAGGGAAAGTCCATCCCCAAAATAAGTTTGTTTCGATAGAGGCAGAATAATAAGAAAATCAGGTGAGTGAAAGTTTGAGCAAATTCTGAATGAAAATAAGAAAGTTATGAATTATTGAAGTTGTGATCAATCAAATACAAATTGGCAACTCTGTGACTTATTATACGAGCTCTCCTTCATTTGCTTTGTGCATAATATTCCATAAAATCATGTTTTCTTCGTTATTGATGACAGAATATATATTTGTTCCTTGCAGGGGGAGTATAGAAACATATTTGCAATTATTATATTTAGGGTGCATGTATGGTTGAAATTTTTCTTGAGGGAAAATGAAAATTTTAGATTTTTTTAGTACTGAGCAAATGGAAGTTGAGCTCGCATGATACGTCATAGAGTTGCCAATTTGTGTTTGATTGATCACAACTTCAAAAATCCTAACTTCCTTATTTTTAATCGGAATTTGCTCAAACTTTCACTGACTTGTTTCTCTCATTTTTCTACTCCTATTAAAACTAACTTAATTTCAGGGTGGACTTCCCCTTTAACCTTGTCACCATCTTAATACCATGGGACAAGGATACTATAATCAAGGTGAACAATGCTACCTCCTTTCCGTTTCTGTTTCCCCCTCTTTTCCCTTCTCCCTCCATTCTACCTCTCCCCCTTCCCTTCTCTCTCCTTCCCCTGTTACCCTACCCCCTCC
This sequence comes from Strongylocentrotus purpuratus, assembly GCF_000002235.5. Lineage (NCBI taxonomy): Eukaryota > Metazoa > Echinodermata > Echinoidea > Camarodonta > Strongylocentrotidae > Strongylocentrotus > Strongylocentrotus purpuratus. Next base: position 21,257,537 of record NW_022145607.1, on the reverse strand, counting down.
CCCATCAACAGTGTTACCATCTTACCATGGGACAAAGATACTATAATCAAGGTGAACAATGCTACCTCCTTCTCCTTTCTGTTTTCTCTCTTCCCCTTCCCTTCTCCCTCCTTCCCCCGTTACCCTGCCCCCTCCCCAATGACATGGTCACCATCTTACCCTGGGACAAGGATACTATAATCAAGGTGAACAATGCTACCTCATTCCCTCTCTGTTTCCCCCTCTTTTCCCCACTACCCCCATTCCACCTGCCCCCCCCCCTTTCCCTCCTTCCTCATTACCCTGCCCCCTCCCCAATTGACCTTGTCACCATCTTAACCTGGGACAGGGCTACTATAATCAAGGTGAATAATGCTACCTCCTTCCCTTTCTGTTTCCTGCTTCCCAATACCCCATCCCACATCTCCCCCCTCCCCTTCTCCCTACCGCTCGCCCTCTCCCCCCTCCCCTCATCCAAGGTGAACAACTCCACCCCTTCTTCCTTTCCCCTTTCCCCTTCCCACTTCCTCCTTCCTCCTTCATTCTTTCCCCTTTTTAACAATTTTATTTAACAACTCCCTTTTAAACAAAGACGTTGATTTACATGGTACCAAAATGACGGCTCTAAGGTTCAAACTACCAGCCGGGTAAGCTGGGCAAAGCAGTCATTGCGACTACGGTACAAGCTGGCAACACGATGACATGAATTGCATACACATCCTCAAGTGAGAATTCTCCAGTGGTCTTAGTTTTCCTATCAACCATAAGATCACTCAGGGTTTAAAACTCTAAATAAACTTCAAGTTTTTGAAACTGCGAGTATGTCTCCACGGTCCGTAACCACATGATAGCCTCAGTGTTGAATCTACGAGCTAAACTTTAAGTGAACAGACTTTCGTGTGAACCTAACTAATGTGATATGAGATTGCAGTGAGGTCAGGGCATGTGACATGTAAATCCTATAGGCAGTCCTCAATGTGATATTGATGCTGTGTACATTTCTCTATATTGCCGCTGTTAAAGTAAACCCTACCGGCAGCCCTCAAAGTGATATTGACGCTATTTACATTACTTGAAATAGATTCTCTATTGTTTATTCTGTTGACCCTGGCTTCCTTTGTTTTATCGAGATGTGATAAGAATTATAATGGTTTTGTGGTATGTAAATATGTTTTTGTTTTGATTTAGTTAATAGCTTGAAATTGCTGTCTCTTTCTTTCCCTCTACATGTATGTCCTTCTCTCTATCTGTTTCACTCTTTCTTTCTCTCTCTATTTCTCTCTCTCTCTCTCTCTTCTCCCTCTTTCCCCTCTCTCTCTCTTTCCCCTCTCTCTCTTTAAAAAAAAAAATCATGATCGGAAGAATGTGCAAAATCTTGAGAGATCCACTATGCGTGTATTTAAACAAACTGCACCATTTGCCAATTTTATGTTCTGCAAAGTGACAATTTAATACCCAACTACCAAAGACAATCAATTGCAGGTGCATTCCACAACACCCAGTAGCTTAGAAGGCCTCAAATTTACAAACATGGGCATCAAAACAATGTGCTCCTAGAGGTAACAATTGAAGACCATTGTTTTATATAAAGACGTTATTGGCATGGGGCCCAAGAACGTGAATGATGAATGGTGAGAAAAACAGTTTTCGTTGTTTTGAAGCCTCAAGCGGACTGTTGATATTGGCTGACATTTACAGAATGAGATAATACAAGACCTTCATGTATTAACAAGTAGATCAAATTGGTCTTCTTCTTCTGGCGCTGCTCAGTGGCTGCCGGGCTCACGATCGATTGGGCAAAAAGAATTTCCGTTTCGGTTTAATAAAATTTGGAGTGGACTATTAGGCTATTATTATTATTATCATTATTATTATTAAATTGATATTAAATGTATCAGGATAATTACCCCCTCAGTGGACAATCAACACCCAGAAAACTACCCCCAAGGGACAATTACCCCAACCCCTTAAAAATTCACCCCTAAGACCTAAGACAATTACCCCCCCCCCCCCCCCCCCCCCCTCCGGGCAACCAGCCGAAGGACAATTACCCCCCCCCCCCCCCTCCCCGAAAATCCCCTCTGAACAGACGGATATATTCAATGAACGCCTCTTAAAAGTACCCTTTTGTGCTTTATTTGTACACTTGTACATTTGGTAGAAATTCAGTGTTTTTTAACACTCTCCTTTAGCTTCTGTATTTTAATTACATTGGTCTGACCACACCTTTGTTACTTCTCTTTCCCAGTCTTCCATAGTTTCCATAGTACATTTCTCTCTGTACATCTCTCTCTTTTATTCTCTCTCTTCCTCTCTCTCTCTCCTCTATCTATCTCCCCCTCTTTCCCCCCCCCCCCCCCCCCCCCCCCCCCTCTCCCCTCTCTCTCTCTCTCTCTCTCTCTCTCTCTCTCTTCCCACCTCTTCCCATCTCTCTCCCTTTCTCTCTCTCTTTCTCTCTCTCCCTCCCTCCCTCCCTCCCTCCCTCCCCCCCTCTCTCTCTCTTAAATGTGTAATTTTGCACTGTGTACATTTACATGCATATTGCATATATATATATATATATATATAGTTCCTTCCCAATATCACGCTTAGATTTTGATTACTGTGATTCAATAATGCAGAGATTATTCAATAAAACATTTTCTAAAAAACAAACAAACAAAATATTTAAATTGTTGAGAATTGGTATCCATTCATCCATCTCATAATAATTTATCAAATTTTCATATAAAATAAAGATTCTAATTTGTTTGAAATGATAATTGATATAATGTCTCGTGCACAATGCCTCTCTTCACTTCAGATTAATTGAATTTTATTGATTTAAGCAAACGAGAGAGTGTCAACATTCATCGGATATGCCATCATCGATTGACAGCTGAATAATCTTCATGCGACCTTATTTCATTGACCTTCATGTTACTATGAAGCCTGTACAAACGACTCTTTATAATTATCTTTTATTGTTAAAAAGGTCTTATGATATTTTCTGCATCGAGCAAGAAAGGTGTTACCTGATCTCATACCCTCTAACACAGAGTTAACAATAACACTCTTTTCATTCTCAACCGCTAAACAACACTCAATATATCTTTAGATATATTTTCTTTTTTAATTTAGCTTTAATTTTTTTTTATAATTTTTTTTAAATTTCTTTTGTTTGTTTGCTTTGGATTTTTTGTTTTTTCGGGGGGGGGGGGGGGGGGGGGGGGTCTCTTTGGGCTATTTTTTAGTGAGGTCATGACAAAAAGAGTGGTAAATAATCATGTTTTCATCCAATTGTTTATGGTATCTTGTATTGCAGTCGGTAGAGAAGACTGGTAGACTACTGGTTGCGCACGAAGCACCAATCACAGGAGGGTTTGCATCAGAGATTGCCTCCAGTGTACAGGTGAGAAAATATCCCAACCTTCAACGTTATTCCAAGTGTTCATTGATTCATTCATAAAGATTATCCTTGTATAATCTGCTTTCACTTAAGTATCAATGGCAATTGTGTGCCTCAAATATTGGAGCATGGTCATGCCAATATTAAGGATATATTGACTCCTTTGAGAGGCATAGTGGTTTCTATAGAGTCAAGGGAAACTCACAACCTGCTATGACCCCAAGGCGCTTGCGCCGCGGGGTCATAGCAGGTTGTGAGTTTCCCGAGACCCTATAGAAACAACTATGCCTCGAATATTAAAAGCAGTCAATATATATTTTATATACCGAAAAAAAGGAAAATGTTGACTCACCCATTTATTTTACTCACCCAGTATTTTGCGATCGAGACTAGTACACAAAATGGCGATCGGTCGTCTGCGCTGCGTGGATTGGTAGATTCGTCGCCTGAATGCAGCGACCAAAATCGAATTGCACTCAAACACCGTTAACGGTATTGCGCATCGGTCATCGCACAAAAGAAACTTATACGGTAACACGTAAACCAAAATGGGGATCGCAGCAAAATGACGTCACGTTTCACAGCCATGGAAAAAGTGCTATGAAAAATGGATATAAACCGGTAGAGCCGGGAAAAATGACTATGAATTTCAATTAGCGGGCATGGTTAAGAACATGACTGCATTTTCAACCAATCAGAAGACAGGATTAGTAAAGAATCTTAAAATGAGGTATATATTTGAATATATTTGCTATGAAATGTGGATAAAGTACTGCACATCCACTTCTTACAATACAAACCTTTACCAAGTTGTGTGGTCTTTGTAGACAGGTGATCACTAAAGCAGGTTTGACTGTAGTATGACATAATGGAGACATTAAAAATGTCAACAACAGTGACCAGGGAGTTGACGTCATGCAACCTCGAGCCTATATTCCATGTTCCAAAGCTTTTCATTTTTTTTTAACCCCTCTTTTTTTTTAATCACTCGTGTGATGAGAACAGCAATCCCAGCAATTATTTTAATCACCTATTTACAAGTAAAACATCACATGCTTTGAAAAACATTTGACATCAGCCCTGTATTTTGAAAATCATGAACTCCTAGTTACATTGTGGTTTCCTCATGGTTTGTTTGGTAATGAACTGCTATCAAACAAATATTATTTAAAGGTCACTTCGACAAGATAACCTAACAATTATAAAACCTTCAAGTTTGTTTCATCTCCCGGTTTGAAATATTTTGAAGCCACCGCAGAGAAGCGATAACATTGTTTGGATAGAGTAGCAAGTTCAAAGGACGCTACATTGCTCATTCTCTCTCTCTCTCTCTCTCTCTCTTTCGCTCTCTCTCTCTCTCTCTCGCTCTCTCTCTCTATCTCTCTCTCTCTCCCTCTCTCTCTCTCTCTCTTCCTCTCTCTCTTTCTCTTTCTCTCTCTCTCTCTCTCTCTTCTCCTTTGTGTCTCTAAAACAATTGATATTATCATTGTATGCAAAATGACGAGAACAAAAACAAGGGGGTAACATCGTGAAGTTTAATCACCTCAAAAGTGTCACATAGTGAGGTTTAGTAGATACAAGTATACAATACAATGGAAATACCTCCGAGGAGATACCTCCGAAGCAGTTTCTGTCATTTTGCAAAAAATAAAAATAGAGATAAATACGAAATATACTGTGATTGAAGGGGGGGATATGAAAATGTTATGTCCTTGAAAGGATATCCCCTTACCGCTAGCATACAGTACCCATGAAATTCAGGGATGCACAATTTGTCGTTGTTAAAATGGCTATTTAGAAACTTTCTTAAAGTAGATATTCATTGATTTTAAAAACTAACTTTATTTTCATTATTGCAAAGTTGAAACTTTGATTCAACAAGGTTAACAAAATTCAATGCTTGGAAACATTCGAAGTAATGATTATTATAATTTACGAAACGCTTAAATACAGCCCCGGCATAGCACCTGAAGAGCTCTCCGAACGCTGCTGAGATGTGTGAGATCACAGTATGGACATGACTTGCACAAGCAGACGATGTCCCATGACATCTCACACATTTTCAGTGCCTGTGTTTTCATCTTCTCTTGAGTTCTTTCTCTTACTTCACTACCGTCAGGCTAAATCTATAATCTATTGCCTCACTCTAAACCCCGCGCATGGTTTCATTTTGATGTCAAATGCAACGATACAAAAATAAGGGAATCTGTCGATTGTAAACAAAATAAGACGCCATTGTATATTCAGGTGCACACTCCGGGGTATGTTCGGCGTTTCAAGAGGGAACAAATGCCGTCCTTGATATGATTCCGGGGGGTTTTCAATTTGAAAGTCTGGTTTCTTTTATTGTTATTTAATCCCTATCCTGTGTATTTACAAGCAAAAGATTTTTGTTATCAGAATCGGGTCATATCCCCTTTTGAATAGTTTGACATGCCATTACATTTATATACACTAAACTCATTATAATTTGAGAAATAATAGCTTTGCAATTATGTTCATTCTCTATGGGATGTCGTCTGCTTGGGCAGTGTTGGTCCATATAGTGACGTCATTAAGACATCGTTATTTTCCGGCGAATCTCTCGTATATCCCAGCTGCTATGGAGGTGGTTGTATATATTTGTATTGTTATAAATAACCCGATATGTAGTTGACCTAAAACTTGTACGATGGCCATCTGTTAGCCTACCAGTTTCTAGTGATACATTAGTTGACATATTTGTGATCTTCTTTGAATTTCACCTTTAAACATAAAAAAGTGAGTTTAATGTGGAGTTATTCTGTCATTTTATCACAGTGGAAACTATAATTCCACCAGAAAAATACAGGTACCTGTTTGTTTGTTTTACCTGACTGTTAAGAAAGCATGTGTTTGCTTTAAGCTTTACATGTAAGTCCTCTTCGAGAGGCTCGGTAAATGCCTTACCAAAGGGCACTAGCGCATCGCCTGGTTTTGAACACGGGACCTACCCGTTACGAGACCATTGCTCTACCACTGAGCCATCATGCCCCCTGCATCTGTATCAACATGTATCAGAAAATTGATAATCTACGCAGAATTAACACTTATTCTTGGGAGACAAGTAGAGAAGGAAGAAGGAACACTTGAATGTGGTTTTCCCCTTTCTGTTTCAACACTCGACATCACTCATGATATGATTGCACCATGTTTTCCCCAAACACTTGGAAGATATCATCTGTCAAGAGCCAGGACAGTGTAACTTTAGGCCTGTCCTCATCAGCTCGAGTTTGCCAAATACATGTAACCTACCATTTTCAGACTCTGGATATTATCCCGAAGCTCGAAATTACGACTTCACCAGACTGATACGCTCATCACAAACTAGTTCTGACATGCGCAAATTAGCCCTCTATTTTCCAAATAGCGGGATATTTTGGAAACAAGACCAAGATCTCTCGGGATATTTTCTCGACCAAATATCCCGCTAATTGCAACTGCGGGCTTATGAAGACTCAAACCAACTGGTTAATTTGAAATCGGGATAGTTAAAATAGTGGGTAATTTGGTAAACTTGAGCTAATGAAGACAGGCCTATAGGATCAATGGCTTTCATTAAATGCTCTTCTAGTAGCTCTTACAGACTTTACATATCTCATGTAAAGTGGATGGAAGGAGTATGTTCAGGAAATCATCTTGCCAGGTCCGTCACGTAATGCATTACAAGAGGATGTTTCCCTGTAACAAAACATGCAGTAGAAGAACAAAGGGGAGTGCACTTTTGAAAAGCTTTTGCGAGGCTCTCGACATTCAAGGGACTATTTCATGTTGACGTCAACTTTGACGCAACATAATGTTTGAAATTTGCGTTGTAGGGCTGGCTCTACGACAATCATTGTTCTGTGGTAATTTCCTACACCTATGGAATGTGTAACTTCAACCCGGACCCAACACTATAACTAACTAACCCTAACCCTAACCCTAAACCTAATGGCAACCCTAATCTTAAAGTCTGAATCAGTTGTTGCCGGAGCAAATGCTTAGGCACCGACAGGGCTCCACACCAACCTGTTTGGAAGGGACTCCAGGTCCCCGTATCATGAAACTTGTCATCAATAACAAGTTACAATAAGCTACTGAAATCACGGTATTTGATTGGTTGCGAGCATGTTTGTCATTGAAATTGAGCAGTTGTTATTGATCACAGGTTTATGACACAGGGCTCTGATTTAACTTTTTATAGTCTGTATATGTATGCATGAGCACTCATTGCGTGATATGCCTTAATACGATTTATGTTTGTATAAATATTTATGTTTTTACAATGTACAAAGTTCTGCAATTCAGCCATCTGGCTGCAAATGAATTTTTAATAAAAGCATTACCATTACCATTACATTAATATGAATTGAATGAATACGTACAGAGGAAATCAAATTTCATTAAAAAGTGCAACTCACTGTATGTTTGGGACTGCTTGTATAATCATTCACTTTGGTATGATTTTTACCTTGAGAATTTATTTTCCATCATTAATTCATTATCAAAACAGAGGAAGTTAGGATTACCTTAATAATAGAATTAACAGCATGCATTTAGCTAGGAAGAAACTATCTCAGTCTGCAAATGTAAACTTTGATCTTCCTTGAATATGTGTACATACAGTTAGAGCATTCACAAAATATATGATAAAATCCCCCCCCCCCCCCAAAAAAAAAAAATAAATAAATAAAAAAATAAATAAATAAATAAATAAATAAATAAATAAATAAATAAATAGATAAATAATAAAAAAATATGCACATCTTGTCCATCAAATTATTTCTAGGAATTGACCCTGATGTTATCCTAAGTTCTTGACCAAATATTATTGGTGTTGTAGGCACCTATGATAGATAATTATACTGTTATCGATCATTAGCTAGAACTGCTTTATACTTGTTTCAACTGAAATTAAACTTGATGTTATCCCACTATATATGTCACTTCCTCAGTATGACATGTATTTGTCAAGGCAGACATCTTTTTATGTTTATACTGCATACACTAATGTTACATGTACATGGGAGGGAAGAGTAAATTGACATTAGGGGATGTTTATCGATGCCTTTGTTTGTTCTTTGTGTACAGATGCATCATTTACAGTATATACTAATACATCAATGACACTAGCGCACCCTGGTATCTAATTATCATTCAGCTCATCTTTATTTTGCCAAATATTTGAAGTAGCCTATTGTTAGAAAAAAATCTACATTAACCTGAAGTAGTCTACTTTTTATGTTTGTGCTCTAAATAGGGGCTTGAGCTATTTCTCTCGAGTAAGCTAGGGTTTCTTCGTAACTTATTGATGAAGACACGCTTGGGATTGTGACAATGCTCTCTGAGGCTTAAGTAAATTCTCAGATCAAATATGCCTTGCCCAACTCCGTCTATTTCCTTCGGAAGCGTTGACATGGTAAAAATTACCCCGCATATCCACAGACCTGGGCCCCGTTGCACAAAACTTACCATTGATGGTAACTTTGCCATCATGGGTAACTGCCATGGAAACCTTGATTTTGATTGGCTGTTGAGCCCTGTTACCATGGCAGTTGCCATTGATGGCAAAGTTACCATCGATGGTAAGTTTTATGCAACGAGGCCCAGAAGTCCCACTTTAATTTTGTGTCTTTGTGATTAATCACTGCCATAGTAGAATATGGAGGTGCTACATGAATAACTTTTGTTTCAGAAGAATCCACCTGTACATATGTACATGTATATCACAGAATGTACGGTCAGTGCATACATGAATAATGGTAACATAACTTTAATGAACAAGTATCCAATGTTCATCTACATGTATGTGCGCTTTATTAATTTTGCTTCAATGCCTTTATCTGCCCATGTGCAGACAGTATCTACGAACTTATATCTCAAGCTCAATGTTCTTCAGGCTAATGGAGAAGCACCCAATGTGTATCTAGATGAAACCTCAGTCACACCGGCTGCCAAACCTTAACCAACCAATCCTCAGCCATTCAGGATAAATATCAATTGTTGTCCAATCTGTTGTCAATGTGGTGTACATGTAGCTCATTAATACTGTTTTCACACTGGCACAAATTTGCTTAACCCCGGACTAGAGGTAGGGTTAAAGTGGGCCTTAGCCCCACCTATAGTCCCAGGGTTAAGCTTATTCCAATTTCTGTTCAGACACGTAATTACCAACGTGGACTAGCCCCACCTATAGTACGGGGTTAGCTGGCCCTGCAAAAAAGCAGGGCTCACCTCGCAACTGTGGTGCTAACTCCGCAATTGTGGTGCTTAGCAAATGAATGAGAACAGAAACGAAAAATAGTCCGGTACTATGCAACGGACCGAATTAATGAACGTTCACGCTATACAGCTACATGTAGTACGGGGCTAAAGATTTGCAGTGAGAACAGCATGAATTTTCTTATTCCGGGGTAGGCGCTTAGTCCGGGGTTAAGCAAAGTATGAGGCTAAGCAAAACAAGTGTGAAAAGAGTATCATAGAGGTGTGCCCGGGGGTCAGATACAGTACAGACCCTACAATACCATGCTGATCTAGTAAATGCTTTGTAGCAGAACCTTGAGCTAATTTTCCATCAAAGTACATGTACGTATGTAAATCGATTTCTTTTGTAGTCATATGGCACTACATAAATTTACACGTATAGGTGTCCAGTTTAAGTGGAAAAGGAAAATGGATCAATAATTCATGGTTCAAATTTCAGACCTATATCTTGCTTTGTTTTAATTTGCCTGTGCCGTTATCTACCTAGATGAGAAAAATATCTACTCAGTTGGTTCCTATCATGAACGATTGCTATGGCAACATGGTGTTGATGCAAAAAATGTGTGTAGTGAGCATTTTATTTCAAGCGGATTTGGTGCCTTACAAATCTCATATAATATTATTATTATTATTTTAAAATTTGCATCTTTAGTTTTTACAATGAATCAAATTATTTATAGCTCTGATGTCAAAAACAATCATTAGGAATACAGTCAAACCTGCTTTAGTGACCACCTGTCTACAAAGACCACCTGTCTACAAAGGCCACATTTGTTGTTTCCCTTGAAAATGGTTTCTCATTCAATCATGTACCAAAGGAACCTGTCTACAAAGACCACCTGTCTACAAAGGCCACTTTTTGTGTTTCCCTTGCCTGGTCGCTATAGACAGGTTTGACTGTATTAGAGATTGTGCACATGCAGCAGAACAGTGAATCTGAATATTGGAATATTATACAAGTAGTGTTATGATATACTGCATCCTCAGCTTTGGGTGCATCTTTGTCTCTTTTGTAAAAAGTGTTTAAGTGCTGGGCATTTACTTCTTGCAGGTTTAAAAAAAACAAAGAACAACAGTACTGTATGTTTATTAACTGTTGTCTTTGAAAGTATTCTTATTGTTGTCAATGGAACTGTATTTCAGGCGAAAATAGCATTATTTATATAATTTTTATTCTGACTTTTGGTTGTTTCATGGAAAATTCTGTTTATTGTTATCATATTTACTTCTTTGAAGTTTTTAATAACGAAGAACTACAGTACTGTACGTTCAGTATCTGTTGTCTTTGAAAGTGTTCTTATTTTTGTCCATATAACTTTTTTCAGGAGGAAACAGCATATTATTATTCTGAATTTGGTTGTTTCATGGAAAATTCTGTTTATTGTTATCACTAGAACTCACCACTTCCTGTAGCTGTTTATCTTTCAGGGGGTGTTTCACAAAGATTCTAAGTCGAACTTGACTCTTAGTTGGACTTAAAAATTATGGAGAGCCATTTGTAGCCTTAAAATGAAATATATTCAAAAGCGAGAAATGAAATATTTTAGACTTTTTATAAATTCCACATCAAGAACATGAAATCTCTGTGATATAAAAAAATATGAATGATTTGAATCAACATTTTATGCCTTTTATAATAACTTTTAAAAAGTATTTTCATTGATGCTGATGACTTTCCATTATTGTTTAAGTCCAACTTAGAGATAAGTTCAACTTACGATCTTTGTGAAACACCCCCAAGAGTGTTTCCTTCATCTAGAAGCCCCTATCCAGAGGGTCTGTGGCTGGGACTGGCTTTGTGCTCTTCTACATGTAGCAGAGATGCCAACTGTTCCGTTTTTGCCGTATTTGTTCCGTTTTTTTGCTATGAATACGGCAGTACATTTTTTGTATGTTTTGTTACGGTTTTTTAGTTTTTTTTTTTTTTTTTTTTTTTTAGTGACGATTTTCTTAATTTCTGATCATGAGCTTTGTGTCGTAAGTGTATTATGCCAGGGCTTAAATTAATCCAAGGCCACCAAGGCCATGGCCGTGGATGCCCCTTTGATTGGCCTCAATGCCCCTCTCATTGGCCTTGGAGATTTGTTGTGCCCTTTCAAATTCTTCCCATTTGTGCTGTAATATAGGAAAGTGCCCTATAGAAAAGTGGCCTTGCCCTAAAAATATTGAAATTTAAGGCCTGTTATGCATCTACATTTTTGCTCTTAAGAATACTTTTTTTTTTTGAAGAAGGTTGGCATCTCTGATGTAGTATCTCCCCAACAAATGGTGGGAGAGGGGTCGGGTGGGGGTTAAAGTCCCTTTGGCATAAAAGGGGGTGTAAATTCATGGTATATTTTTGATGGTTTGTCTGACAATCATCATCACTAGAACTCACCACTTTCTTTACCTTGCTCTACCTTTCCAGGAGGAGTGCTTCCTGCAGCTAGAAGCCCCCATACAGAGGGTCTGCGGCTGGGACTCGCCCTTCCCTCATATATTTGAGCCCTTCTACCTCCCGGACAAATGGAGGTGTCTGGACGCCATTAAGAAGATGATCAACTACTGAAGAAAATCTCGCAATATTTATGGTGAGTAATGGTGTCTAGCCTACATGCTATATTCTTATTTTGTCTCCCAGGTGAAATGAGACTCATCCCCACCCCTCCCCCTCTCATCTCTTACCCCCCCCCCCCACCCTCTCAGTTCCTTATCCTCTTTCCTCAATCAGAGTTTGTTAATTCAGCATGTGTTATAAAAATCACTCATACGTCCTCCCTGCATGATAGGTTGAGGGCAGTCACTTGCAACTTGCGACTATCACTTTTTTTCTCTCCAATAGAGAGTGTGCGATAGTTTCCGGTACGATCAATTATTCTCAAGTTCACAATACAAAGGTTTGCATGTGGAGGGCACAAGTCCGGAGGAAACATCTGGGCAGAAATTTAGGATTAGCATTCCAGCCTCATTTCCAAAATCAATTATTTTCAGGGATGTGAGAGTTCCGCGTTTCCGCGAATTTCCGCGTTTTTAGATCGCCCCGTCGCGTTTTTATTTTCTCCATTGAAAAAATCCGCGTTTTGCCCCAAGACAACTTATTACTTTAAGGGTCTGCGAATGCGAGACTAATACAAAAGCAAAAGCGCGCGCGCGCGCCTGCTTCAAAGATAGTACAGCGCCTGCATCGAGTATTGCTAGCTCAGCGCGCCGCGTGCGCCGGGCGTACCGTGCATTTCGATCGCTATACTATCTACGGTACGGTGTTTGCATTGATTCACATGTCTTCGTGCAGTGTGCTATTGATTTTTGTTACGATATTTCAATCAGAATCGGCGTTCTCTTTTGGAAATATGTATTACTTTCAAAGAAAATCTGTGAAATATGAGACAACATGGCAACTCGAGATCGGAATTTTATTGAGCGAGGAACGAAATTGGACTCGGAATCATTGGAGGAAGATAAGCGGGATCCACTGGTTAAAAATCCATGGAAATGGTCTTGGATGGACTTCACGCACAAAGATCAAAAACTTTCTCACTCTTTCCGTCTTGTAAAAAAAGCTGGCTACGCCGTGTGCGTAGTGTGTGATAAGGAGTGCAAATATGGTTCTCGTGGACGAGTTTCATTGACTGATCATTTGGACTCTGTTGCACACCAAAAAGTTTTGAAACTGAGAGCAGCAAATACTTTACTTCCAGGTGAGTTTACAATTGTATTTTAGAAATTAGAATCGCGGACCCCTCAAAATCCTTTAACTGATCAAATTGTTTTCTTGTGTGTGTGTGTGTTTTTTGTTGTTGTTTGTTTGTGCTGTAGGCCTATGCATTTTTATAATTATACTGGAAAGTTTTATTAATAAGACTGGTACATTCAAGTTACATGTGTCAAATCATGTCATTTGAATGGCATCAGTGATTTTGCTGGCCAGTGCCTAGGGGGGTGTTATGCTGCCCAAATTTTCATGTGATGGGTGTGTGTGTGTGTGTGTGGGCAGGAATTTGATTTGTTCATTTCTACATATAAATGTTGGCATATATTGTCATGCATTATTTCGTACAGAACATACTTATTTTCAAAGAATTTGGGGTGAGTACAGTGATACTTGGGCAGGTGCATGTATATGAATGTAACCTTGTTCATGAGTTTGCCTTTTTTGTATTTATTCATTTATTTATATATTTTTTTTTTGTTTGTCTTGTAGGTCAAAAACAACCAATGACTACTACATCAACATATGGAATTCACCCCATGTTCAAAAAACAATTGGATAAGCATGAACAACAGTTGAAAGGTGGACTCTCTGAGCCAAATGTGTCATTGCCCGACAGACAGGCATATGCAGAAGCAACCATACTTGCGTTTACAGCTGAACATTCCCTGCCATTTTCAATCGTGAATGATCTTATTCATCTTAACCAAGAACTTGCCAAAGATAAACAAGTGCTCGAAAATTTATCAATGGACAGAACTACAGCTTCGTATAAGATGACCCATGGATTATCAAAAACATTTCATGAAGAACTCATTGAGGATTTGAAATCCTCTCACTTCTCACTGAATATTGATGAATGCACAAGTGAGACAAATCAACGCGTTGTAACTGTCCTAGTCAGTTATTTTTCAGAGAAGGAGAACAAAGTAGTCACAAAACATCTGTCATCTTTTAAAGTAGTGACCGTAAACAGCGAGACTCTGTACAATCATTTAGTAGCTCTATTTGATAAGTATTCCCTTAAATGGGAGAACTTGGTTTCTATTTTGATGGACTCTTGTGCCGTCATGCGCGGTTCAAAAAGTGGACTTGAAACACGCATTAGAAGTAAGAAAGCTCCTCAGTTGCTTGACATAGATGGAGACTCATGCCACCACGCACATAATGCTGCAAAAGCCTTCTGCCATGGATTTGATAACTACATCGAGGGACTTCTCAATGACATCTATACTGATTTCAAGTGGTCCAGTGACCAAAAAGAGGTCTTGCGTTTCATCTGTGATGCACTGGGCATCAAAGCAACAATTCCAGAGCGATATGTGCCCCATAGGTGGCTTTCTGTATACGATGTTTGTGTAGATACATCTCGATTGCTAGATGCTCTGATACTTTTTTACTATCCCTTTTTGTCTGGATCAGACAGTTCAACTTATCTCCCAGTTGTTGATAGCATGTATCAAAAACATTCAATCAGTGAATCAGTAAAGAAGGAAATCTGTAAACATCAGTCTAAAATGTCAAATAAGACAAAAACAATGACCCAGGCTGGAAAAGACCGTAAGAAGAGGATTGTGAAGAAGCTGTTCCATACCCCGAGTAAAACCAAAGTACTTCTCCACATTTACACCTCCATTCTTCCTATGCTCAAGAAGTATGTCCTGTATTTTCAGTCTGTGACACCACTTGTCCACAAACTCAATGACAAACAGCAGGATTTACTGAAGGACTTTCTTGTATGTTTCATTAAACCTGAAATCTTGAACACACAAGCCTTGCATAAAGTAAATGTGAGTGAGGAGAACATACTACCTGACAATGCGGTGTTCCTCGTCAGGTACATCAAGGAGAATTTACAGGGACCTGCTGCAAGTGAACTAGTGAACAAGCTAAAGACTGCATATCTGAAATGTGGTCAAACCTTACAGAGAAAGATGCCAGTGAACAACAAACTGCTGAGGTGTGCTTCAGCTATTGATCCAGCATGTAGAGGCCACACAATCACACTCCAGCGCTTACTCCAGCTACCACAATTAGTGGCATTTGCTCTGAAAGATGTGCAAACTCATGAATATGAGAAGGAAGCAAGGCAGTATAATACAGACAAAGAAATTGTTAATACAGAAGAGAGAATAGACATATTCTGGAGTTCATTACGAGAGAAATATCCAGTTATGACAAGAGTGGCACTGGCACTGGTTAGTTGCTTTCATGGACCACAGGTGGAGTCATCTTTCAGTATAATGGGGAATGTTCTAAACACTGAAAGGCCCAACTTGCACATTGAAACATTTTCATCCATACAAACAGTGAAGTATGAGTTAACAGCAAGTGGAAAATCAGGAATCAGATATTTCAGAAGAAAAAATTACCTGAAAGATCAGGTAAATCCCAAACTCTGCAAGAATATGAGATCAGCATACAAGTCATATGTACAGGAAAAGGAACACAAGTCTGGAATGTCACAAACTGTACCCAGAAAGTCTGCTTGTCCTTCAAAGAAACAAACTAAGGAGAAAGCAATTGAAGATGCTGACAAGGCACGGGTGGAGCACACACATAAACTGATGAAGAAAGTGGAGAAAAGGAAATCTGAAATGCATGAACTACCTTCTAGTAGCAAAAAAGTACTGAAAAAAAAATGACTGGAGTAAAGAACTAGCAAATGAGAAATACTTAGAGCATCAAATACTTAACTTTAGGTACGTTAATCATTTTTTATTGTAGACCATAATAGAAGATGTTTCTGGATTTGGTATCATATGGAATGGTGAAGAAATTTAGTAAATGATGCTCTATGTACTCTATTATGTATATTGTAAATAATATGGAAAATTAAATGTTTAAAACATTGTAAAATTATAATCTTACCCCTATGAAATAGTGTTTTCTCTACATTTTAAAATGCAAAAACCTCTGGTTTCGGGGGGCTTTGCCCCCTCGACCCCCATTAGGGGCTTTGTTCCTGGACCCCCAGCCATTGGGTATGAGTCTGCTCGCTACGCTTTGCAAATCTCCTCTTTTTTTAGTTTGCTGCACTCACATCCCTGTATTTTACAGAATGTTAGATTCTTTCCTCATTTGCTGCATGATTTCCTGTAGGAGAATTAACCCAATTTTGACAGTTCTAGCATTTCCTTTCATTTAATTCAATATCAAGCACTTCAAAATTAATAAAATCAACTTTTAGATTACTGAACTAGATCTAGGAGCAAGTGGGAATAAAAGCCTCCAAGACCGGTATTTTACTAAAAATTTAAGGTCTTTTTTTGCTTCTAAGGGTGTCCTTTACCGTATTATGTTTACTATGTTACACATTTGTATGTACATGTTTTTCATTTTTATGGTTAAATAAATAAACTGAACTGAAAGGTCAGAGGTCAATGCTCTCCTTTCGTTATGTACATGTATGTGATTGTAGACCAAGGGTCAAGGTTAACTGGATTTTAGTAGAATGGGAACTGTGAATTTTATTTGTGTCCAGCTAGAATGTATGAAATCAACAATAAGTGAACAAGCAATCTATGGGCTAAAAGTCACTAAAAGGAGTATAAAGAAATGAACTTTTAAATGTAAAAGTTAAACACTGCACACGTAACCCAAGTCGACTTTGGCTCTGTGTGGGCCCTTATAGTGGGTTCTTTTCGATGCAAGCCCATTAGGATGCATTGAATGACTAGTGTACAACAAGTCGTGTCACGTTAATTCAGAGAGTATTTAAACTTGCAGTACTCTCTTTAATATAGAAATAACATTTGCAGCTCATATTGGGAAAACTTGCACTGCAGTATATAGTGACAAGGAACTTCCAACATACAGAGCCAACTACTTTTGGGTAATTTGTACACTTTGATTAAAATTGTAAGTTAGACCCCGTTCTCACTCACTTTGAAAGTGGTCTTAGTTAGACCGCTCCAGAGGAACGGGTCTTGAGGAACGGTTTGCGAGCGTTCACACTCCGAGCAGTTTTTTATGGCTCTAACCGCTCCACGAGTCAAAGTGGTCTTGTTGCTATGGCAGCTCAGGTCAGCAGGTCAGTTTTCCGTGCGCGGAATACAAACCGTATGTACCGTACTACATGTTTCGCACGGAACGTCACTAGCTCACTTCCGGTCAAAGTACGCTTCCGTTCACATTGCACGTTAGAGCGGTCCAAACCGCTCTTAATAAGACCCGTTCCTCAAGACCACCTCCCGAGGTGGTCTTCTGGAGCGGTCCAGAAGTCCACTTCCTGGACCACTTTGACCGTTCTCACTCACCTAAGAACTGCTCCTGAGGAACGGGTCTTAGTTAGACCGCTCCAACGAAGTGAATGAGAACGGGGTCATACAGTGACAATATAACCTCTTCTACTAGGAACTACCATCAATTAATTAAAGCAGTAAACATATCCTGGTTTTTGCGTGTTGATTTTTTGCTTTTCCAGGACACAAGAAACATAAAACCTTTCCGGTGTATACACGTACATGTATACATGTATAGTGTTACATAAACATTTCTTAAATTACAAGACAGTTTGTTTCCTTGTTCTGAACTTTCTTTTGTCAACTAATTTAAAAAGCATGAAGATCTTTCAACTTAATTGACAGAATTGAACTACTTGAATGTAATGAGAAAGGAAAGTGCAATGTGTGGAATGAAATATCCTTTCTACCCAACTTGTGAAAATGTGTGGTATCTGGTATCTGGTATGTGGTATACCTCTTTTCTTTTTTTCCTGCATGTATTTAGCCTTCCACAGGGTTTCTTTATTAATTATCAACATAATCATTTTCACAAAAGATCGATACATGCACTATTCCATGACTAGTCATCTAAATATTCAAACAATAAAATATTACAAAATAACCTTGGCTGCACAGCAACATAAAAGATATTAAACTTGACCAAAATATAATTTGTACACCAATTCTACAGTGTATAACATAAAAACAAACAAGTAAACTGAACATACATGTAGATACTCAGAAACATTTGGTAAAATGAATCAATTTTTTCACTCATTTTTTTTGTTTATGATTTGTTTTTGCTATTAATCTTTCCTTATCACAATAACTGTTAACAGCTGACAAACTTTTTCAAACAGTGGTATCTGATTTTTGCATTTGGTTGAATATATTTCTTATCTTACAATAATTGAGATACAATTCAAAGCGTTTGTATGACCTCAATCTAAGCTAAACTGTGTGGTATACATTGATATTATTTGTTTCAAGTACTTCCTCACATATTGACATTTGGATACATATTTCAATTAAGGTTTAAAACTTTTCAAGTGGATAGTTGATGCTCCATTTCAATTAATGAGAATTTATATTTCTTTGTTAAGAATTGAATACAAACTACTTTCTGTAAGTGTTTTGAATTGCTCAAGTGCATGGATATATTACAATAACAGGTATATGGATTTCATATTTGATTGTTTAAGTTAAACAAAAGCTTTGAAATGTGTGCATAGAGTATAAAAGATTTTTTTTAATTATTATGTGAGTGTGGGTTTCATAAAGGTTTGGATTTCACTCTGTACATGTAGGTGTATGTTTTGAAGTGGCGTGTATTATTCAGTTTTGACAATAGATGGGGGAGGGAGGGAGGGGGGGGGGGGTTGGGTGGAAAAAAATTCCATAGCTGCAATGCCATTACTAGAGATGAGGGTCGAAGTGAGAGGGTAGGGTGGTAGGGAGAGGGGTGTATTCAGGAGGTCATACCCGTCCCCCCCCCCCCATCCTGAACATTTCTGCTATGTGCAATATTTGGCCGCAACAAATAAAAACAACTTTTCTGGTGGATGTAGTTTTGGGGAAGAGGTCTGGCATAGAGGAATCACCTGGGCTAAAATGAATAACAACTCTATACAGAAAATTATTGCTTATGTGGCTAATTTTTAAATTTTTATCCCGGATTATTCAAATTTCAGCTGTCATTATTTTATTTTGGCTTCATCTGAGTAAAAGCAGAAACTTTCTTGATATCAAAATTTTGTGAATCATAAATGACAGCCACTCTCAAGGCAAGAAACTTCTATGCATTGTTAAAATTTAATTTGGTGTCTGTTGTGATTAAACTTTTGCTAGGAGTGGAATTAAAAAAAAAAAATCATATTCAAAATGCCCCATCCATTGAATCATTCAAAACCCTTCTCAAAACCCATATTTTGAAACAGTTAAAGTATACTGGAGGCACATACAAGTAGTTAATTCCATTCAACTGAATTCTCACAGAATCTAACGAAAATTACACTGAATGTTAAAGATTACAAATAAATGTCATGTGCCAAACAATTTTGGAAGAAAATGTATACTGGCTGAGTAATGAGCATAGAAAGATAAGGAAATCAGGGTGGTACTAGCCTCGACAGGGCCGACACCATGTGTGTTGTCCCATATACATCTATCTGTGTAAGTGATTGTTACTTTACCAAGACTCTGCCAAATTTATGATGATTTTGATGACTCTAGAACCTTGCATACACACCATTACTTACATGCTATATGATCAACTTTTCTGATCCATTCCACACCTTTTCTTTCACAATGCAATTGCATTACCAGTACTCAAGTTTATCTTTAAGCTATTGAACATGTTGAATAATTATACTGAGGTAGAAAGTACCACCTGTGTGCTTTACACCTGTGTAAAGCGCCCTATAAATGTAATTATTACTACCATATTATTATTATTATTATGTATCCAAATCAGGTTCAAAGCTGGTGACCATTCTTTGAGTGTGTACAAAAGCATCACGTTTTACAATACTCATAGGGGATGTTGAATAATCCTCCAACATTTTTATCCATATAGAATATACTTCCTCGGTGGCAATCTGTCATTGAATGCTAATCACCAGATGGAATCTTTTCCTAGTGTTTCAACTCTTCTGAAAGCTATAATAAACAGATAGTATGGGCAAAATTATATCAATTAGATGCAATTGCCTAACAGACATCTGTCAGAGTGTGAGCAAGAAAAACCTGATAATTTGATAATTTAATATCAATGATTTGCCCTCTAATAAAAGGCAAGAGAGAAAAAAAAAATCAATTGGACAAGCATGAACAGCTGGAAATTGCTGACCACAATTGTTTGTTTGAAGAGTAACAATCACAATGGTAGCCATTAATCAATATCTGTAGTTAGCTGATTTTTATATTGGTTTGACCGCAGTGGGTAAGTTCAAGTTCAATATTCAGTGTTGGTGTTGAAAGCTTGGAAAAGCTGCTGAACCTAGCTCCAACACCAGCGATCAGTTTAGAAGGACGATACTGAACACTGAGGGACGTCACACCTTCACGCAAAAAGTCTCAACGATGAAAGTAAAATCAGTGTAAAATATAGCATTCAAATTTCATCATACAGAATGTAAAATCTAAAGTCATATTGGGAAATCAATAGAGATAATATAATTTTCTTGAAAAACATATATAGCTCCAATGATTTACAGCTGTTTTGACTGTACAATGGATTCTACCTTGGCATGATCGTGAGATTCGTGCCAGATGCCTGCATAGTTACCTGCCGTATGCTGCAACACCAACACCGAACTTGAAATCAAAAATTTTCCATTCTCTAGGGGTTGGTGAAAGGGGAAATTACATTTAAAACATCAACACCGATCGCGAGCATCGTTACAGCAGACGATATTGAACAACAGCCCTCAACACAGACCGGGCGCAGATTTTCGAACCCTTGTGTATAGTGTGTAGCTACATAAGTTTGTGATGCGTCATTTTGATGCGACATACAGATTCATTGGTGGCATGAAAAAAGTCACCCTACTTGAAAGTCTACCAAGTGCAGAGTCTACAGACGCTGTACTTTTTAACCTCAAGTGACAAACCTAGAAGGGTTTGTATGATCAGCAAAACTAGGTACATGTTCACCAACATCTTGTCAAATGTTGTGTATTAAAGTTAACATGATTTCAAGTTTTAAACAATATTTGTGCAAACTTGTAATTAACGGTTTTGTGAAACTATGCCCAGTTGCTTTGATACCCAGTTTAGCAACCCAAATGACAAGGCAATAGAAATCAAAAAGATTTTTGTTATTATGAAGTCCGGCCCCCAGAGGTTTTAACCCACTCTAGGCAGGACATTTTTAGAGCTGGATTGATCACCTTTCCCTTTAATATCAAATTGGCAATACCGGTACTGGTATTTTTCTCTTTTTTGTTGTTACATATTTCTAATAAAAAACACTGTATATTGAAAGGAATAGAAAGGAATACATGAAAAGGTAAAGAGACTACCAATTCTTATAGGAAAAACAGGCATTCTGATCTTTTCATTTCATTTCTGGGACCAGTTTGAGAATTTAAATGCTTTCTGTTGGAAAATTCATGAGTTAAGAACCCTATATCTGACTCTTCATGAACAAATATGGACACGGTGCTTATAGAAGTGTTAGCACTTTCTATTCATTTCATGTGATGTATATTTATTATACGGCTCTGTTTATTGTGACACCAAAGTTATTGAGCTGCACCACAAAATGCTGCCAATTTGCCCTAAATGAGTTAAACTCATCAGTAGATCAGACAAGTATACAGTTATTGGCATCGAGGTCAAGTTGGTGTCACCGAGTCCACATTACCCAGACAACACAAGGAATGGAAATCTTGTCATCTCTGCAGTTCCGTTTTCCAGATGTTAAGAGTAGTCGGTGTGGAATGGCTATTACTATTTTCTCTGTTTGTTAATGTTAACTACTATGCCTGAAGAAGAAGTGACAATTACTTCTTAACCATACTCTGTGAGTGGAGGCTTCATGCATGTATCATGAGAAAATAATTTCAGAAATTGCCATCGGGACATCTCTTGTGCTTTGGGGTTATGAAAAGGGACCATGGAAAAGGGTCACCAAGGAAGTGTTTTTCTCTCAAGGGCAAGATTGGCAAACTGTTCAAGTACAACATTTGTCTTTATCCGTTCATTTGTACAGGACACCATACAAACAGAATCGCTGTCAAAAGAAAAACAAGGAAGCAAGATTGGTGTGACTGTAGTATCTCACAAATATTGTATTGAGATTGCAATTTTATGTAAACAGAGCTCTTTTAGTGTATTACATGTATTTGTGACTAGCTGACTGAAGTATTTGAACACTCATATTTTGGTCTTAGTACTCTTAGAGCATACTGCAATTTTGCTTGCGAAGCAGGCAAGCGGTTTGCTCTTAGACCCGCAAACGGCTGCTTCGCAAGCAATATTGCAGTGTGCAGTAATCAAAACATGTTTCAGTTTGGTTTGAGTGGTCTGCACCAGTGTTCTTCAAACTCTTCCGCATCTGTCTTGCTTATACTATTTTATAGGCAATTATTGTATCATAGACCTCCTCTTAACCTCTTGTACACATGTTTAAGGACTTATACAGTCTGTCTGTCTGTTTCTGTCTGTCTGTCTGTCTCTCTCTCTCTCTCTCTCTCTCTCTCTCTCTCTCTCTCTCTCTCTCTATATATATATATATATATATATATATATATATATCCTCTGCTCTCTTATTCTCTCTCTCTCTCTCTCTCTCTCTCTCCTTATTCCTGGTCCCCTTTCATATTTTGTTCTTCTTTTTTTTCTCATGTTTTTCTCTCCTTTATTACTTCATAATAAGAAGGTGAAGGAGAAGAAAAAAACAACGAACAAACAAATGAATTAAATAATAAACAAAGAGAAGGAGGAGGAGGAGGAGGGAGGGAGGGAGGGAGGGAGGGAGGGAGGGAGAGGGGGGGAGGAAGGCGAAAAAGAACAAGAACTAAAACAAGGAAAAGAGGAAAAAGCAGAAGAAGCAGGAAGTTCAGAAGAAAAGAACATAAAGAAGAAGAATGAGACGAAAAAAGAACAAAAGAAAAGGAGAAGGGTGAGAAGAAGAAGGAGGAAAAAGGAAAAAATCAAGTAGAAAAAGGAGGTAAGAGGTCACCAAAGTCAAAGGGCCAACTCTGCATCAGTTATTATCACTCACTGCTGAAGAAGGGAAAAGGCTAAAAAAAAATTGCAAGTTGTTTTGAAGAATAAATTGGTTGTTGACAGATACGATGAACCCTTTCCTCTTAAGTGGGCCACACAGTGTAACAGCTGTGATCCTCGCTGCTTGCTTGCGCTTCCAGTTGTTTATAAAAGCTACATTCACATGTACCAGTAGCTTTAAACTATACATTTGCGAAACCTCAAAGTAAAACGATGATCACCAGGGTTAAAATTAAAAAGGGACTGAAACGTCAAGTATTTTCAGTTAACCGCAAGGTGGGGAAACATTCATGTTAAAGGGCAATCCAACCCTTGTAATTAGATGATTTGTATGAAAGCAGAAAAATAACAGAAACAGAATGGCAAAAGTTTGAAATGAATCGGACCAATAGTAAGGAAGTTATGAATGTTTGAAATATATGCGAATCTCAAATTGGTACGGTAGTTTGGTTTGTAGTGGATTGTGAATGACGTAGGACGTGAATAAATCTCCCGTTTGCTGTGTACACAAATATCACTAATTTCTGTTTTTCTCGTAAATTCCGTCTCTCTTGGGGCACTACTCAAAATACGTTATTGCTAGCATATTATTGTAGGTCCTCTAAAAGGAATTGACCCTCCTGAGCCCTGAACTTTTGAACAATTTAAATTTTAGTAATTTATATGTTGAAACAGATGGGAAAGTAGTCCTGCACTACTTCACATTGACGTATAGTGATTACAACTTTCAAAAATGTATAGCTTTCTTACATTTACTCAGATTTAATTGAAACTTTCATCAGTTGATACTCTGATGTTTCTGCTTTCGTTTTAAATAGAGTAGTTGTCTATTTGGTTGGTTTTTCTTTTAACTACAAGCTGTCCTAACCTCAAAGTTAATTCCATCTGCATAGCACATAGCGTAGCTGTCAAGGTTTGTAACCTCAAGGTCCCTAACTACAAGTTCACTTTGAAGTTTAAAACCACGACCTCAACTTAAAGTTAACGGACTGTCGAGAAAACCTCGCTAAAGTCAGATAAAGAGAGTTCTGGTCATGAGATTCCATTGTGAAAGAAATTGCCTGGAAGCAATTATGAAAAAGGTGACAACTTAGTAAGTGAGAATCAATGTACACTGAGGTTTTTGTATACCTAGTCAAAATAAATGAGATCGTAATTAGGATTTGCGCATGGGCAGATAAAGGTAATTCGTTCTCAAATTGTAAACCCATTGAGACAAATCCTGGTATCGGGCTCATGAAAGTTATGTAATCAGTATGCACCGACAATACACTTATCTAATACACAGCTAGAAGTATTCTTCTGAAGAGGCAAACAAAAGATATTCATGAAGCACCTCGATCACTTTGGCAGTAATTATTCTAAAATGCACAAGTGGAATGTATCCATCGTGTAAAAGATCTGTGGATATTTTGGGGTCATGCGTTCCGAAGCTATTTACGAACTGGCTTATTAAAGGAAATTGACACAGTCTTGCAGACGGTCACATGGACTGCACATAGAACCATATATGGACTACACATGCATGTATGATGAAAGTCTGTTTCAAACTTTTGAGCTATTTCTAGTCATAATTAGAATTCTTTTCAGTGGAAATTTCTACTATGATATTATTTCAATCTGATACACAATGACAAAAACAATTAAAAATCTTTGGTATCAATACAAGTATGTGTTCTTTATGTAAATATTATTCAATGAATAAATAATGGGGAAAACAAAAACAAAAAGCTTACAAATTATATTACATACTCATTCTGCTCTTTAAGTTGGTATCTCTTCTGCACAAACCCTCCTCTTTCATACTCAAAACACAAGTTATGAACTGTCTCCTCTTGCAGACCAACCCCTTCCTATTTTATCCACCCTACCTGGCAGGCATTATTTTATCAGTAGCAGAGGCCTGTTTCTAAAAAGATAGCTACAACGTAATGTAGTTGAGGTAGCTAATTTGCATCCATTTGCTTACAATTTTCATACATTACCACATGCATCAGGTAGGGTTAGGGTTGTGGCTATTTTTTAGAAAGACCGATTATATGATGCCTACCACTGTACTTGCTAAACTTTAGGCTCGAATCTACATCATTCAGTTTTCATAAATGTCAAATTAAGAGTATGTGTTCGAAGACTACCAGTACCATATTGAAGTCACTTCTATCATTTTCTGAATTGGAACCCATCTGTCATGTCTTATGTATGTGGCCAGGTTCATATGAGAGTCCATAAACATTAAGGTTTAGCTTGTGGGTTTAAACTGTGAGGGTACATAGTAGGTAAGGACCATATGAACACACACATGTTTTAAAAAACTTTTAAATAATATTCCGCGTTTATATAGCGCTTAATACATCGACGCTGTCTCTAAGCGCTTTACAGATATATTATTACCCCCGTCATTGGATTCAGGCTTGGTCGCACACTATGTATACCTGTGCACATTCTCCACTCCCTGAGGAGCATTCTATCCTGGTTCCATCCAGGTGCCATCTTACAGACGCTCACAATGCTGAGCGACCTTCATTAACATTCCCATCCTACCTGGTACCCATTTAATGCCTGGGTGGAGAGTGGCACATGTAGATCAATGTCTTGTTAAAGGACATTAGTGCCAGTCTGGGATTTGAACCCTGTTACTTGTGATTTACAGTCCAGTGACTTATCCCCTGGACCACCAGTGAAAAAATACACGGGGGCTCGGGGCGTAGTAACCCTCAAAATGCTAAAAAGAGCCCCCGAAAGTCATAAAAGAGCCCAAACAAAATTGCATAGAGTTCAATGCGAAACAAATTAAAGAGTGTTATTTTCATGCAAGCAAGCTTAAAAAAAGTGGCCTCCGAAATTGTTAGGGGAAAAGTTTTTTTTTCCCTGTGGACCACAACACCTATAAAGCGTTTTGAAAGCATCAAACCTTGAGTGAACTTGGAGATTTCTCAAACTTAACGTTCAAATGTATCACGGTGCTGTGCGAACATCGCTAATGATAGATGGTGGTTGCAGAATCCAAATGTCAATAAACTTTTTCCTCCATGCATCAGTAAAATTCTACCAATAACATACTGCAAGCATTAACCAGGTTAAACTTTAAAAGCCTGCTTTTTTGTGAATATGGGTCATGGTCTCTTGACATAGTCTTTCCGCCAATATGAATCATGTTCCTCATCATGGATGACATTGGAAAATTTGTAAAGAGGCCAGGGTTTGGGGTGACCTTTAAGCCCATGGAGAATAAGAATCTTATAAAAGTTTCAATGATTTAGATCCGTGAATTGGCACCATTTTCTTTTTCTTTCACTCATTCACTACTTTTAAGACTCACACAATGTTCATGTATACTAAATTAGTTTTCAATTGAATTAAAACAAAATATTTCAAAATAATTGCCTATTCTCACATGTAGTAGATTAGAAATCGCACTTCATATTGCCAAATTAAAGAGTTCATGAACAGCAACCAATAAGGACTCAAATTGTCTGTCTTTTGAACTCTTTCTAGTCACATTTTATGTGTAATTCATTGCATTCAGGATCAGAACATAATGCAAAATCGTCGTTGAAGGTGGGGTTGAACTACTGTGGGTTAATGTAGATATCTGCTTGCCGGATGTCATCGGTATCACCTTGCGTTCAGACTTCCAGCGTCCATAGTATAGCAGCAATACGAGTCTTGTACGATGAGTACTAACAAAATTCTGAGTCTGAACGTTGCATACATCCTATAGCAAAATGTCTGTTCGAGCGTCATTTCAAATGAAAAATTGATAAAGAATCGAGGAACCGCTCTAGTCTCAACGTCGTAACATATGAAAATCGTACAAGTGGGCGGGGCTTATCGTGAGCACGCACTAATGATTGGCCAGCTGTCGTGTCAACTGACTTCGTCAATATCAGTTTCTTTATACGACATTGTTTTCTAGTCTATATGCTCCTTTCATTATATGATTATTCTTTATACGTTTCTTTATATGACGTTTCTTAATACAATGTTTCTTAATACGTTTTTTGTATGTGATCTGAACAAGCTGTCAAACAGGCCAGGACCAGATGGTGTTATGATGCGGGCCGCTCTGGATGAAGTGATGGCTTCATACCACCGCACTCCACTAGCTCTCATCGTAACTGTGACGACAGCCAGATAGGAATCAAATTGCTCGCTGCATCCACACACTGCCTGGTTCCGTTCCTCTTGCGGTTTGACGTCAGCTTAGATTGATGAATGTTGAAAAATTATGTTAAAATTGTGCTCAATTTTGATAAGTTGCCACTTGGTGTCTTTAGTCACTGTCTACTTAAGTCAAGTGGATGTTGAAAAAGTTAGGCAATGTAGTCTACAACCTGCATATGATGAGATATACATGTCAGGGATGCAAGTTTCCAGGCAATAGCCTGAATTCAGGCCCTGGCAAGGTATTTTCAGACCATAGTTTAGGCTTTTTTGTGCACAAAATAGCTCATTCTAGGTGATTTTCAGGCCCTCTGATCAATTCTTACTGGCATCTTTGATGTAGTAGTCTAAGAATTAATCTTGAGAGCAGTCAAGAAATAAAGAAATACAAGGGAGCGGTGAGTGAATCAGCTGTGGTGTCTCTAAAAGAGCTCTGGTAAAGAAAAACAAACTTGAATATCAATGTGAGTAAATCACACATATACATCACCAAATCTTAAAACAGAAGATGCAAACGGAAAGCTATTTTCACACTGGCGAGCACTCTCACTAGGGCATGCATACCTCTGCACAGGTGGTTGCTGGTGACTCTAGTAAAAGCTCAGTCCTACTACAAAACTAACCCATTCTTGCCCATCCTGGGTTATAAAATGTTTTCTTCAAGTTTATGCTATCAATTGTAGAAGAAGGGGAGAAAAGACAAGAGGAGGAGGAGGAGGAGGAAAAGGAGGAGAGGGGGAGGAGGAAGAAGAAGAAGAAGGAATAAAGGAAGAGAAAGAGGAGGAGGAGGAGGAGGAGAGGGGAAGAGGAAGGAGAAGGAGAAGGGAAAGAGGAAGGAGAACAAGAAGGAAAAGGAGGAGGAGGAGGTGGTGGAGGAGGAACGAAAGGAGGGGGAGGGGAGCAGGAGGAGAAAAAGGGATTGTATGAACATGGTCATCTTTTGGTTCCATCTGACCAAAGATGGTTTTTAGATATAACCAGTTGCTCACAGAACCATAACACATATATCTCTTTATCCAGCCCCTAATTAAGTCAATTTATACAACACCTACGTGGATCCCTGTCATTTGATTGGAGGATTGTTGGTCACATGATATTCAATAGATGGTATATTGCACGGTCGTGCATTTTTGGTTATATGCAGACTGCGTACCTCTCTGCCGTGCACGCGCGTATCCCTGCGTGTATCCGACGCGAAGGCAATCTGAATGTAATCGAGAAGGCTTGAATCCAACTTGAATTTATCTTTAATATAAAGAGTAAAGCATAATTTGTTGATTAACGTTCTATTAGATCTTCTTCGATGTTGTATAAAACAAATAATGAATGTTTTTCATTCGTTCAATGGTGCAAATATTTTCATTCGTTGAAAGATTAACATTATTTCTATTCAACTCGGCTAACGCCTCGTTGAATAGAATGTTAATCTTTCAACTCATGAAAATATTTGCACTATTGAACTCATAACCATTCATTATTTGTATACTATATCACCTGCTTGTGATGCTCAACTCATAGTTTTCAATGTAAGCAGGTCAAAATACCACTACTGACCTTCTCTTAAAAAAAATTCATTTCAATTTTCAAGCACACATGAAGATTTATATATATATATATATATATATATATATATATATATATATATATATATTCAGAAGTTAATTGGAGGGTGACTGTGGCCCATGTATACCAACCTCTTCATAATTAGATTTAGACCAGGGCACCATTTCATGAAACTGTCATACATATTAGTACATGTACAAGTTCACTGACATCCCATTGAAACATGTGTTAAATTTGTCTGCGAACTTGTACTTTTGACGGTTTTATGGAATGCTGCCCAGCTTGATAAGCATTGCTTAACAATGTTTCCAGTTTTACAAATCTGAGATGCATGGCCCTTTGGTTATCAGTGCCTGTGATATGGTGTAATATTGAAGCCCTAAAAAGCACTTCAAAATGATCATGAAATGCTTCAAAAATGTAAAAAATCTTTGAGTGACCGGTTTTACCATACTCATTTTTCCCAATATAGTATATTGTTAACAAAACGTTGGGGAAAAGGTTTTTAAATTTTCTAATTCCAATCATAAATATCTTGATAATCAGACGGGTGAACGGCTTGTAAAATTCTTGGGACTCCTGACTGACCTAAAGGTTTATAATTATAATTGCAGCATGAGCTAAATCTAGGATTTTTTTTAAGAGTCTGAGGCAAAGATAGTTAAGATACGCAATCCCTTTTAAGTTTCAGGTTCTTGTATTTATTTTAATCCATTGACATTTAGAATCATGTGCCTTTTCTACGAATATTTCATAATTATCATGATTGTGAATACACCTTACAAAATATCTATATTGTGTAATAATTTGAACAGCTTGCATATATGTGCATTTTACTTGTAGAAGTAGAATACGGTTCCATGCATTGTTTGATTGTGGCTATTTCTTTGTCACTATTTCATTTCAATTTGACGTTTCTCTTTTTTTTGCGGGGGGGGGGGGGGGGGTTGAGTAAATTTATAAAAATAAAATTAGATTGCAAATTTGTATATTTCTATCCTTTTACTATACTTGTACTATTTTTTCTTATATTTTAAGCTACCGTATGCAGATACTTCAATTTCCTCCTATAAAGTTTGAAATAGTGCAAGCACTTTTTAATGAACCCTAGAGAGTGGAGTATATTTCTAGATATGTTTAAGGCAAATAAAGTCAAGTAAAATAACACATGGAAATTGTACTAGATGTAAAAAGAAAAAAGCTGTATTGTTATTAAAGAAAACAAGCAATTAACCACAAGATCAGGATGCTATTTTGTTGTACAAGAGTCTCCAAAGTAACTTGAATGAAAAATGTAAATAATACTACTGGATATTCAACAGTGACGTAGCTAGAGATAACATTCTTTTTAAAAGGGAAAGAAACTTTTATTCCCTTGAAATACTTAGTAGTTTTATATTTCACATTTATTTATCCTGCTTTATGGTCGTAACTACCTTTACCTTTACCCAAGATTCTGGGAAAATGCTGTGTTCTCAGCAGTCGGGCTTCCAGTTCAATCACTATCAAATACTCAAAACAATATTCTTATGCCATTAAAAAAATATATACATGCTAAACATCCCGCCCGCTTCCTTTTGGGGGGCCACCTCCTTTTTTTCTTCTTTTTTTTTGATTAAATTTTTTGTTTTCTTCTTTTTTTTAAAGAAAAAATGCTGGCGACCATCTTGAACAATAGCCCGACTGTCAGGGAAAATGTACCGAGCGGCCATTTTGAGAAAGAAAAAAAAGGGGCCTCCTCTTCCTATTTTTCAAAAAGCAGGACGCTATTAAAACATTTTTTTTAATTTTTTTTATTTGGCCTTAAAGTCTCTCCTTTCTTAACTTGCACAATTGTTAAGATCAAGAATATGGATTTATATACGGTGGGTGGACATGAAATTGCATTGCGTGATAAATGGCAATAATACAATCAAGGCAAGGCTTTTGGGAGTTGCCAAGTCATGTACCAATATGCATATGTATTGACTTATCAAATCATACTGTTAGAACAAATATTATGATAGTTTCTTTTATTGAAATAACAAGTGTTCTATTTACAGAACAAAGTTCAGCTCTGTTTTTCCATTGTTATCGCAGTATTATTTAACAGCATGCCTGTAGACTTTATAACAAACGTTTGATGTGAGTGAGTGGATTTGCGTCATTAGGGGTATTATCATACTTATATGTTATGCCTGCATGGTGAACAAATATAAAGGAGGCACGATGGCTCAGTGGTAGAGCAGTGGTCTCCTAACCAGGTGGTCCCAGATTCTAAACCAAGTCAATGCGCTAGTGCCCTTTGGTAAGGCATTAATCTTGGTTATTGGTGGTTATTTTACCTGACTGCTAACAAAGCATAAACGCTTCTATTAAAGTAAGCAACCAGACTGCCGACGGTTTTAGGTCCTCTCCGAGGGACCTGGTAATGAGGATTAATGCCTTCATTTCCAAGTTCCTCAGAGAGGACTTAAAGCCGTCTGTCCCCTGGTTGCATACTAATACAAGCATACACATGCTTTCCTAGCAGACGGGTAAAACCAACCATCAAACTGAGCCAAAGTTGCTCTGGTGACAATTGCTCCAGGCTTTATTTCATCACAGGTATAGGGTAAGGGTTAGGGTTGCTATAGGGTTTTGGTTTAGATTCAGGGTTAGGTCAAGGAGTTATGTTACCTCCCTGGTTAGGTATACCGTAGGTATAATAAGGTTAGGGTTAGGGGTTACTAGGTTATAGTTTGGGGTCCAGGGTTGAAATTCTGTTAATGGATATGGTAATCTTCTAAATAGACCATGGAACACCTGGCGCAGAAGCATATCCATATTACCATGGCCTAATACAGCAGGCCAGGCATGAGAAAAGATTTGCATTGAAAACAACTCCAGAGAACTCCAGAGAAAACAACTCCAGAGAGTTGGCTGTCAGCCCCTCCCTTCTCTTCTTCAGGTAGCACAGGAAGAAGATCGTATGATTGATTTCTTTCAAATTACCAGGGGATTTCCCTTTACACTTTCTATTTCACAATATTCTGAGAATGTTATCAAACTGGGTGATTTCCTGCAGTTACCCTGTTAACACTTAACCCTAAAAAGGCCGGACTATTTGAGGTCTTAGTACGGCCGGGGGGGGGGGGGGGGCATTATGGCCCCCCCTTAAGATCTCGGCCGCAAATCTCGGCCGATCGCCGCGAAAATTTGCACGCATGTCAAGTGAAGTGTATAGAATAATATGATAATTTCAATTTTTTGAAAAATTCACTCATTTGCATATTTATGGTAATTTATGCAAATAAAGTCATAAAAATCACATTTTTACCCATAAATCATTTATTATTCATATTTAAGCATTCTTTTTCACTACATATATTCATTAGACCATTCTGAATAATATTACGACAAAAAAAATTGGAAGAGCCAGCTTACTCCTTATGTTTATTATACCTTGTTTTGATAATTTCTTATGTATTTCATTGTTTTTGTTGTTTTATTTCAATTCTTACTACAATTCAACTATTTTGACTCCCAAAACAACCACCTAAACTTTAAACAAGACCCAATAACCCATGTTTGATCTGTTTTTAGGAAAAATTACTTTTCCATATGTTTTGTACACAAATCACGAAAATGAGCGATTTTCGGGTTGACGTGCAAGGGCAAAAGGTCACGTGACCTTTTAACCGTAGGTCCGATTTTCAAAAAAATGATTTTAAAAGTTGCGCAAGACTCGATAGAAAAAAGTCAGCGAGCGGCGGGGCGCCATCCATATGCGTTCCCGAGCAATCTGAAAAATTGTGGAGGGGGGGGGGCCATAATGGCCCCCCCCCCCCCCCCCCCGGCCTTATTAGGGTTAAAGGACCTTGTACAAACCCATATTAAAAACATTCAGAAAGATTCAGTTTACAAAATAGGCTCCTACATGTATATGCTCCTCTTTGGTTGACCTCTGACTATGAAAAGTATTTTCAAGAAAGAGATTCAATGAGATTTTTGTATCCACAAGCCAGAAGAAGTGAGATTTATATTATTCTAAACTTGAATTGTGAATCTCTTTGATAAATTGCTCTCTGTAATAGAAGCCCAGATGGTTAAAGGGGCCAGTTTGACTAAATATACATCTAGTTGTATATGTAGTTGTAGCTGTCCTAAACTTATACAGAAGGTCTTTCATACTTACTAGATTACTGACGTTTTTTTTAATGCAAACTGCATTCACTTGTACAGATATATGCCCACAATTATACTATTTTGTCACATCTGTGCCAGGAGAGTAATTTTGGACAGGTATGGTGCATTACAAATGTTTATTATATAATTACTATTTGAAATGAGTTGACATTTTCTCAAATGTTTAGCTCGTGGGTGTATATTTCTCTTTCTTTCTTTCTTTGTTTCTTCTTTGTCTCTCTCTATCTTTCTTTCTGTATATGTTTCTTTGTTTCTTTTCTCTCTTTCTTTCTTCTATCTTTCTTTTTTTAATTTTTTTTTTAAAGTTCAGATCAATGATGCCTGCTCCCGCTATCACTGTTCATCCATTGAATGGATTTATTCATTCTATTTTCTCTGACTGTAAATACAGTGTAAGAGATATATGTTTTCTGTCTTTCGGCCTGAACTCATGAGCTGTGGGCTCTCGGTCTTCTGGTCCGTCAGTCTTTTTAAAGGAAGATGACTTTTCTCCAATTATCAGCTGTATTTTCTTTTTCTTTTTCTTTTATGCAGATCGGAGATGTCGGTTCCTGCCGTCGCTGTTTGTCCTGTGAATGGATCACATCCATTCTATTTCTGCTGACTGTAAATAAGATATATTGTCTTTGTATTCTCCATGCGGGTGAAGACATTTGTGAACATACTCCCAGGGAAGTTTCAAGGATCTGATGGTGCACAAACCTTGAATGGATCATGTATAGGTGTAGACCGAAAAATCGGTCTATTTCGTCTGGGACTACATCTGGCTTCCCTGAATTCCATGGAGGAGTTTCAAAAGACAAAACTTTTTTTTTAAACTCCTCCCAGCAGACAGATTTTTCAGTCTAGTATTGGTGTGCTGTTATGTTTTCTTGTAATCTTTAAGATACCATATATTTTTTTTTTTACAGAAACCAACTTGTAAATGCATATTGGTTGATCCAAGACACAATATAAAACCCAACCTGTCATGCGATATATACTAGAAAAAAGTGGGCTCAAATTTGTGTTTGTTTGCCAACACCCCCCCCCCCCCCCCCACAAATTTTATACCAGGTAGTAGAAGGGTAGTAGAAGTAGTAGAGGGGAATAGTCAAGGGACTATCATTTCCCTGATTTATGTAGAAACATGAGTGAGATTTATTTATTCTTCTCATCTTCAATGATCTGGACCGAAAGTTCTTTAGAGCAGGGTAATGTTAAAGAGTCTATCACTTTTCCTAATTCATTTAAGAACATGATTGAGATTGATGAAGCCTGTGATGGTCCAGTAACTTTATTCAAAGGGTCGTTAGTGATGATAGGTCGTTAGTGACGATAGCTCATTTTAAAGACAGATGCTCCTATAACAAGCTCTTTAACCTAGATACAGGGTTGTCATTATCATGTAGAATAATAAAAGGCAATCTGTCACACCATTATGTGGAGAACATCTAGTTTGATATGTGAATATGTAATATATACAATATCAATTATGTTGTCATTTACACCACATGCATGTATGTAAGTGCTTTTCAAATTGATAACGTTTGGTGAACCACGATGTTGATAGTGGCAAGACTTATGGCAGGGGTCCAAAACAAATAGTGAGGGTCTATATGCACCAATACCGTATTGACATTATGATATGTTGGGCATCTTGGCAGATTCTTACATTTGTATTTGTGTGTGGGGGTGTGGGGGGGGGGGAGCTGTGTGTACCTGTACAAGTCCTGCAAGTTTGGGCTAATTTAACAATGAATCAAGCCATCGCCGGCTGGTAGCAAGTAAGTAGGAGAAAGGTCGCATATTGCGTTGGTGTGGTCACTGTGGTGGAGATCAAATTAAATAGGCCAGATTCTGGACTAGTCTGGGGCCTGTTTCATGAATATTGTTACAAATGAGTTATACAAGGCACACAAATTACAGTGATAAACAACTGATATCCTCACATATGATTGGCTATGAGCAGTTTGGTCATAGATCCATGATAGTTGTTATAGAAAACTGTTATTTTTAAACAGGGTTCTGGGCTCATATTCATAAAACCTTTCTAAGCCTACCGGTAGTTGTCAACTAGCTATGTACTATAGCCTTGGTAATTAATTGACAACTAGCTCATGAAGGATTTATGAATATGGACCCTGGATTTTAATTAGCTAGCCCAGGTACATCCACCTCCAGTCAAAATTCTTCTTCAGGGTATTTAGGAGAAAATAATCCAAGATCCAAGATCCGAACCCTTTGGTATCAAGGTCTTTTAAAATGCTTTTTTTTGGGTGGTACTCTCACACTAAGAAAACTACTTTTTAACAATATGAGACTGTATATTTATATGTGGAAGTGAAAAACTACAGAGTTTAAGTTTGATATATCCAAATATATTTTTTGATATGTACACAAAATACGATCATTATTATTGCTGGTTGTATTCAGTAGAAATGAATGTGAAGAAGCAGTCAAGCATTTAAGTGGAATGGAGTTGAAAGATGGGCTGAAAAATGGGCTGAAAGACAAACACGAACAAAAAAATGAGGACTATTGTCAACTTATCGGAATGATGCATCTGCAATCGAAGCATATTTGCCTATGGATGACAGAAATTGAAAGGGTTATATGTTTACACTAGACCCGCATACTGATTTATGTCAATTTACATACAGGGACATCACACTGGTTCAGTTTAATGGTATGTATTTACGTTTGGATTCAAGGTTCGGTTTGTACAAGTGTGTTATGACGTAGGAAATTGGGAATTGAGGATGTTAACATGCTGCAAATATGAGAGTTGATTTACTTTGGGATATCATGGTGTGTAAAGATTGTGCATATGACAAAATCAAGCATTTCCTAGAATTTATATTTGAGATTTTTTTGCTGATAAGCAAGGCATACTTGTACATGTTTAAATGATATTATACAGTGCACTTTCTTTGAAGACATGTTGAACTTTAAGGCATGTTTTTTTTTTTGGAATGGTTAATAATAAAGAAAATATCTTCATTCACATCATGGTGTTTTTTTGTTTGATTTTGTTCTTGTCAATAGTAAGTTATTCAGGAATTGTGTCGTGAAGGATTAACAATGCATTTTGCAACATTTCTCTTTTTACTTGAACCCATATTTAGGTGTATTACACAGTCCTTGATTACATAATCATTACAAATGGGGTATTATTATAAAAGGAAATAAACAGGCTTTTCAATGACACCAACAACAAATATGATAAACATTATAGTAACGTGAGATATCAACAATTAAACTTGAATCGCTGAACTTTTATGAGGACTTTTCAAGTGGTATTAAAGAGGTTAAGTCTATCAGTTGTTGTTGTTGTTGTTGTTAGATTATGTTTTAAGGCAATTCTGTCAAAACTGACTATTTATACCTTAAGTCAGTCAAAGAATCAGGAAATAAAAGGAAAACACCAAAAGCAATTGGAAAGTGCTTTCTTCATTTAGAATAAAGTTATTTCCTTGCTCTAAGCCAGAACAATGGATATATTGTTTACCTTGTATTTTTTAGTAATTTAGGAATAAATTATGATGAATACAAATTATTGCCTTTTCCGGTTTCCTTTGTTTGTGAATTTATCATTTTATATTGTTATTGCTTGATATTTACTGCATGTAAAATATTATATTTTTCAGAAGGCATCATTATTTGATAAAAATGTGCTACCTCAAGTGAAGAAGCTTACAAAATTTATCAAACTGGTACTGCTCAACTTACTACTTAGGCAAACAGAGAGTATGCGACCTTTGAACTTTGTCAAGAATTACTAGTTAAAACGCCCCAGAGTGAGAAATAATGGGAGAAATTAAATGGAAGACGTGTGTATAGATTCTAAAAATCCTGTCCTTTCTTTACATTGCAAGAATCCATCAGTTTGGGTAGATATTCTGGGGCAACCGACATGTCTTTCGATGCAGAAAACTTAACTATATACATTTTGTGCAAGAAGGAAGAATAATAAAAGCAAGGCTCGGTCCAAAATAGAATGAAATTTTACACCCCCTGACTTTTTTATTAACAGAGATTAATTGAAAATTCTTCATCTGCGAATTTGCCATATGGAAAGTGACGTATGTTTTTTGAAGGCCTAAATGAGTTTGTTCATAGAAAAATTGTTTTATAAAATCTGTCTAGAGTATGAATGGCTTTCAAATATTCAAAATATTTTTTTTTTAATTCAAATTTATGAGTGAATTTGACAACATTTTACTTGACATGTGTATATTTTCTTAGCGTACTGTTGTTTCTGTAACCTGACCTTGAAAAGGCAAGCTTAACACTTGTGTTTCAGTTATTTATTTCATCATTGGTCGTATGGAGCTCATTTTCCCCTTATTTTTGTTTTTGTTTTGCTGAACCAGATCTCATAGAATATGTTTCACGCACTGCTATTCACTGAATTTTAAACTAACAAAGTAAAAGCACCGAGGTGTATCCATGTGATTCCAATATAAATCGTCCTCGGGTTCTGTTCACACATTTCAGTACAGGCGATAGCACGGCTGTTGAAATTGCCTGATGACAAGTCATGTTGATTTTTAGAAAGTCTATGCGATCGTGTATTTCATAGACTTTGTTATTACCCCCCCCCCTTTTTTTTTCCCTCCTCTCTTTCCCTCTCTTTCTCTCTCTCTGTCCCTCTCTCTCTCTCTCTCTCTCTCTCTCTCTCTCCCTCTCTCTTTCTTTCTCTGTCTTTCCCTTTCAACAATTAAAAAAAACCCGCAATCAATATAGCCTCGTACATCATGTTTTGACATGTGTGATCACTACAATGACTTATTACGTAAGCCGAACATAAGTTGCCCTTGAGTTTTAAGTCTTTACAATCATGATTTTAATCTGTAGAGCGACCCCCCCCTTCTCCATTAGGATGAAGGGGGACAGGGCAGGGGCGGATCCAGGCCCCTCCCTAGTTAGAAAAAAAATCCACCTCCGACCCCCGTTGAGCTAAATTTAAAAATCCACCCCCCCCCCCCCTCCCTGCTTATTCGGCCTGCTGGCTGAGTCGCCGCTAAATATTTTCTCACGAATTGGGCCTCCTCCCTCGCCGCCGGCTGGATCCATGGCATCCGCCCCTGAGAGAGGGAACACGTACCCTCGGCCTGTACACTCCGGTAGCTGCATACCACTGACATGACAACATTTAATACTCTAGGAAAGGAATCGCATTGTTAAGATTTCAAAATAAACTCCTTAGAAGGGCAAGCATTAAATTCAAACTAAGAATATTAATTTGGTATTCAGCATTGATCTGTTTAAACTTTCTACCTTCAGAGTATCAAAAGTCCACCCGAGGACGGAATAGATTGGTAGTATAATGGTATCCATTACTAGTATAGCAGGGTTCCAGACATTGATGGGGGCACCGGTATCATAATGAGGGGCGGTTCACATCTGCGGGGGCACGGACTTAATCGGTGGGTGAAATACGAATCAATGGCATAGCGTGGGAGTGGGCGTAGACATTTTTGCTCCCTTTCCCCGTAAACCTTTTCTCTCATTTTCTCTTTCATGATTTCATTTCATTTTCAGCAGATTAGGGGGCACGTCCCCCGTGTTCCCCAAAGCTACACCACTGAGATTGATTATATTACCAGTCTGACCTCTCTGTAGTAGTCTGTCTTGGATGAAACCCGATGTTAGTATAGATGATACATCGCTTGAGATCATGTTACCAGTCTGACCTATGTGGTAGACCTTAAGACCCTTCCACCATCCTATCCAGAGGCTGATCCAGGAAGTTTTTGAAGGGGGGGGGCAATTCCGAAAGTTGTCAAAAGAAGAAAGGATTCATTACATTTTCAGATGCCCTTTTTAGTGCTAAAGAAAAGGGTGTTTTAAACCACAATAAGGGGCACATTTTTGCTTTCGGTGTATACTTATCATGCTTATAGATAATGCCGGTGAGGGAGGGGCGCTGTGTTTTTTGCGCCCCTGAAATATACCAGTGATGCGATCTTGAATGGTTGAACATGATCTGTATGTTACCAAGGACGGCGCTATAAGGGAGGGGGCTTTGTTTGACCATAGTTTGACCTGGCATTTTTACGTGCACACAGCTTAGTATAACACATGTAGCCCTTTTTAAAACCCGCTGTTGAGCAGCAGTACGAACAGACACCATCGATGGAATGAATGTCCGTACAATAGAAGAAGGAAAAGAAGAAGGGGGACCAAATTAGTGACTGGCAGGTTATCCGAAATTTTCCAACAAAAGAAATAGCCCCGCACATTCTAGTATGTCGACACTGGGTAAAACCTTGACATCATGGTTTTCAATGGGATACAACGTCACAGTCACATATAGGTCCACACACAAATATCGCCCCCCCCCCCCCCCCTTCTTTTTTTTTTTTTTTTTAGCGAATGAAGTTTATGAACGGGGATGGCATTGCCCCCTTGATACCCCTTGCTACGTCAATGTGTACCACCGATTCTTTTTCCCCCAAGAAAATATTCAATCTTCTTAGTTGGTTCAGTAATCTTGAGGATAAAGTGCTGCCTTCAATTCCTTTAGAGTTGATTTTTAAAGCTGTTTTACCTCCATTAATTTCGCGGGTGAAAAATTGAAAAGTCTGAAATTTAATCGAGTTCAATGCATCATAATGTTCTTCTGTTGTTGTTGTTTTTCCATATAGCTACTAAAATGTCTGAAATGAAATGGAGTGGAAGTTACCTGACTGTTTCCATGTCATTTGAAGGATCCCGATGATTACATCATGGAGTAGGTCCATGATTACATAATCATGATTTTGACAGGTGTACAAAGGTTGTTTTTTTGTAATGGAAATTATATATCAGGGTTACAAATGCTCTAATCACTATATTATGGGTTTATTTGTTATTATGACAACTATTTAGGCTTACGAATGACCCTAATACATAATGAGTTCGTTTTTTTAATGGTAACAATTTTAATAGGATAGGGATAGCATTTTATCAAGAAGTGTGGGGGAGGCGATGTGATTAACCATTTTTGGACAGTTTGGGAATGTTTTTCTTTCCTGACAGGGGTAGTTGTCTGGGGCTACTTGTCGGGGGTGGGGGGGGGGGGGGGGGG
Source organism: Strongylocentrotus purpuratus (assembly GCF_000002235.5). Taxonomy (NCBI): domain Eukaryota; kingdom Metazoa; phylum Echinodermata; class Echinoidea; order Camarodonta; family Strongylocentrotidae; genus Strongylocentrotus; species Strongylocentrotus purpuratus. The sequence continues at coordinate 21,217,311 of NW_022145607.1, read as the reverse complement.
GGGGAGGGGTCAGCCTATTTCCGGGAACAGATTTCAGGGTCTGTGGTGTCCTGTCTGTGTTCTTGTTCTTCTTTTTTTTTGGGGGGGGTATATTCAACTATTCAAGTTGCTTGGAATCTAAATCGTTCCGGAATGCTGGAATCTAATCGACTTGTAAAGTTCCACTTGTTGTTAGGTGTAATAAGCACGTCTATTATTTATTGATTCAGCTGTGCCCATCTCGGCTATACTGTACATGTATATCATGGCATTTGCTTTTAATATCATATTTTTTTATTTTGATGATAACAACATCCAATAAATTTAATATCTCTATTGACTCACGCCTACCCCTCATCTACTAATAAAGATTAATGACAAATGTATTAATCCCGTTTGAAAGATAAGTATATCAATTTCTTTTAAAGCGGGACTGCACTACTTGTTGCTGCGCCCTCTATAATAGCAAACAATGCCTAAGCGGTACCCGTTGGTCCCCCGTAATCCCCTTTTTCTTATGTTAATTGAGAGCTGATTTGATGAGATAACCACCTGTCAGTGACCATGTAGGGAGGTCTAATCCCTCCTGGCCAAACTAGTGCAGATAGGCTTTAAATCATCATTTTGAAACCACCCTTCATAAATGTGGTTTAATATTTCCTGCGGAATGATTTGATTATGACGTCTTAAACACATGATGATGATTACTGTCTAATTGTCTAGATACACAGCAAACTGTTGTTCAGAATATTTGTGTCGAGGAAATTCATTTATAAATTTTTGGTGAAAAAAATATATCATAACAAAAAAAGCATAAAAAGATAACCACAAAGTGATTGTTTTTTGGTGCAATGGTCTTGTAGTCAATAATTAAACCGCATGATATCTGGAACTTCTACATTTAGAATTTTTAAAATCCCACCTGCCGGATAACAAAAATAACCGGGATTTTTATTCAAGAAATATGACGAAATTATCAGAAAATTACTGCGGATAATTAAGAAAAAGGTAGATCGCATTTCCTCTGGGTGGTTAAAAGGGTTAGGTGATTTTTGTGCCCAAATTTCTTTCAGTGTAACAGGATATAGAATGTGAATTTTCTACGGCTATTCTTAATCTGTTTTCCCCAAAACCATGACATAAAACATGGAAAGGTATGAAATATGAACCTAAATTTGTCAATATGAGGTATAGTTTCGCTATGAAACAGTGCGTGATATTTATTTCTTCAAAATATTACATTCATTAACTATCTAGTCTCCGAGTTCAGGCTCTCTCTCTCTCTCTCTCTCTCTCTCTCTCTCTCTCTCTCTCTCTCACACACACACACTGTCTGTCTTTCTGTCTATTACTGTCTATGTTTGCTTGTATGTCTCTCTTTCTGTCTGTCATGTCTCTCTGTCTCTGTCTCCCTCCCTCTGTCTCCCCTTCCCTCCCCCACTCTCTCTGTCTGTCTTTCTGTTTATCACTGTCTCTGTTTGCTTGCCTCTCTCTCTTTCTGTCTGTCATGTTAGTATTTCTCTGTCTCTCTCTCTCTCTCTCTCTTCCCTCCCCCTCCCTCTCTCTCCCTCTCTCTCTCTCCCTCTCTCTCTCTCGCTCCGTCCTTCCCCCTCCCTCCCTCTCCCTCCCGTTTCACCCACTTTCTTCCTTCTCTCTCCTAGCTATATAGCTAGCTACATAATAAGTTTTTATTCTAAAAATGAAACAGATCATAGAAATTCTTTCGTCTGTGTCTTGAGACTATGGCGCTGTTGCTGCTAAAGCAAGCTGTTTTTACACAGTGGGACCCGCGACCGGGACTGTTTACAGGTTAACGTGGTGAGAAGGTGACCCCCTAAAGCACCGTAAACAGGAACACACAAACCCCTGCTGGGCTAACCTTGATTCAGAACTTGCCCATATCAACATATGTTACTACTTCATCAATCGCGGATACCAGTCTAATGCGAGCATAGTCTGCCTACTCAGACTTGTTGATGCGGTGCTATGTCGGTAGATAATATGCGTTGAGCAGAATCTTTTTCAGGGGCGGCCCCGAATTTTGTATTTAAAAAAAGTGTGTTTAAGGGGGGTCCGACAAATCCTTGTCAGGCAAAAATGAAAGAAAAAATAAAATTATTAGAAAGAAAGAAAGAAAGAAGAAGAAGGTGAAAGGTTACCACTTGGTATAAAGGCACTCCAGCAAAGCATAGAGAGTCAATGCTAATGCGTATTGACCTTAAGTTTAGCGTTGTACTACGTGCTAAGAGGCAGAAATTGCACACATGAATAGTCAATACACACATTACACACAAATGCACACAATGAATACGATGTGGCTGATCGGCAAGTTTGACAGTAGACTCGCGATTTGAATTTTCAAATTATTCTTTTAAACATCGGTAAGTTAAAAAACTCAATTGTCATCAATAATTGTCACTAAAAGCCAAAATACCGATTTTGAGTGAAGTCAGTTGAGTTTTGTACAGTGGTGTTTGAAATTTTGAGAATCAATAGAACAGTTTTAAAATACACAGCCAGGATAGTAATGCAGCTATTTGTACTTGGTAGGTACCTAACGGAGCACATAAAAGCCCCCCCCCCCCCCCCCTCCCTCCCTCCCTCCACATCCTAAATCCATCAGGGATGCTTGGGGGGGGGGGAGTAATAGACAGGGTTGCCTGGCTTTAAAAGAAATGGTCTGCAATTGATCGTATTTCTTAGAAAAGGAATAATTGCTAATTCTGACACCTGTTTTATCGATCACATTAATTCAAATAAAGGGATTTTGTATTGTTGTCGTCGGAGCTTCAACACTCTAAATTCCTATAACTTATGACCAGGCAAAGCTGTACAATAACAAAAAGTAATAGCTTTACTTGCTCCCATTCAGTTTAGATCTAGGCCTACATGTATAACTACATAACTTGTGATTATGAGTATGAAATAAAAGACTACTAGAGAGCCTTGTATGCAGAAGGGAGAAATGTGACAAGGGCACTTTGAGTTTGAGTCTATATGAGCCTATAAACTATAGCACTATTATCAGTCAGTCTTGTTGCAAATATGAAAGACTATCTTGAGGAAACAGATATTTCTTATCCTTTACTTTAGAGCGCACCGTCTGGTGACTCTAGGTAGAAGGTCAACTTGAAGTAATTTCTAACCCCCCCCCCCCCCTCAGTTTGGAATAATGTAAATGATATGCCCGTAAAATGCTATATTCATATCAGGATTGATTGAAGTCAAGATAAACGGGTATACTCTACAAGCATCAAATATAACATGATAACAATACATATGTTATGATGGTTATTTTTCACTTTTTAGCTAACTGACTGAATCGAACGGCTTAAAGGTAATACAAAGTTTTGGTATGGGGTCATCAATTTGGTTCAAATGAACATATTCGAAGCATATGCGATCCTACAATATTAATTGATCGTTTTCGGGGTTGAAATCGAGTCTAAAGTTATGAAATTGTAAATAATACACTCTTTATGTGGTATAGCTCCCTCTCAAGGTCAAGATATTAATTAAGCTGTAAAACAATGTTTCTTGACTAAAATCGACCGATTAGCTTTTCCAGTATGGAAATTATATCAGAACTACATATTCTGAGATTTTCAGGGTCGCAGCTACCATTGTTCGGCCGTAGGCGCTATTTGAAATTTATCAAAATTTACCGGGAGCACCGGTAAATTGTTATATTCAAATTTTCTCGAAAGCAGAAGTATTTTAGGGGCTAAATTTTGCAGTACTTGTAATACATCCACATGGGCATCCAAATATATCAAAATTGTAAAGAATCGCTATCCACCCAATTTTCAAAATTTCCCAAAACTTTGTATTACCTTTAACAGTCATGTGGGCGCATAACCAAAGTACTTAATTGATGGGCTAATGACATTTGATAGCCATTTTCAAAACAAATCATGCACGTAGGCGCTAATTACCTATACAAGAAGCGAAAGTGAGTGGGAGCCCATCTACTGGACAGTGGCATGTTCAGTTTCACATGAAGTTAAAATACGCTCCCCCCCTCCCCTCGGTCGTTTGAAGCTCCTTCCGCCAAAATAATTTTTAACAATAGCAAAAAATGGTTTCAGATTGCAATGGGTCGATCAACCGTGCACAGGGTCTATACCCGAATACATAATTTCCGCGCTACCCCATTTGACAAAGATTCCGCTCCCCCTACATATAAAATGATAATGATTCCAGCCCCCTCCCCCCCCCCTTCGTTTATCCATTGATGGATACGCCACTGTACGTGCGACTATTATTATAATGATGTCTTTTACGTGGAATGAGGAGCGTATGGTGTTGTCAAAAGTTAATTCTACTGTTGATAGATGGGTAAGAATCCCATGAATACTGAATTAATTTAACACCATTAATATATTAATGTAATTCGTATGATTCTTTTCTTCGTTTAGTTTCATCCATGACATTTCGCAACTAATTTTTCATAGAAGAAGGAGAAGAAACAAAAAATTGAAAAGTTATTTTTAGTAATGAAGATGAAAATCATGCTGACGATAACAAGATTATGATAACATTTCTACTACTACTACTACTACTACTACTACTACTACTACTACTACTACTACTACTTCTTCTTCTACTACTACTACTACTACTACTACTACTACTGCTGCTGCTGCTGCTACTACTACTACTACTACTACTACTACTACTACTACTACTACTACTACTACTACTGCTGCAATTAATACTACTACTACTACTACTACTACCACTACTATTAGTACTACTACTATTACTATTGATGATAATAATAATATTTCAACCATCAACCTTTGCGTCTTGGCTCATTTCAGTCCTGTGAAATTGAACCAAGTTCTAAGTGATTATATTCTCTTTCAAAATGAGTTTTTGATCATATTAAATGGGCGACCAGCAAATCAGACATTGCACTAATATGCCATTTATGGTCGTACTAAATATTAATATTATGTAATATTATGTGCTTCTGTAATTACATTGTCTAATATTTAAAAAAATGATTATCGGTTAGCTGACTCAAAAACATTACAGTATGTACTATGCTGGTATATATTACGCATATAGAGACGATATAAAAAATTGGCAGCGGCCTCTTAACAAAAAAAATGGAAATTGTATTTCCTATACCCGCACATCCATGACAGGCCATCAGTTGAAGTGCCACTTGGAATAATGTTGACGTTAAACTCGTCAACCATGTCAATGATTTTTTTTTTTTTATAAATCAAAGATATAATTGTGCTAATCTGTTTGATGATGACCGCGTAATAAATACATTAAACACCAAGCTATGAATAATGTCATCGGTATATGTTCGGTTTTGTCAAAAGTGTGTAGAACCAAGCATTAGAAGAGTGGTGTTATGAGAGGTGGGGGGGGGGGGTTGTTCGTTTGTGGTTTTGTTCTTTAGTACTATTGTTTTCTTGCCAGAGAGATGCGATGGGAACACCAATAGACAGACAGACAGACATATAGATAGATAGATAGAACTGATAGATAAATAAATAGATAGATAGATAAATAGATATATAGATAGATAGATAGATAGATAGATAGATAGATATATAGATAGATATATATATAGATAGATAGATAGATAGATAGATATATAAATAGATAGATAGATAGATAGATATATAGATAGATAGATAGATAGATATATAGATAGATAGATAGATAGATATATAGATAGATAGATAGATAGATAGATATATAGATAGATATATAGATAGATAGATAGATAGATAGATAGATATATATATAGATAGATAGATATATATAGAGATAGATATATAGATGGATAGATAGATAGATAGATAGATAGATAGATACAGGTGTAGATAGACTGACAGACAGACATAAATATCTGGACAGACAGACAGAGATAGAAAGAAAGATAGTTTGATAGATAGTTGGAAGAAAGTTGGATAGATAGATTGACGAATAGAACAACTTCGCAAAGACTTTCGAGAAATCAACTCAGGGACAATGTCAATACAAATATTTTATATCCCTAACAAACCATGTTCGGGGTTAAAATGTCATTGTAACGTTCGCAACGTTCGTGATGGACAGGCTATTAATTTTGTTTATTTGTTTTTTATTTATTCACGGAAAATATTTGTATTCAATCAATTTATTAATTTCATGAAATCCAAAGATATCATATATAATAGAATTGGGTCAATGGCTTGTAATAAAACACATCGATTCGCCTTACAAAGATCATAGTAATGAAAAAAGCAAATACAGAATACAAACAAAGCTCAAATCGAAACGTAAATCATTTTGAAAGTGTTTTGCGTAGATCAATAGATAGATAGGCAGAGAGACAGATATACAGACAGACAGACAGAGGTAGACTGATAGCTATAATGAGAGACTGTCGTATACAGTAGTTGGTTATATAGGTTATATCACCGTCAGATTGGGAGGAAGTGATAGCAAGTGTTAACATACTTATCTCATTAGCGAGATTAAACCTTGGGATGATAGTTTAATAATCTATCGCACCTGTCGTTGTTTACATTCAAGTGGAATATATAGGTTATAATTATGAAGTGCTATTCGTCTAGTCTATGACTATTATTATACGCGATATAAGAGCTCTCAAATTTGTATATATGCAGGCCTATACGTGAATTTGCTTGTTCGTGGACATTTTTGCCTACATCAGTCTTCGTTTATAGGGCCTGTTGTTTGATAGAAATTCTTCTTCTTCTTCTTCTTCCTTTTATTTATCTTCTTATTCTTCTTGTACTTTATCATAATTTCTATCATCATCATTTTAATGTTTTTATTATTATTATCATAATTATGATCTTTATTTATAATTTATAATTATTATTCTTTTATATTGGCGAATAAATAAATCAATGAGGACATCATGAGTGTATAGGCCACCTTAAGTCTTGTATCGCATACAATAAAATAATATATATTCAGTTATGACTAATCTAGTTTGAGTTCAGCTATTTAAAAATGTGTGGCACATTATATATATAAATATAGCCAGTTCTTTGGTGTACTGTAACTACATCAATTAAACTCCAGATAAAAAGTCAAGTTCATATACCTAGACGCTATACCTAGTCCGAATTACTAGATTGAATTTGGAGGAAATTGATCCATATTTAGACTTTATGAAATCCGCCCTCCTGCAATACCCAGTGTGTAATGTAATAAAAATTGTCTGAGGTCAACAATATATCACAATTCGATCGATTTGTCACGGAAATTGTTTTATAGCGAAGGAAGGGAAGGGGGTATTTCCAGAGAAATTCTCCGGAAACGATGACAAATATGGAGTTCCCAAGGAGGAGGAGGGGGAGGGGGAAGGGGGATAATTGCGTGTTTTCTATCAAAATGTGTCCCAAGTGTGATTACACTTTTGACATGTTAGAATATTAATTTAATCACGCATATACTGCCTGCTTGCCTCTTCCATGTTAATTTAGCACTAAAGTACACGATGTTGAACAACAATCATGTCTAGCAATGGTAAACAGCAACGTTTCACAGCAATGTTTTACAGAAACGTTTTATAGCAATATTAGCAATATTGTACAGCTATACAGTACGACAATGTGTTACATTAATGTTGTACCGCTATCGTGCATTAGTTACAGCAATGTTGTACAGCAATACGGTACAGCAATACAGTACGACAATGTGTTACATTAATGTTGTACCGCTATCGTGCATTAGTTACAGCAATCTTGTACAGCAATGTTGTACACAAGATTTGTTCAGCAATGTTGTGCAGCAATGCTGCAGAAGATGTTGACATCAAATTATGGCAATTTCTTAATCATAGGCTGATGGGCACAACTTCCATGATAACATAACAAATATGTAGGTAATGAAACTTAAAAATAATTGTGATTTTCCGAAACCACATGGGGCACTCCATAACTAGATATCAGGAGAGAGAGAAGGGGGGGGGCATATACTCATCCCCCCAAAAAGGATAATAATTAAAATTCTCTGACAAGCAACTAGAAAAATATCATACAAAATAAAAGGTCATCACGTTTTCATTGGCATTATAAAACTAAATTATATGCAAGGGGCAGGGGGCACAAAATACAACCACGCTTTGTGCATACTAAAGATAACCCACATTAGTTACGACCCCCCTCCCCCCTCCCCCCTCCCCCCCCCCCCCCCCCGTCCCTGATCTGCCACGAAGGGGAGAGAGGGGGTGAAGAACCTTTGTGATATTGTCTCTCACCCTTGCGTCATACTATGGACATACTCGACGTCTAATATCAGATACATTCCGGTCAAGTGGTTTACTATAATAACAATAATATTACCGGCTATGATATATTCTTTGGATGCACTTCCATGAAAATGCAGTCATGCGTGACGGTCAAAAGTACCAATCAATACTTTACTGATGAGGGGAATTTAATAAGCCTCCTTTCCCACTATCAACATATCACAACGTTTCCTTTTTTTGTTTGTTGTAATTACATCAAGAATATTTATGACACATAATATCGATGCGGTGGGAATTATAGGATAAAGATAGCAACACTGCTGAAAATAAGATTCTATTTAAACATTTTTTGACGAGGATCAAGGATGTACATAATGCCATTGGGGATTATTTGCTTGGGGCAAGAAGAAAACACGTCGTATGTCTGGCTAATATGAAGTAACAAGATACAGTATATGGATAGGATATACAAATGGTATATTTAGCTCAATGGGAACCGAGACCAGAGTCTCGTCACCGTGATTGGAATGGAAATCAGGATTGCATCATTACCAAGTGTAATCAGGTGATAAATAAATATTATGTTAGCTGCATCGATGAGCTTGACCTGTTAATCACCCTTATTTATTTCCATTTAATAACACTCAGAAATAACCTTTTCCGGCAGTTCCTAGATTTATCACCGTAGTTTAGGTGTTCTTCCCCAGATCTCATTAAACACGTAACTTATCAAAAAGTATTTCATTTTGTATTTGCATTCCCCCTCCATATCGTTTGCCCCCCCCTTCCACCCCCTTTCTCTCTCTCTCTCTCTCTTACTATCTCTCTCACTTTTTCCCCCTATTGTCCACCCCTATCTGTCTGTCTTTATGTCTCTTTGTCTGCCCCCCCCTTCCCACACATTCTCTCTCTCTCTCTCTCTCTCACTCACTCTCTCCCTCTCTCTTTCTATCTCCCTCTCTCTCTCTCTCTCCCTCTCTCTCTCTCTCTCTCTCTCTCTCTCTCTCTCTCTCTTTATCGCGGGCAATCCAAAACATCATACTTCTGCCATCATTCTTGCCAAAATGAATAATAATATTATGCCTCATTATTGTTTTTGATCGAATCACGACCATGACGGAAAACATGTTATAAAAACAATAAGGAAGTATGTGGGCGACCTGATTATGCAATCTCCCTTTATTATTGATCAATCAGTATACGGCACACGTAAAGTGCATAGGCCAACTAGTATTTTTGTGATTCAACCTTTTGTTGAACCCTATTTGTAAAAAACAAAGGTGATAATTTTCTACAACGAATTTGATATTTTAAAGAACAATATACCACACTCACTATTTACCCGTGTTATTTGTCATCTTCACGTCATAAGCATGTATTTTGCATTTTAGCCCGCAGGGGTTTAATTTATAGCCCTTAAAGACCCTCTTAAAGTGTTGGGAGCCCCCTAACTTTGGTGGTATAATTTCACTTAAATTGTATCATATACACATTACTGCAAGGATTACTGCAAGTCGAGTATTGATGAAAGAATACAACATTTAGGTATTCTGCGTATATACAACAGAAACCCAGATTATGTAGTCTGTTATCAATATTAAATTTTGTCCTCAAACACTTTTGTTTGGGGGGGGGGGGGCGAGGGGGTCTTTGCAGAAGTGTTTCGTAATAATAAAATGACACCCTCTTTCGCAATATGAAAGTTTGCCATCAAATTTTTGGCGAATTTTAGAGGGGCTTTAAGTATGACATTACATAAGAGAAGGATTTGGAACAGAGAGGTCGATGGCAGTACCATAGAACCGGTTTAAAGAGTTAGAAAGGCAAGAATAGGGGCGATTTAAGAAGTACTTCCTGCTTTGGACCCATCATCTAAATGCACAGCGAAGGTCGTGCATATTGCTTGGACTGATAAGAAAGAAAAGTTCAAGTTTTGGGGTTATGGGATATAAATGCAGTTTTTAATAGCCTTCACAATAAATCATCATCCGTGAAATAGAAAAATATGGGAGAATTATTGAGTGCTTCGCCCGATCTCACCAGCATATGATTTTGTACAATTACTGAATTTAATGTAACCTTTTTGCTGTGGAGGTAATTTTGTGGCCACATTTCCATTGAAGGCATCGTTTAACAATGTTAAATCTGATATGCATGGCCCTACGTGTTATTAGTGTCTGTGATATGGTGTAATATTGAAGCCTCAAAAAAGTAAGACATCTTTGATCGACCGGTTTTACCTTACTCATTTGCCCCAATAGACTGTAGTGTTATACAAACCCTCAAGGAAATGAACAATGAAATTTCGATTTCCAATCATAAATATCTTGATAATCAGACAGGCAATCGGCTAGTAAAACTCAACATGGGATTCCTGACTGACCTAAAGGTTTATAATTAAGATTGCAGCATGAGCTAAATCCAGGATTTTTTCAGAATCTGAGGCAAACCTGTCTAAAGTGATCATTGGTCACGTATATGCCCCCCCCCCCCCCCCCCCGCCCCATCTCTCTCTATCTCTCCGTCTCTCTCTCTCTCCACCCATTCCTGTTTACACGAAGATCAATTTTTGTCCCCCTAGGATGGCCTTAATATACAAATTTAGCTTTTACATATTTGTTCATAAGTACGTCAATAGACATTAACGAGGCAGTTCAATATCATACTGTGTATTTTGATGACGTAAATCAGCTATTGTATGAATCGCACTTTACAATAGGCGATACGCTAGACTGTGCATCTGCCCTTGAGTTAGTGCCGCTTTAAACAGTCATTCAGACAACGTTTACGGCACTATACAATCATGTAGAGGAAACTCATTACTAAACGAAATAAATTCTAATTCCTTGCATGCCTCTGAGAGACTGAGACATTGCTCTTTACAATCATAAAAAGCATGACCGCCCAAGCTACAACAGCAACTCTCCAATAAGTAGTTCTAGCAATAACTCACATTTTGACCACACTAGACATTGGCATGGTTGGCTTACCAGATCTAATTAAGGGGCACGGAATTAATTGGGTAGCCTTACACGGTGGATGAAATGCAACCTAGGCTATTTTTAAAATATTAAATTGTCTTTTTTTTGTGGGGGGGGGGGAGGCCAAATTATTGTGGGCACATGCCCCCTGTCCCCCCACTCCCGTATCCCTGGAAGCACTTGTTGAAGTGCTTTCAGTAACCCACGTTCATCGTTATTGCTTTCAACCCCCCCCCCCCCCCCCCCCCCATCTCTCTCTCATTTATGGATGTACCACTTTCAATGCATGCACCTACACAACCCTCTCCTCCCTCTCTCGTTCTCTCTCTCTCTCTCTCTCTCTCTCTCTCTCTCTCTCTTTCCAACTCCCTCCTTTTATTTCTCTCGTATACTCAGATCTCAAATCTCAATCACTCTCCAGCTCATTTCCATTACCACAGGCGTAAATAAAACATCAAAAACACCAAGATACATTATTGTTTTCTCTTTTCAGGTTTTTTGGAGTTTTTTATTATTTTTTTCAGCATTTTTTCAGAATATTTTTTTCTCCAAGGAAGAATGAATGCCTAGCACAACAGGGTTGATACCTATCGACTTGCTTCCTAAATTAAAATAACTTTTTTTTCCTTTTATCTGCAGGAATAAAAATAATATGACCATGAAAATATCATGTACATAGTTGAGAACAGGTAAAGATCGAAATAATGCACAAAAATATAGCATATAATATCAGTGAATATACAACTTTACAGAAACAGAAAATATACAAGGCATATTTCACAGATGACTTTAAGAATGTGTATTCTTCCTCACTTGAGTTTCTTTGCTACGAACAAAATGTGACCTTTTATCGATTTTCCAGAATAAAAATGAACCTTTCATTAATACAGATTCAGTGTTCTCTTCAAATCTTAAAATTAAGAAATTTCAATTTGACTTTTAATAGGCATTAATTTGGTATGCGTTTTAACAATGCTTGCCAAAATATTAGGGTATATCTTATTATTAAAATGACAGTTCAACACACTTTATATTAACGCCTATTACCTCTCTGCACAATTACAAGGCACCATAGATAGTATACATTCTGTACCACAATCATCGCTCAATCAATTGGAAATTCAAACGAATGATCATTAATTATTGAACAATGGAGAACATTCCGTATATACATGTAGGTTGATAAAGCGTAAAATAATGTTGCAAGATCATGTGACTCATTATTCAAACATGATAAGATGAACACACTTACGTTACAATATGGGAAAAAGACAAAAAGTGTAGATACTTGCAATGACAAAGCAAATGAAACAAAATGCGCAAGAAAAAAAGAAGTTACATTTACAGTTGTACACAGTAATCAACATAAACTTGTTTTCTGATACTCATTTTTGTACCTGTTTCTCAGTCTTCTGTTTTTGCAGTCATGCCAGCATCTGATTCAGATATGTCTTTTCCACATTCACATAATGTTAGTCTAGACATTATGTAAGAATCACTTATTTCAATTTGATCACCCTCGTCTTTATCCTGTAACTTGAGCACCATCATAGATCAGATAACTTTGTTTTGTCTACAGATTCATCTCTTTGAAGTCCACTTAAATCATTTCTTAGTCTGGCTTAGTTTTAATCAGAAAAAACGTTATCATTCTAAATTGCGCACAAAGTGTATCACTGTTGTTATTGTTTCTTTAGACAAAATACCGCTGTTCATTTTCATCATTTTATCAGTATTTTTCTCAACTTAAGAAAACAAGCAGAACTAAATACTGAAAACCTCAAGCTGTGTGTCTGAGCATAAAACCGAGCATAAAACCAAGCAAAAGTTGACATTGCAACATTTTTCAGAATGAAACAGATAAATGTATAACACAAAATATAGTACTGAATGAGGAATGCGTATTCAATAGCATGATAACCAACAGGACTCATCAGCAGAGAGCCAGAAGGGCGTTAAGTCTGTGTATGACTTTAGCGTCCTTCTGGCTTTCTGCAGAGTAAAAACTACAATGTATAATGTACAATTGTACAGTGTTTATGTATTATGTACATTACAACTGTTTACATGTCAACTTATATAGACTTTATACATTTTTCTTTTCACATGTACAAATGTACAAGATTGTAAATCAACTCCCCATTTTTGTTTACAAATGAGCAATGTGCCTGATAGTAGAACACGTACACTTTTTTGTACATCTTTCTAAAAAATAAAATGAAAAAAATTAACAAAGTAATATTTCATGGCATCATTCATCTACAACAGTAGGTACACACTTTGTTCAAATGCATCGATTAGATTGTCCGTTGGGGCTAAAAGAGCGAAATTTACACATTTTTTAACACGGAGTAGAGTTTGCCCTTCTTGCTCCAAACAGACAACATGTTTTTGTTTGTTTATTGATGTTGATAAAAGTTTAGAGGACGATCGGATGAGCAATTATTCAGTTTTGCAGAGGAGGACAGGCCAATTGAGGTAGTATATGAATCTGACATAGCAACAGAACGAAAGTACCCATGTACAACGTTCTGTCTGTTGAAGCCATAAGAGCATTCATATATCAGATATACATGTGAGTACAATGTTAAAAACGTCCATCTGCCTCTCAAGTCGAAACAGAAGACGTTGTCTGTTTGGAGCCAACAGGGCCACTTTCACACTTCAAACAGATGACCTGTTTTGAAAGAGGGGGCTCAAACCCTCCTCTATGCAATAAACTCTTAACAAAACAATTTTAAGATGCTACATGTGATTGACACTTCTATCTGTAATAAATGTTGTAACTTGTACATGATCCTTATATGAACAAGTTTTGGAAGCTCATACATGTATTATGTCTAAATTAAATCATAGACAGGATAATCTATCCTCTCACAAACGTGAAGGATTAGATGCTGCTTGCACAATCAGGTCATTTTAGCAACATTACTTTGCTACGAGTTCTCTTTAGTCAAATTATAGTGACAAATTTCATCTTATGTGCACAAAGCTACAGGTGTACATGTATCAACTCATGTACAGGGTGTATGCAGATCAAAGCAATCAAAAACATAATGGTCCAATATTCTCTTTGCATAACCACGTTCTTCACTGTACAATTACTTACTCAATACATATACATGTAGACTCCTTTTCTATCACATTCGCATCAAAATGTATGTATATTTCCCATGAGCAATTAGCCCGACATAGCAACAACATGTACAACATGCATCCTGACTACAGCAATACAGTAAAAACTTGTAATTCTGAATAATTAGACATACATGTGTCAAGTACCTGTATTGACTATCATTTATACATACAGGTATATGGGCAATGGGTAGGAGAAATACAGTGTACCCGGTAGCATGATGTGATAGAAAAGCGGTCTACTCAATTTACAGAATATTTCCTCTTTTTTTCAATATAAATTGCTTCTTTCAAATTTTGAAATATTTTGATATGTCCATCACACACTAATTGCAAGAAGATAAATTACAAATACACATGAATGAAGAGAAAAAATAGCTGGACTGACTACTGCCCCAACATTCTCATTTTAAAATTTAAACAGACAAGCCACAGAGACTATCAGTATGATAATAACTCGCTGGGAACGTCATTACTGGATATAAATAATTACACCTGTTACAACATTGTTGCGCAACAGGCAAAACATTGGATGCAAAGAACTCGGTCTGAATTGATGGCAGGGTTTTCCCCACAATGTTTTCAAAATTGATTTTTTTTTTTTTTTGGTGTACATGGATCCAATTTCCCTGTGCAAATAAGCCGAGGAGAAAGCTGATACAAAATCTATACATATGGACCTTAGTCAATGTGACAATAATAAAAGAATAATGAAGTTTCACTTTCTAGATATTTACATCTTAGTTGGCTCTGCTTTGATTAAAGCGAAAGGAAAAAGAGGGGAATAATGTCCATATTTGGGCAATTTGCAAGCTCATCAAGATGTGTTCATGTCACACCTAATAATGTATGAACAATGTACATGTACATTAGCAGCCCATTACAAATGTAAAAGGTGAATAATCATTAATGAATTCTTTTGTTTTCCTTGTAAAGTTATTATTTACATATACAGCTGCTATGGTCATTTAATTGTGTCTAGACACCAATGCTTTGATTCCTTTTTACAGGAGTACATGTACAACAGAACAGACTACGTATTTTGAACATCCAGCGATTCAATTCAAATTAAATCACTGATTATATTACTTCTACAGTAACACACAAAATTGGTCTCTGTTTTGGTATTGCTAAACTGTCCTTCAAAACATGTTCCACCATACGGTAATCCGATTCACATTGCAAGTTATCACTTTTAAAATGCATCAAAAATCATTCAACTCTGCACAACTGCAAGGAGTGTGCATATACATGTATGTACAGTGCACCGATGTACAGACTAGTACAGATAGTCGACAGATTTGTAACTGTACACTAGTGCTTTGCTTCCGATTATGACGCTTTAGAGGGACTCTTTGGAGGGTCTCAATACCCCCCCCCCCCTCGTGCCCTCCCATCCCTTAGCAACTCATAAGGTTCAATACTATAATGCCCCCAAGCCCTGTTTACTACTAACCCACAAGCCAGCCACCTGTTTCAAACTGTCACACTGTGACACATCTTCAAGGCTTGAAGTTCAACTGTCAACTTCTTGTCTGCCAGAGACATCATGCTTCTCCAAGTAAAATGCGCAATTCCTGCACAATACTTCCAGAAAAAATATGTTTTACAACTTGGATTGGTCACACAGACTTGTCAAATACACATACCTGTCATTTTTGGTGAGGAAAAAGCTGACTAGAGTGTTTTCTACTTGAGTGAAGTTAAACACAAAATTAAAAGAGGATTAGGAAGATAACAAAATGGTCTGAGCTCCTGATACCCTAATTTTCTTGTCTCTTTCTTGTGTACATGTACATGGTTTGGTAGGAGACATGCTTCAAAGAGCAAATGCCATCTAAACCGCTTTTCTAGGCTGTTATTCTTTTTCTCCTAATTTTAAGTAAACCCTTTCTATAAAAATCTCATTATCCTTTTACATCTTTGTCACATTACACTGATCAAGCCAGAACAAATCACTTTAAACAGAGCCGCTTATAGCCAGCACAGAATAAAATGTTAAAGGTTTGATGAAAAAATGTGTAGGGCCTACTGTACTGTACATGTTGGCCTCATTGAATCTTTGGTGTCAATATGTCCTTAGTTACTTTCAGTTCCTGAAGAAAATTTTGACCAAGCCTTATTTCCATAGTCAGTGAAAGGTGGGCCCCAAAAATATGCTTCCGTGTACATGTACACCAAGCACTGACTGTACATGATGAATTTAATACCAATAGATTTCAAATTGGTATACTGAAATGTACATTAGTTGAACATCAATGCAAAAAAAGGGGAATTTCTTATTCTTGAAGAAATAAGAGTTTGCAGCAGGTCCTTGTGGGTTAAAATAAATGGTTACTAAAGCCAAACATACATGTAAATATCTGGTATACATTTAGTTATAGGCCTACAAGTAACCCCTTAACCCAAGTTAGAGAGAAGTCATTCAAAAAATCCTTTTAACGCGTCTTACTCACAAATTACAAGAAGCCTTGCCAAATTCAAGGAAACAGTCCAAGGCACTTTACCGCAGTACTGGTTCACCCACTGTCCACCCACGCACTACATTGAGCACCACTAAAAAAAAAAATTGTTTGCTTGAGATTTGAGAACGACTCTTGGGAGGAGCTTTTTGCCTGATCTGTTTGTGGCTGACTGGAGCCATACATGTGCCAAGGTCCATCGAAGTGAAACAATACACGAGAGGAAAAAAAATTGCACAATTCAGACCTTTAACCATCCATTGTGTACATAAGCTTCCTGGATCTTTTGCATAAGGGGGGCTTACAGGTACATATCATTTGCTCGGAAAAAGAAGGGCATTAGCTCATTGTTTGACACTGATTCAATTCCCTTCTGGCTCCTAACAGTCAATATGGCTTGTGGCGCAATCATCCTGATATTGACACATGTAAACAGGTTGAAACAAGATTGTAAAGACGGGTACAATGTAGAACCATTCCAGAATTCCCCATTCCTATTTTTCCTAGACCTTCAGTTCTGTTGATGCATCGACACTGTAAGTGCAAAGTTTACTACCAGTTTGAATAAATAACTAAATGCATTGTCACTGAACATGTTTGTCCAATAATTGTCAGCTCAAATGTTTTACAATACTGATTTTTAGGTTGTGACAATGCTGATTTCATTTTTTCAAGTTTTTTTGTCCCTGGTTTTCACAGGATAATAATTAATAATTAACATAAATTACAATGCTTCACAGTTTTATGCAAAGGATAAATTTGTACCCAATGGGAATTTGGAAATAATATACAGTAATGGTCTTAAATATTTCAACATACTTTCAGATCGAAAGGAAGAGAAGTTTCTTTTTAATTCAAACTTCAAGCATATCATATTTCAAGATAATTTTATCTGTTGAATGCACAATTTTGCACATGGATCATAGCACCATATTTGCTCTGGAGAAAAGGCTTATTTTAAGCTCTACTGCCCATTAAATCAAAATCTATTCACCGGTAAAGCATTTGATGAGTCGATATCACTTTAAATTGGCCCACAATATTTATGAACAGGATTCCAAGGCAACAATACTTCACACTTTCAAAAGGGGATTGGGTGGGGCAACTGTCAACTGAACTGTAATATAGAGGAATTATAAAATCTTATTAAATCATGTGTGTTCCTGAGACAAAAAAAAGCACTGTCCCATCTGAATGCTACCCCTCTCCATTCCAAACTAGAGCCACAAACATACTAGTGGAAAAGGAGACAGGAATATCTGAACATTCTAATGGAATCAGTGTACATTGTTGTAAGTGCGAAAGAGTACATCATATTAGTTCATCTTTCCTGAATAAAATCTACCTGTCTCAGATTGTCTGAACATAAATTGGCAAGTTTGAGTCATAAACCAAAAATAAACAGTATTGAACATTTCAATACACCACAAATATGACATAACATAAAACATTTCCATAGTACTTTTTTAAAGCTTTTTCTTTTTGATAATTTGAAACAATATCTACATCATGTACACTCTGATTAAATAGCAGGAAGCGCACACTTGTAGAATTATTAGAATTATGAGAATAGGTTTAAAGTCAGTCTTGATGGACTTAATGTGAGCATTAGTAGCAACTTGTCCACCTTGGATCAACATTATTACTTCTGAACACATTGCTGTGATTATTATTGGCATCATGCCTGTAGTTGTTCATGTGTGGAATGAATCGTGGTTTCCCGTAATTGCTGGAGTTGTAGGATGTGTTCCTGCCCTGATGTGACCTGAAGGGAATGTTGTTGTGATGTCTTCCTTGACTGCTGTTCTTGTTGTGGTGGTGTTGCTGCTGATGGTGTGGTGGGTGGTACTGTTGGTGGTGACGGGAAGTGGCAACTCCGGAATGCCAGCTGTTGTGTTTGGTGGTGGTGGAGGTGTGAAGAGGTGGTGGTGGCACCGCGAAGGCGATCGGAAGCTGGGAGTAGAGGTTGACGGGTTGCATCGACTGCGACTGGAAGGCAAGAGACCACTGAACACTCTGGGCCAAGTCTGTGATCAGCTTTAGCGTCTGACGGCGCTCATGGCTCATCAGACACACCGTGCTTGAGTCTATGACTCTGCGGAGGATGATCAGGTACTCGTACTTGTCCACGTCCTCGGCAAAGTGCGTGTTAAGGTAGCTTTCCAGCTTCTGGTGCTGCTGGAGAAGGTCCGAGAAATCGATGAAGAATCGCGAGCACATGTACCTCTCCATTTTCTTGATCTCCTCCTCACAAGCAGGGCTGTAGTCCCGTGACAAGAGGTTGCAGTACTTGAGCAGGCCACCACCCCGGATCTCTTCCGGGTTTCTTGTGGCGATCAGCTTATTGTGCAGGTGGTAAAGGGCTTCCTCAAAGTTTCCGAAGACACTCTCTCCCACGACTGAAGGATAGAAATGCCTGGTCATGGGCACTTCGGATATCTTCCTGAAGAACAGGAGAGAATCAAGAACAATCTGGAAGGAATCCACACTGAACTCAAACTGTCTTCTCATCAGATCCACAAACTTCAACTCAATATTCTTACCAGCCAAGTTCAAGAGACTGATTAAGCTCCACCGGTCATTATCATTGTAGATCTTCACCATCTTCTCCGTGTAAGCCTCCTGCATGGTACATGATGTCATACGTTCCTTATTAACATCCTCGGGTAGAAAGTTGAGCAGGCATTCGAAGACAGCATCACGGATGATATCCAAGTTCTCCGTCTTCGAGAGGTCAACCCCAAAAATCAAATCCAAGTCGTTGTACGATTGATTCGTTTCCGTGCTCAAGATGTAACTAGCCGCACCGCCATTCATTCGAATGCACCGGACATCAATATTGCTGCCAACCAGTTTTTCACGAACATTTTCCACTAAATCCAAGAGAGTCACATCCAAGGTGGGAAAGTTGCCCCTTCCATGCACGGCAACAGGGGTAGTCAGCACCTCGTCTAACCGCACAACCTGCGGGTAGCTAAGCACCTGAAATCGTGCGCCAGACTCCGTGGATGCCATGATGATGAACTTGAGGAAAACAAAACTATTTCCTAAAGATAATTGTGTTAATCGGAGATGTTCTGCGAGG
Organism: Strongylocentrotus purpuratus; assembly: GCF_000002235.5. Lineage (NCBI taxonomy): Eukaryota > Metazoa > Echinodermata > Echinoidea > Camarodonta > Strongylocentrotidae > Strongylocentrotus > Strongylocentrotus purpuratus. The sequence goes on along the minus strand of NW_022145607.1, from coordinate 21,197,436 downwards.
ACAAGAATTACAAGTTCACTGAAGAAAATATGCTTCAAATAGAAATATCCATATGCTCAACTATGTCCACGTTATGAACTTGTTCACAGCTGCTAATGTTCGTGTATCTTCAATTGCCGTCAGTTCGCTTCTAAAAACAGCTGGTAAGGAAACGTATCGGGCATCTCTCTACATACGTATTTGGTGCGATGTTGCGACATACGTAATTCTCCAGCTGGGACATGTCGACGGCGGCTCTTTAACAAAATAATATCCTTCCGCATAAATACTATGACAGATAATTGCAACACATTTATTCTACATGAGTTGCTCTACTGTATGAGAAATACCTAATCAAACTCCAAATGCTATAAATTTTAAGTTTTTGAGAGGATTATTTAGAAATCTGTTCGCTCTATGTTTAGATAACGCGCATGGATTTCCACTCAATCCAATTAGTGTTTGAGTAGTGCATCGGCACTCTGGGCATTGCACCCCACCCCCTCCGATAGACTTTACGCTGATTGGTCAACTGTGCGTAACCCATAGCAATATGAAGGCAGATTGCCTCGCCCACGAAATCGGGTTCATTCAGAGAACTGTGGTGCAATAATACTCAATGGAAGAAACACATCAGAGCGCATCTTTTGAAATCCGGAAAAATTTCCACATTTCTGGGCTTTTGTCGAAAATCATTCGCCGTGGTGCATGCGTACATAGAATTGGGGATATGATTTGGGCGTTTCGCATTTGGAGAATAATAGAGACGAAAACACGTTTTGATTAAGTTGTTATTTGGTCTGATTTTTCAATTCATTTCATAATAAAAGGATCAGAAGGGGAAAATGTGATGAATAGGCCATTGCTATTAATAGTGTATACAAATTGCTGTCTCACTCGTGAAATAGGAGTTTATACTGACACGACATGTGTTAATGCATGTACTACAATACTGCTATAAACAGGAAAGGGAGGGTGGAGAGGAGGGATATAGGTTCAAATGGGCATAGTTATGCAAGAATTTAAAAAAGAGGAAAGGAAGGGGTGGAGGAGAGGGGGAGGGCAGGGGTTGTATTGGAAAGGGGGGATTCTTTCCCCCCCCCCCCATCATTTTACGAGAAAGATGACATTATAAACGTCTAAACCAAACCTTTGGCATCCTACATAATATTGTATAGATGTGGCATCATGTATCACGTTTTGAGTAAGTTACGAAGAACATGTGACCTAACATTTCGTAGAAGTACCAGGCACGGACAGGTGAGGGTACTTGACGCAGATGTTAACAACATTAATGTAAATGGTCACTTAATAGAGACGAACAAAAAAGGAGCATGCAAGTTGTTCTCCAGCCAGTGACCGGACGGACCCCCCTCCCATGGCCTTCCCTCCACCCACCCACCCACCCTCCACCAACCCACCAAATGAACTGGGGGTAACCAAACGTATAATAAAACAAATTATGAAAGAGTAAATACATGTACATGAAATGCACGTGATGATTTGTCTCAATAACAAGCACTTGTAATTTGTTTTCCTTCAAGTGGTACAAGAAGAGTCACGTTGCGTACTCGCAAAAGCAGGAGCATTCGTGATTTACCGTGGCCTGAAAAACCTCGAAGTTTCAGTTGTCAACCCCACTTACGTGATAACGTGAGTGCATGGGTCTCTCGCATAATAGTGGCATACCAGACACGCTCATTGCCTTCTATCAAAGTATTATGATTTTGTATTGTTAGACATTTGTACGACGTTTGGATAGCTAATTGTTAAAAATGTAGGTATTCTTTTGAGTGGTTTCTGTTGATTATACGCTCTATACATGATCCACAAGATACCTGATTTGGGTCATCGCCTTTTGACATGTATGAATTATTTGAGCTACAAAAGTAATAAAAAGAAGACGGCATATACAACCGGGAATTATTTAGAAGTGTTTTCCCCTCTAAGAGTGGCGGATTCATGACTCTCTTGTCAGCGGAAAGATAGAGGGAGGGAGGGGGGGGGGGGGGGGGGGGTAAAGTCCGAATAAAGTCTTTGACAGGCACAAAATAATAAATAATAAATGAAGTAATAATTAAATGAAAAGGTTAATAAATAAATAAATGAGTGAAAGATAGATAGATATAGATAGATAAATAAGTGAAATGAATAACGGAAATGTTATATCACAAAGGGGTTATTTCAATGTCCGAATTTCAAATTTCGAATAAAGTCTTTGACAGGCAACACATAATAATTAATCAATTAATTGATTAATAAAAAGGTTGATAAATAAATAAATGAGTAAATAAATAAATGAATGAGTAAATTAATAGATGGATAGATATAGATAGATGAAATTAGTGAAAATGTAATGAAAAACTATGAGAATAAAAGGAAATGTTATATCATAAAGGGGTTATTTCAATGTTCTTACAAGATTCTAACAAGCAAAACATTGAAGCAATAGAAAATTGGGAAAGGGGGGGGGGGTACAGTCATTTTAGGCGCCTTTTGAGGTAGGGTCGTTTCAAGATTATCTCAACATTGCCTTTCAGTCTGGGACATAGGACTTGAACCCGAGATATATTGTGGTTAATAATAGGTGAACATTTGAAACAACACAGGGATTAGTCCACTCTTTAATTTGATAGTATGCTTTGTTTTTAAGGAAATCCTTTCACAAACTTTGACAGGTTCACAGTGAAAATACCCTTCATTATGTTTTCATTTTTGAAGAGACAAGAGAGGGCGCTGTGTGCATGTGCGTGTTGAAATAATCAGCTCTTCCCCTTTGATAGTTAAAATGGGTACAGTAAATTTGGGTGGTATATTGAAACCGGAAAAGAAACACATTTATGACAAAAAAAATATATGATATAGACGATTTTATGATAGGTCTACGGGCAAGAACCATCCGCACGTCTCCCAATGTCTATACTTAAATGCCTATTATATTACAATATGTCATATATAACAACAATGTACCAGCAATTTATGCAAAATGGAAACCAATTTTGTAAATCTAGGATGCTTCCCTCGATCATTCAAAGCAGATTATGTTACCAAGGTTGATGCACTCTTGTTTAAGTTAGTTTGACTGGCAGTTAAGATCTAGTGTCGGATACTATCGTAAAATAAAATTTTGTTTTTATTTCATTTTGTTTTGTTTTGTTTATCTTCTTTTCTTTAATTTTTTTTAAATAATTTCCCCCATTTAAAAACAAACAAACATGTAATTATGATAATTATAAAGAGCAACATGACTATCATGATTATAATTCATAAAGAACACACTGCCTAAAATGAGAAGGTATTATTCATGTGTACAGAGATCTATAAAGACCACCCAATGGAGACAAGAAAAGTGGTCTTTAGAGGCGGGCGGTCTCTATATACAGGTTTTTTTTATTTTTTATATAGGGCATGTTTAAATTAGAAACCTTTTTAAAGGGAAACAAAACATTTTTTTTGTATACAGGTGGTCACTAGAGCAGGTTTGACTGCATTATGTATAATGGTATCCGTGGTATCACCTTGTGTTTAAATTCCATAACTGCTAGTTCAGTATCGGAGTGTTTGTTCATTATACGAACTGTATACAATTTTGAGAATTACAAATGTTTTGAATATTCCGTTGCGTCTAATCATGATTCCACCCATTGCTGAAAGCATACAAACCTATTATTAATCGTGACTTTATCATGGATTTCACAATGCATTTGGATTAGAAAATGCTGGTTGTTGCGTTTAATGTATGATTTTAATTTCTCACTGAGTGTGTAAAATATGATATTGCACAGGTATAATGACCGAATTGACAATTGATTCCCGTTTATAGTGACGTCAATAATTCCGAACCGGAAATTGTCATTCTTATTTTATGTCTCATTTTCCTCATACAGTACTTCCAATTGCTAGTTTAACCAATTTTCTTAGCTTCTACTCGGTTAAGTTGCTGTAAAGATTGATAGGAGGGGGGGGGGGGGGGGATGCAGTAAATGCATGGGGCGTGCCCCAGTCAACTGGTGAGGGGGCCGGGGGGGGGGGGCAAATGGAAAAAGGTGAGGGGAAAAAAGGGAGAGGTGTCTAAGGACGAGAAAAAAATAGGAACCCTCCTTAAAAAAAAACACCTTATAATAGGTTAATTCGCAATTCATTTATGGAGTAAGAGCGGTGCCCCCATTTCCCTCTCCTCCCCCGCCTTTTTGATGCCAATACCCACTGAAATGGTAAAAACCCTACACCAACCACCGAATCACGGCATCACTAATGATTATGACGTACTTAAGCTCCATGCAAGGCCTCCATGATAACACATCAAAGTCTAATGAACAGCTGTTGAAGATTGAAACCTGTTAACCTATATACTTTGTAGAATGAAAAATAGTGATGTGGAAGCTAATTCTAAGAATCGAGGACAGTCTGCCATTCAAATATCGATACAATAATGTAGGGTAAGGACGAAATCCCATATCACCAATAACGATGATGATAACTATAATTATAAAAGTTTCATATTGTTTTCCGCACGCTACTTGCTCTTCCGTCAATTAAATCTTTCTCATAACTTTTGCTGGGGGGGGGGGGGGGTATGATAAACAACCTTAAGAGAAAAGATATTGCCATGGTTGTTAAAAAGCAAAATGAATATATCAACAAATTCAATAGCCATTTAAGGCTTGGAAAGCGCCAGGGGAAAATAATCATAGGTCAATGGGAAACTATTGCTATTTACCCCCCTCCCTGTGATCTCATCAACAGAAAGTGTATAGTATTCATCAATAATTATTTATTTCACTTCCTTTTGCAATTTTCACCTGAATCACCCATATACAAAGAGGTGAACAAAGTAGAATCACAATGGCACTTGTATAGTCTGATTTTATTTTCTTTTCCGGTTTTAATGAAACATCTGCTGGGTAATATTATTTCCCCACATGAAATTATAACCATTTGTGAGGATTATGTCGCCGTTTAGCTTGACAGGATGTCAGCGACCTTGTATAGATGCGGGTACGTATAGGCTGGCCGGCCGGCCGCTCATGAAACGTTATGATAAATCACAACACCGCATTTCATCCTAATTATAATAATAAAACTATATGCCGGTCTTGGTTATATTATCCGAGTGGGCGAGCTAGATATGGATGAGGAAGGGGGAGGCAGGAGAGAGAGAGAGAGAGAGAGAGAGAGAGAGAGAGAGAGAGAGAGGGAGAGAGAGAGAGAGAGAGAGAGAGAGAGAGAGGGGGGGGGGGGGGGGGAGAGAAAGAGAGAGGGAGAGATACAAGTCATACAGTCAAACACTCAAACCTACTTTAGCCAGTGATCAGAAAGACCACATTTTTTGTTTCCCTTAAAAGTGGTTTCTCTTTGAAACTTGTACTAAAGGAATCTGTCTACAAAGACCACCTGCCTATAAAGACCACTTCTCTTGTCTCCCTTGGGTGGTCTTTATGGACAGATTTGACTGTATAATAATAGAGAGGGAGAGGATGCGCTCCAATTTGCCCTACAATTTGTGAAAATGATATAAATTAACCGCACGTCTTTTCATGAGTGGCAACAGTGAAATGCCACTTCAACGATCCCCCTCGCCAATACCATAATGATAAATTACCGATGGGCATTTCAAAGAAAACTTAATTGAAGTACGTTGCTCATTGCACGCTCTGAATTTCAATTATCAGACCAGAATATAGCGATGAGCGGCAAGATTTTCGTTCAAAGAGTGTTTGGAAATAAAATGAGAGGGGTGTGGGGGGGGGGGGGGGGTGAAAAGACAGGAACAAGACAGTAAAGAAAAAATATAGATTAGGAACGGGGCTAGAACATCAATCGCGTCAATATGCCCTATTTTTCAGAGCACATAAAGCCTAATATTTCCTTAAATTATGGTCAAAGTGATTATGTTTAAGAGGGAAATGGACGTTTTTTTAACATTGTACGGAATATATTAATATAATGCTACGTTCAACTCGGTTCACCACCAACCGGTTACCTCCCCCCCCCTAAAAAAGGAATTAATAAAACAAAAAAAGTCATATCTCTTCACTGATTTTAACACATCAATATTTTAGGGAATCTACCCCCATTTCCGGAACTTCAATACCCACTACGTGTCAACCATGCCACCATCATTGGAATATCATCAATACCTTTTGTTTTACTTATGAAAAAGGGAGGAAATTAAAGGCGAACTCTCATCATGTCAGTACGTTACTATCTTGATGAGATAGTAGGCGTTCGCCCACGTGGAGAAGACATCTATTAATGCATGGCGGGTTCATTCACAAACTGTAGTATCGTCGTCGTAGTAAACAAACGCCCCCGCATCACTCTCTCAGTCGCCCCGGAGGATGCAATGGGGGTTGCTTCCTACGCAAGCATCCCAGTTCTTTCACGTGGAAATACAGTTGTACATGGCATTAAAGAAAAAAAGGGCAGCACGGCGAAAATCATCCAACAACGATGGAAAACGCCATAAGAACCAACAACAACATCAACCACAATGAAGTATGGTATACTCTTTTAATCCTTTATTCCCTGTTCGACATCACTTTTGTTTGCATGTCTAATTGTTCTTTTTGTCTTTGTTGAAAAATGCTTTCAGAATGTGATATAAGAAAGATTTTGTTTTTTCATTTCGAATCTTTGTAATACATTCTGGCAAAGACTTTGGAAAAATCAACTCAAGGGGAATTTTGATACCCTCTTTTAATGCCAATTGAAATCATGTTCAGATGACGTAAGATGTTATTGCGATGTTCGCACATTTCAAAGGATGATGGCGATACCCCCTCATTATTGAGTTTGATTTCTCGAAAGTCTTTGTTATCGTGTTTAACATAACATAAACAATATACACCAGCGGCGGATTCAGGATTTTTCTTTTTCTTTCTTCTTCTTCTTTTTTTCTTCCCTTTTCCCCCATCACTGTCTCCGATTTTATCTTTCCCCCTATTTTTGAGGACCACCATAAACAAAATGGGGGGGGGGGGGGGGGGGTCCGTTGCCGATTTGGCCAGTCCCAGGATCCGACACTGTACACACAAGAAATATTCTATACAAGGACGTTTACTCTGTTTAGCATGATAAAGGGACTTGGTAAAATTGTTCAGATGAGAGATAATAGTGCTATAAGGTATACTTCGATACTAGATGTACAATTAAAGATAATATGAAAGTTTGAATGGAAACAGATTATTAATGACAAAATTCGAATAAACTAGTCTGATCGATTCCTTAATCCCCTCAACTATATTATTATAACTAAATTAAATTTAGGCGAATGTAAATCGCCACAAAGCATTGTATTGGCTCTATATACTATTTCAAATATTTAAGTGTTGACAGATTTTTAGAAAGCCTGTTTTATGTCTTTTTTTCATGGAAAAACGGTTGGGAAAATTCAAAAATTTGTTGGGAGAATTTACTGTTAGAGAGTGTCGCACAATCAAAAGGAATATATTAATAACATTTCATACACAAATTACGCAGTTTTTTGATCAACCTTCAACAATGTTACCGGTTCACTTAAAGTAGGCCTTAGAAAATAGGCCCTTTTGGCGCTTAACACATTTAATACTTTTATATCCATTTTCGAGTATACTTTATTATTTTTAGCGATAATTCATTCTTTCAATTAACGCAGCCTATTTTTGTCTCCAGCATAGAAACAAAGCTCTGTTCAACGTCAGCTGTTATTCATTATTGTATAAGTTACGTAGGTGTAATTGTGCTGATCTTTTTGAAATTATTATTTAAAATCAGAGATATTTACAAGTCTTTAATTTGTATTAGCTTTATTCAGAAGAGGCGTTTTGCTGGGGTGGCACGAAAGCTCACATAATCCTAAGGAAACATTCATGACCAGATACTAACCTTTTTTAAAAAGCCTATACTTGATCGTATAAGTCTCATCATTAACGTAATCCTTTGCGAAATATGCCATTGGTCTTGTTTCTCATGGCTGTATAAGGCCTTAGCCTACAATTATGTTTCCACCACTATTATGTAAATATCTGCAATAAGAAATATACTTCTTCAAATCAAACTCGTATAATATCGCGTTTCTTTCCCTATAACCAAATAACATGTAGGTCAGAAGGTCATTTTTCCAGGATACCCTGTACCGATGATTTTGATGACGTCACAAGATCCCTAGCAATTATTCATTTTGAGAGCGTCATTCATTCATCCTCCATTTTACACCGAGGCGGAAATCATCCTTAGATGGCAAAATACTCTCCAAAAGTAGTCCCGTCCTCCCGCTCATGAATATTAAAACATCGTGTATTGAGTACCGTTTATTTATTTTGCCGAAAATCATCGATGCCGAAAATACACAACCAATGCATGCGTCTGGGGAGGTTACTGTCTTGTTTTCATTGTGTAAGCTATCCTTAATTAGATATGGTTTTGCTTCTTTAAAATCGATTTCCTGGCAAAACGATTGGTTCCATATGGCACTCGTTTATACCCAAAATACCATACCCATTCTATATTAGGAACTAGGATTTGCCGCTTAATTGGTGCAAAAAAACAACTAACAATCTGTCTTTAGAATGACATCTATAAATTATTGATTCGATACGAATTTTTAAGAGTAAAGCTGCATTAGAAGATCTTGGGATAATCTTTTAAAATTGTTCATTTTCTCCCTGTAAATATCGGATTTGTTCTTAGGCAATATACGGTATATGCATTCTAGAAGTTTCTCTCTCCGTCCGGATTAGTCGCCTACGCAAACGGTGACGTCAAAATCGTCACAAGGCGGCTCCGGACAACGTATTACGTAGTAGGATGCATACAGCAGACAATGTCCCGAAGCATTGCGAATAAAGTGGCGCCACACAGCTACTGTACAATAGTGCAGCCTCGCGCTCAGTTGGGGGAGGGGAGGGGGTTAATTACGCTAAAATCAGTGATTTTGTTGTTGTTGATTTGAAAGGGTAGTCCTACTGATAAAGGTACTTCATCAACGTGTTGGTGCTATTAAGTTGATCGTCACCGTAATCGCATATGATTATAATGATACACTTTCAGTTAATTCACAATAATATAATATTCCTTGTTTCAAAAGGTTGCATGATTGCTTTTCAACAGGATAATCTTTGTTGCGTTTACCGATTATATTTTGCTTTTACTTCCCACTTTATTAATAAATAAGTAGTTTTGGCGAAAATGTAAGAGATTCTCAATTGCCTGTGGTGCCTCACTATAGACGATGGCGAAGCGTTGATCCGGCCAATGAAGAATCACAAGCAACGAGCAGGGTGAGGGCACTGGGTCTCATCGGTCCACTGAACAGACAAAAGGGTGCAGGGAGGGAGCCAATTTACTTTTCCTTTTCACCTTTTCCTTTCTCTTCCCCTTTGTATCATTTTCATTTATCCCCTCTCGCCTTGCAATGTGTGGGGGAAGGGGGTAGGTGCCCCCATATACCCCGTATCTCATTATTAAACTTGAATCTTGAATCGTGAATGTTGAATTTAACTGAGGCAAAACATAGCGAAATGGCAGCGCCATTATATAATATGAACTGCATCCAACCACAGTATAATATGGCCCATACTCGTTTACTATCTACGCAAGATAGTGACAGTCTGCATAACGCCCTATGTCTCCCTTGAACAAGCAGCCACCTTGCACTGAAACCCCGTGTGACGTCAACACTCATTCACTGTCGCATGCCGTCCCGAGCGGGCAAACAGTCTACCCGCGTCGGCTATTTTTAGGCACAAAGGGCTGTTCTGCACGCAGTAATGAAACCCCGTTCTCATTTTTCCAAAAAGCGTATCGAGTTGTATACTACTTGTTCATTATTCAAAATTTGTCCTAATTCTGTTCATAGATAGGATTCGTTATACCGAAGAATTACGAAGCTTTTTTTTTCTCGGAATTATGAGCTCCATTTTATTGTCAGAAAGACGAACCTTCGGAATAAACGACATAGGCCTATTGTTTCAAGTAAACAGGATCTTAAATGTCTCGATATTGTATCTATTTTTATTGGGACATTTCCACGAAATAGGATTTGAGACTAGTCTTAAAATCTCCAACTACTTCAATCTCTAAACAAAATAATTTAGCATGGCTTCTGTTTGCATACGACAAAATAACGCTGATGATCTGACTGTCAGTTTGACTGCATTCTTTTTTTTTGAAGGGTAAATAATAGGCCCTACGAATTTACTCTTTAACATATTCCCCCAAATAAATAAATTAAAAAACAATACAACAACGATTAAATGCTAAAAAAACAAATAAAGAAAAAAGAGGGTAATTCCATCGTGATGGCAGATAACCTGGCATAACGTGCCGGTTGGGTGTTATTAGTAATGATACACTCACATTGATATCTGTTCAGACGTTGTAACAATATTATCAGACTGCGATTCATGTAGGCACAATTTTGTGTATTTGTTTTAAAAATAGGTTTATATTACGATAGCAAAATTATAGACTGTTCCGTTATGAACAATATATTTAAACAAAATGTGAATTGAGTATAATCAGTAACATTGGTTGTTGCTACGTTGGAAACCTTCGGCAAGCGTTAGTACTTGACAAACAACTATTGTCAGGATTGAAGTAACGCATGCTTTATATACAATATTAATTTATTTATAACATAATTATGCATGGCCCTCAATTCGAAATTCGAATTTATATAAAAACAGCTGTTTTTGTGTCTTCGGGCTAGTGGAAACACGCCCCTTGGAAACAACGAGAAGGAAAAACCCACTGCATTCACCCGATGGGCTGGCAGCTTCTCAATTGCGTGTTCGAGCTTGTAGATAGCATCCTTGTCACATCTCAAAGTCTAAAAATAAACTGGCGAGATTCGGGGGGAGATGAAGACGAAAATCGATGGCTTCAACTTGTGATATTCCTGACAACAATAAGATTTGTCTGGCTGTTAAATGGATGCTAATTTAGAATTTGATTCCAGTGGGATAGTTGGCGCTTATTCGAGATGAAAAAACAATACACCGTTACTTGTTTTATTGTTATTTTTCTTTCATATTCTCTCAAGACATGACCGATTTTTCCAGCATTGTTATTTAAGTTCCATTTTCGTTATTAGGGGGTATAAACAAGCTTTAATACCATAGCGACAAACAATGTTATCGACGTCATCGTAATGAATAAGGGGTATTGCCAGTAGAGGTTATAAATAGAAGGGGGAAGTGCTGACAACGATATTTTGCTTTTAAGGTAAAACAAGTCCTGAATGTTAAGATTAATTGCCTCAACGACCACAGCGGAGGAGTGGAGTAGTTGATTTACAAACATTATGTGCGACAACAGTTAGGCCCTATTAATTGTATTGACATACATTTTGAAATGGGGGTATAGGGCTCTTCCTAGTTTAGAGCGACAATCTTGCGTATAAATTTACTGCGTTCAAAGAGCAATATTGCGATAAAGGGTTTTATATCTTTTCAGCTGGCGTACAAAATGATTATGTGCCTTCATTTTTTATGGCCTTTTCATTTTTTTTTAAAATCTAGAAATCAAATTTCTTTTGTAAATATCAATAATATTATCAGAAGGGAGGCGGAATGTGCGTCCGTTAACATTGTTTCGGGTTCCTATATGCCAAAGCGTGGGTGAGGGAACGGGGGTGCACCGGTTTTTGACCAGTGGATGGAATGCGAATTATCAAGACCATCGATAAACCATGGAGATCTATCTTATAATCCATGGTTAAACTTTACGGGTATAGAGCGCAGCTATATCAGGTTTTATCATCCGATTAAAAAAAAAATTCCTTTTCCACTTTGCCCCCATCTGTCTGTCCGTATGTCTGTACGTACTATGTCTGCCTCTCCCTCTCTCTCTCTCTCTATCTCTCTCTCTCTCTCCCCCTCTCTCTCTCTCTCTCTCTCCCTCTCTCTTTCTCTCGGCTCTGTATCTGTCTGTCTGTCTCTCTCTCTCTCTCTCTTTCTCTCGGCTCTGTATCTGCCTGTCTCTCTGTCTCTCCCTCTCTCTCTCTCTCTCTCTCTCTCTTTCTCTCGGCTCTCTATCTGTCTGTCTGTCTCTCTCTGTCTATCTCTCTCTCTCTCTGTCTCTCTCTCTCTACCCACTCTCCCTTCTTCCCTCTCTAGTCTCTCTCTCTATTTCTCTCCCTCTCTCTCTCTCTCTCTCTCTCTCTCTCCCTCTCTCTCTCCCTCTCTCTCCCTCTTTGCCATTTGATTAATGACACATGCCCTTGTGCCCCCGTTACTAATCCACAACACTAAGTTCACACTATGATAATGATGAAATAGGATATACTTTATCATGAAATTTCTTACCTCGGGGATAGCTTTAGAAGTATTTAAAAAAGCGTCTTGTTACGTCGAGAAGTGCTAAAAACATGAAGTGATTGAGTCTGCATCGTTGCGGGTTTTACCAAAGGTCTATTTTGAGTTCATCGATATCCTGGGGCTTACAAGACAAGAAAGGAAAATGTTTACCGCTAGTGAATAATCCATGTGTGCATATAGATAGACTTACCAAATATATTTCGCTTGAAAGATATCCCTTTCGTAAACTAGATAAGATGATTCTTTTGTGAAAACTTATTAATTCTTACACTCGATTCTAGGATTTATTTATCTAACAAAATCACTTATACGCCGGTCTTATACGCAATTAATACCAATATTGCAAGATTGAAGGCAGGCAGTGTTCACGCCTTTAGCTATATTATTTTAGATTCAAGGCCCCTATGACATTAAACAAAGTGTAAACAACTTTACCTCTTGACTTTCATTCGTATTATTTTAGCATTGTGACGTAGTGATGGTTTCCCTCTCATGACATTGCCGATGGGTCTGTGAGCAATGTTTCACCATACCTTGACGTAGCTGAACAGGGGACGGGACAGGGGGAATGGGGGCACGTGCCTCCCATTGAATAGCAAAGAAAAAGAGAATGACAAATATTTAAAAAGGGAAAGGCATGAAAAATAAAGCACCTGACAATCACACAGGAAAGTAAAGGAGAGATAACAAATGGGACAGAGGGAAACTAGAACGAGACAGAGAGGCAGAGAGAAAGAAGAAGAGAAAGAGAATTGGAAAGAGAAAGAGGTTTAAATGAGAGAGAGAGAGAGAGAGAGAGTTTAAATGAGAGAGAGAGGGAGAGAGAGAGAGAGAGAGAGAGAGAGAGAGAGGAGGACAAGAAGAAGGGGAGGCAACGTGAAAGTAATTACCCCCTTTTCACATCATCAGCCCGATCGTACATTAGGCCTTGTTCTATCGTATTTCATTCAACTTTAGTGTATAACCGGTGCTTCCGCCCTTCCCAGTGACCCTCCCCCTCCTCTCCTCTCATTTGCTAAAACCATGCTACACCAATGCCTCAATGTACTCGCTGGGTGAATATGGCGTGAAATTAGCACCGGAGATACACTCAAGTGCATGAAGGTGAATAAGAAATCGTGCTATCAAGGTAATCGTGACGTCATTGTGGTCAGGGATCGAGAAGAGGGGTACCAAGAACATGAAAATGGGTCGTCATATATTTTGAACATTTTGTTTCAAAATTGCTATCGGATGTGAACTGGTGTATTCTCCCAGCTAGCAATAGGAGATTGTGCCAAGGTAATTATCGTGACGTCATTATGGTCTCGGATCGAGAAGAGGGGTACCAAGAACATGAAATGGGTCGTCAAAGATTTTGAACGTTTCGTTTCAAAAGTGCTTTTGGATGTGAACTGGTGTATTCTCCCAGCTAGCAATAGGAGATTGTGCCAGCGTTTTGCCAAATGATTGTACCTTGAGACGTCGCAACAGCTCGACATCAAAATGTTGACATTGGTCCGATGTTAAAATGTCCGCCAGCCCAATGTTGGCCCAACATAATTTTCTTGATATTGGGCCAATGTTATAGCACAGCGAGAAAAGGGGCCATGAAAGTGAAAATTATGGTCGTGATAGCTAATGAATATTTCTTTCCAGAAATTATTTCGAATGACTCCGGACTGGAGTATTACGTGTGGGCGAACACTGAGAAAGTGAGCATGATAATAAATTATGAGGAACACAGTACTTAAAGAAGTTAACATTTGCGTGAAATGTGTACTTTAACCAGGGCCCCGCCTTATAAAGAGTTGATATTAAACACAGCTTATTTGCAATTGATATCATTCGTAATTATGAACATCAGAGATAGAAGACTGCAAACTTGCGATTGATTGGGATCAATCGTACATGTAACTCTTTATAAGACGGTGCCCATGTCACATTAAGCTGTTCATATGGGCTGGGCACGGGAGAGGGGGGGGGGGGGGGGGGTTCCACGATCCTCGAATTCCACATCTGGCTTGATTTTAACAGCCAGACAAATCTTATTGTTGTCAGGAATATCACAACTTGAAGCCATCGATTTTCGTCTTCACTCCCCCCGAATCTCGCCAGTTTATTTTTAAACTTTGAAATGTGACAAGGATGCTTAGTAAGGTTACGTGCAATATGCACAAAGAGGGGATACACTATAGTTACTGAAATGCACTTGAAGCAGTTTTTTATTATTTTAAATTTAGTAAAACGTTGTAAATTTCTTACACTGAAGATAATAATATACCTTAATATGACTTTTCATACAGTTTTAGAAACTCGGAGAACCTATCCCGACTAGCACTCGTGCTAACTTCTGGTTCTCCCTTTAACAACATTTAAAGTTTTTTAAAGTTTAAAATATCCTTTATTTGAATCAATTATACACTATTGGAACTATGTGAATCTCCATTCTAGTCACATTTTTTTTTGTATCTTTAAGGAATCCAACCAAATCTCTGCGTATTATTAAGTTATGGCTAATTCACAGGTTTTATATTACATGATAATGATTAATTTAATGTGTACAGTCATAATGGTCAACTATGGATATTTTCTCTTTCTTTGTAACTCATGTACATGGATATGTATACGACATCAACTGTTTAATTTGTGTTATCTTGTTACCCGCTTGAGTACATTTGTAACATTGTGTTATGTTGTTAATCAATTCAAATTCAAATTCAAATAAGTTAGTGACCATAGTCTTATTGACGTTGTGCTCAGTGCTCACACGCCATGACAGTTTCTTTTTGGCCTTTCGATACGCACCTTTCGATGGGTGGGGTGACATTAAAAAAAAAAAAACACCTTTCGGCACTTACCTATATACATTTCGTTTATGCATGTCCGTGCATCTTGTATTTAAACAAAAAACTAAGACCACAAACCAGATTAGCCATTTGCAGCAGTTCTTTACCTTCTGTTTTGTATACAAAAATCATAGAAACTGACAAGTATGCATGAATAACAAGAGGTGGCGCTCTTTTAGTTTTGGACGCGTGGAAGATTGAACCAATTTTCTCTTCCGTGACGATATCACCATCTTCATCGGAATGAATGGGATCATTCCTTGTCTCAATAAACTATTTTCAAAAGATAAAATAACAGTGTGTTCTTGAATTGTGACCATGTTTGTGAGACCATTTGTTATTTATTTATCAATACATATTTTAATTTTTATTATT
Source organism: Strongylocentrotus purpuratus (assembly GCF_000002235.5). NCBI lineage: Eukaryota > Metazoa > Echinodermata > Echinoidea > Camarodonta > Strongylocentrotidae > Strongylocentrotus > Strongylocentrotus purpuratus. The sequence goes on along the minus strand of NW_022145607.1, from coordinate 21,181,955 downwards.
CAGTTTAAATTGGATATTGGACAATAAAAGTACGATTGAGAAGTAAAAGTAGCATGGTGATCAGATTCGCCTGGGTTAGTGGCGAGGAACATCAAGTAAACGCAGGGGTGGCCGAGCGACTTCCAGAGTGGGGGGGGGGGGGGGCGCTAATGAAAAAGGGGCACTTACAAAGAGAAATCTCAAAGCAAACAAAAAAGAGGGGGGAAATTAGACATTTGTATAAACCCCTACATTGTGATTACAATACTAGGGAAGGTTTCAATGTTAGTTTCTCGTTATGCATCATCCGGTGCATTATACAAGATAATTAAGCATCATACTTTGCATTTAAGGTGTGCTGGTCTGAATATTCATTTGCTAGCGAGCGAAGATTGTGAGGTCTCAGTGCGAAAATTTACATCTTATAAAGAAAAGAAAAAAAAATCCTGATGTGGTTCTTACAAACACAGTCTCATAACGTACGCGTAGACTGAAAGACCTTTGCTAAGTAACATATTAAGTAATAACCTATAAATGCGAGCGAGCTTTGGGGAAATCGCTCTTAGTCCCTTTAAATTCGGGGCACGTTTAATGATGGGAGGATAAGGGGACCCTTATCATTTTTAATGAGGGTATTTATCAGAGGTGAAAATGGGGCACTCTAACTAAGTAGGCACTTTTTCCTTTGCAGATAGGGGCACTTCAGCAGGTGGCATTGTGTCCCCCCTGCCCCCCCCCCCCCGGAGCGCCGCCCGTGAGTACATGGTCATGGAATGAAGAGGAGATTAGAAAACGTCTCCATAAAATTTGCCCCAGTGGATTTGAAAAAAATAAACTGAAGAATGAAGAATGAAAATTACTTCTTCCGAAGTTATGTTGAAAACGAAATGGCGTCCTTGTCTGCTTTGCGCAAGCGCAATGATATGTGTACAATATTCATGTACACATGTACTTGCACGTACGTATTCGCTATGGCTCAAGCTCTCAGTCTATGCTATGTCGATCCTCGTACTGTAAAATACGTGCGGGAGCTCTCGCCGTACCGTAGCCAGCCAGCTTCGCTCCGCTTGTAAATTGTATACAACATGTCAACATATGCATAGCGGACGCACACTGTGTACAGCGCAGCAGCCAGATTTTTTTAGAAGCGGTGAAAGTTATTTTCTGAAATACCTCCCCATTCTCTCCGAATTTGTAGTAATTTCTCACAAGCTGGGCGCTATCGGGAATATGAAGAGGCGAACTGCCGACTGCGGCAGACCTAGACGTCCTTTGAAACGTACAAAGATCACGGAGGGTATTTACGGCAGGTAATTTTTGAGACAAAATAATGTCAGTGACCAGTGACAGTGTCCCTGGCCCTGTGCATGTGTGATGATAAGGTCTGATTGTGGGTGACAGATTGTCAAGTTGAAAGTGTATGAACTGTTGTTTGTTTTCACTGTGAAGGATGATGTTGACTTAAACTAGGGATATTCAACATTAAATGTATACAGTTTCAGAAATGGGTGTAAGGTTAACCTTATTCAAGCATTGTCTAACTTTTAGTTTTAACATGCAAACAAAAATTGGATGTCAACATGGTCAATGGACAATCCCATATTTCAAGAAGAATATGATGATTATGAGATATGATGAGGTCATTCATTCACTGATTTCACCCACATGCACAAGCTTACGATGAGAAAAACGGATACCTCGATGATGCTCCATTAAACGACATCTCGACACTGTCGCTTGACGTGTCCGCTGAGGCCCGAATTCACAAAGGAGGTTTGTCAACAAACCTAGGTTTATGTGTAGGGTGTTAGACCGAATTTTCCGTCTCTTTCGTTCGTTAGCCTCTTATTGGGGTAGGGTCGGCTCTCTCTTTAGAGACGGAAGCCGTTTATACACATGTCCTTGCTAACGCCACGGCCAGTTCTGGTCGTAGCGTTTTGCCCCCAAAATCCCCCAAAATGTCATTTTACCTCGAGCATGTTATATTGTAAATTAGGCCTAGGCTATAATAAATCAGTTCCACTTACCAACTTGACTGAAATAATCAGTTTAATAGTCCCTTTTTAGGAAATTATGGGTCAAAATCGGAATCCATGTTATTCAACATGGATTCCGATTTTGACCCATAATTTCCTAAAAAGGGACTATTAAACTGATTATTTCAGTCAAGTTGGTAAGTGGAACTGATTTATTATAGCCTAGGCCTAATTTACAATATAACATGCTCGAGGTAAAATGACATTTTGGGGGATTTTGGGGGCAAAACGCTACGACCAGAACTGGCCGTGGCGTTAGCAAGGACATGTGTATAAACGGCTTCCGTCTCTAAAGAGAGAGCCGACCCTACCCCAATAAGAGGCTAACGAACGAAAGAGACGGAAAATTCGGTCTAGTAGGGTGTCTGATCGCGCACCCGATGTTGTGTGCTAAAATCTTTCCCATAGAGATTGCACACATCCCTATGTGGTCTACATGCATTGCGCGACCAAGCAAAATTGGTCAATGATTTTATGAAAAATTTGAAATTCAAACCTTTATAACAAATGATCCTGAAGGTGAAACTCAATAAATGTGGTGTCATATGAAAGAGCAGGTTTTTCTCCATATTCCCCATAGGGGGCCACCCCAGGAATTCTAAATATATCTTGCTCAAAACAGCGATTTAAACATCGTTTCCATGGTAACTCGGAGATTTACCAATTTCACGAACTGCCCCCCGAGGGATAAGTTGGGCCAGCTGTAAAGAATATATCCATGCACTTATTTTTTCTCTAGTCCCAAGGGATCATTTGTTACAACAGTTTGAAAATACCCTTGCTCCACGCTTTGCATATCGTGCTGTGCATTAGCTGTGCAGCTTTTGAGCAGAAATTATAACTCTGCGTGAACCACTTTTCTGTCCATTCTGACCAAAATGCTATGAATATTGCACAGTTTTTGAGGGGCTGTATCTTTTGATAGAAACATCGGTGAGTCTTGAAATTTGAAAGGTATTATTCTGATTACATTTTTTACTCCAATATCCAACAAAAATGGTGAAAAACGATCCCAAATTGAAAATTGAAAAATCGTTCAGACACCCTATTATGTGCATCATATGATGCGTTTTGACGCGGTTTTGACGAACCTTGTTTGTAAAAACGTGTTGAAACGCGTCATATAAACCTAGGTTTTTCGACAAACCTCCTTTGTGAATTCGGGCCTACATGTAGATCTAAGTGTTTCACAAAACTGTCTTTGCCAAGATGAGCGAGAATTTCTTGTCATGACTCCAAACCCGTCATATTTATTTAGGAGGAGGTGCGATAGCTCAGTCTAGGAGCAGTGGTCTCGTAATCCGGTGACCCGGTTTCGAAACCAAGTCGATGCACTAGTGCTCTTTGGTAAGGCATTAATCCTCATTACCAGGTCCCTCGGAGAGGACCTAAAGCCGTCAGCCGTCTGGTTGCTTACAAGCATTTATGCTTTCTTAGCAGTCGAGTAAAAAAATAAAATAACCACCAACCCCCACCACATTTAGAATGTCATCTCAAGGCAACTTTAAGTCGGTGTATGGGCAGCGAAATGATTAAAACTAAAAAATTTATTTTAAAACTTATTTCTTGATCTTTAAGCTCTAGCTCATTTCACTGATCAGTTCTTAATAAATACATACAAGCTGTTCTTATAAGGTTTTAATGCATTAACAAGTAAATAATACAAATATCTTTTGTAGTTAAATCAGTCTACTATAGAGAAGTCACCGAAGATCAAACAGTCTGTAATTACAGATCAACGAGAATGACGAAATTTTTGTAAAGGTGTTTCTCTAGACATTTTCCATTTTCAAGCCTAATCTTGATACAAATCATAGCACATAAATATTTGGTAAATGTTAAACTAGGCCTGTAACAGATCATCGGATCATAGGCCGATCTTGAGCCGATCAGGGGTGATCGGATAATAATTTCCGATCGCCGATCAATAAAAATGATTTTTTAAATGCCAACATTTTCAAGTTTTTGGCTATCAAATGCTTTAAAAAAATTCATAGCTGGGATTATTTTGTCATTTGGAGTTGTTGTAGACCATGTTTGTTGATACTTAGGCAGCCATCTTGGATTATAATGTAGGCATGCATTATAATCCAAGATGGCGGCCCGCATGTTTTGCCTCTTCTCTTAGACCAATATTATTAATTTCAAAGTCATGAAAAGGCACTAAATATCAACAAACATGGTCTACAACAACTCCAAATGACAAAATAATCCCAGCCATGAATTTTTCAAAAGTATTTGACATCCCAAAACTTGAAAATTTTCATCATTAAAAAAATTCTGCCGATTTTTTTTGCCAATTATTTTTGCCGATACCAATCACAGGTGCGAGGGTGTCGCTCTGATCTTCCAATCCAATCAAAGCCCCAACTGACAGCGTTATGTTAAACTATGAGTTATAAAATATATTTAAAAAAATTATTTTCTTGACTTAAAGAAAAGTCTCTAACAACCGATTTTTTTAGCTGAATTCAATTTAATTTTGTGTCGAGGCAACTTTATCAAAATTGGAATTGAAAAGGTGTGGGCCCCCATTACAAAAATACACTGGTTACATGATAAGATATCATCTTCATTTACGCCCCACTGCACTACATGTAGTTTGGCCAGGAGGGATTGGACCTCCCTGTATGGTCACTGACAGGTGGTTATCTCATCAAATCAGCTTTCGATTCACATACCGTAAGAAAAAGGGGATCATGACGGACCAATGGTCACCGATTAGGCATTGTTTGCTACATGAGGGCGCAAGTAGCTATAGATGTAAGTAGTGCAGTGGGACCTTAATTCATATGGATGGAGATTGCACATTACATTATATAATATTCTGAGTGTATTATTACAACTGTACTGTAGTTGCTTTAGGCAGGAAGAGTAGGAATAAATTATAATGACATACCTGTAGAGGATTTTTTAGCATATCAGGTTTTGTAGTTTTGTACATGTCTCTATTGAAATTAAGTTATCGATATAAAACATTTGCCATACAGTATCTATGAATTTCAGTTGTATAAAAAGTTATTTATATCTAATTGTACACAACATACTCCAACTCAAGATGTGATATGTTCATCCAAACAGAATATATCAGAATAAAAAGGATGCCATTCACATGCACACACATCTCTTCATAGTTTGGTGTGTGAATTAGGCTTTGTACTGTACCTTTCTTTTGTAGAATATTAACACTTTCATGAACAGTCGTGTGCATAATGCAGACACTTTGAGTGGCATGATTTTACAACCTATTACGGGTAGAACATCCTTCCCTTTTTATGTGATATGTACACTGTAGATGTACCGCCCTTTTTATTATTTTTTTAAAATATAGATTTAAAGGTACTATGTCCTTTTTGCAGCCATCCTCAAATTCTGTAGAACTTTGCAGGAATTATGAATATGTCATGTATGTCCTGTCTGTGAAATTTAAACGTTAGCAGTGTCCTCATATTCAAAGTATGCAAGGAAACCCGTTTACTTGCTTGACTTCACTGTCAGACACTATTGAGTGAGTGACTGGCTTTTTTTCTTCTTTGGTAATAACTTACATGAAAAGAGTTGTAAAGGGTACATGAGCATTTGTCTACATCAATAACCCACTTCTTGTGATGGCCAAGATTAAACTGATTGAATCTTTGCGCAGCATAAAACGTATGACCATTCGGTACAATTGTCTGAAAATCAAGACTATTACTTTTGGGCTCTACATGTATAGCCCTAAAGTCGATTTGACAACTAATAGTCGTTATTTTCCCACTTGAAGACATTTTAAAGCCCCACCTTTTTTAGGGACGTTCTAAATTAGTATTATCTTTCAAATGCAGTTGGAATTTAACTTTTTCATTTTTTGGCCTGCAAATGGGACATACATGTAGTACCTTTAATAGGCAGAAGTTCCCTATTTTTGTCAGTCTAGTCTCGGTGATCAAACAAAATTCTGCTTTGAAATTTCACCGATGCACATAAATGGGAAGTGAGAAATTGAATATGATTGATGAATTACTCCAATCATGCTTAAATATTGCATTATTAGGAAGTACACAATGTACATGTAGGAATTACAAATAAAAAAAATACGATAGTTCAGAGCACAATCTCAAAAGGCGTTTACGCTTTACAGAACATTCAACCTGCAAGAGCACATACACTACATTTGTACATGTCACCATGTTCTGTACAGTACTAAGATGTAGGCTATTAAATTTTCAATGCATTTCATCTCTGTTGTGCAATGGTCTGTATTCTGCAATGCCACAGTCATGGGATACCCGACCTTACACATGTACTGTTCTGTGCAATATGTACATGTAACACGCAATGCATGGGTACCTGTAGGCCTGTATTTAGGCAGGATTCTACTTGGAGTGGAAAACAAGAAAGAAAAAGAAAGGAATAAATAATGAAAGAAAGAAGGAGAGAAAGAAAGAAAAAATAAAACAAAGAAAAGTAGATAAATAGGATATACTTGAAAGAGAAAAATTTCTGTACAAGTAGTTTTATTTTGTGCACAACTCTCTTGGACTGTGGAAATCTTGAATTGCATAAATACATGTACTATACATTGTGTATCAAAAAAAAGTTTACCCAACTTTGGTAGCTTCTAATTAAAAAATTATAACCTCTGTGACTTTGAATCACATTTTATTGTAAAAAAGAACTACAGGTGTATCAAATTATTACTTCTATTTGCTATGTACATTGTACCTGTACATGTTGCTTTTAGCACTCCTAAATATTTTATAATAATTTGTTATCATTATGATTATTACTTTTGTTGTTTACAATATTATTGTTATTTGTATTTATGTTATTAATATTATTATTTTGAAATATTGGTATCATTATTTTATCATCATCATTTACTATTTTCATCATCATCATCATCATCAACTTCATCATCAGTCACCATCATCATCATCATTTTTATTACATGTACATGTATATGTAGTACAGGGCAGCGTTTCATGAAACCGTCATAAGTACAATTTCACCGACATCCCATTGAAACGCGTGTTAAACTTAATACACGCCTTTCAATGAGATGTCGGTGAACTTGTACTTATGACGGTTTCGTGAAACGCTGCCCAGGTGTACAGTGTACAGCATCATCATGATCATTAGTTATGACTACCAGTACTGAATACACAACTAAGCCAGACTGGTATCTTTCCCTTACCTCATTATGATGAAAGTGATGAACCGGGAGAGGAAGGTGAATAAAAAATGGACCACCGCAGCATGCATCTAGGTCATCCTCGGTTGCCACGGTAACTTCAATTTTTGGATGCGTGCCTTACAAATCATCAGGATGTTGCCTCGGGGTTGGAGGACATAATTATGGGAAACGGAAAAGAAGGAGCATGCTTGCAAAATTTGTCAAGTTTGGTAATGGATGTGGAGCTGCATGAATAATGAGGGATTTTTTCTTTTCTTCTCTTCAGAATTCAAATGTACAGTACATGTACATCATGTATGCATAGAGCATTTGTATGCCATATCATTATCTTTAATATGTATTGTATAGTATATGAGGTACAAATTTTAGATCATTTACACGTTTGTAGATTGTAGATATTTGAGAGTTATAAGGGATAAATCGTTGTCAGTGAAAGTACAAAGGTAAAGAGGAAAAGAGTGTGATGATAAAAAGTAAAAATAAAAATAATTGGAAAAAAAAAGAAGAATTGATTTACAAAGTCTGGAAGGTGACATATTACTTCAAGTTTTGGATTGTGACTTGATTAAACCTTTTTTTTGTTGCGCTAGGAATTTTAAAAAAGAAAAAATGCTTCTCAATCCTTAAATTTGCAATTTGACGAGAGATTCAAAGTCATTGTTTTTCTATCGGAACTGGCAATTTTGTCAACTTTGCAACAACTTTCTCGCCCATTCATATTGTTTTCACAGATATCATTTATTATTTGAACAATGTACATGTAACAATGAAAAAAGAATATCATTATAGCCAATTTAAAAAGAACAATTATGTGGTCAATTTAGCCCTAAATATAAATCCTGTCTTGAAAGGGATACAGTATGTGTCAATTCTGTATCAGGTCTGTTTGTGTGTATTGTGCTAGGTAAATAATCCATATCGATTCTTTCATTTGTATTTATAGAATATTGCTGTTATTACAGCCTATTTTGTTATTTCTTTATCTGAAAAGTGGAGGGGGAAATGTACTTCACTATTATGCAGGTTGCCATTGAAATATCACTTTTCATTTCCCCAATCTCGGATGTACAGTTTGAGTCCCATACATTGTACAGTCCCTTACAGTACATACATGTAATATGACTAAGATTTGCATTCAAATGTAAACCACAAAGTACATGTATGAAATAATTAAATGCTTTTCTTGTTGAGGCACGTAGGAAATGTACCAGCTTGTTTTGATTTGTACACAGTGCTAGATACAGGATGCACAAACTTTTCAATCAAATGGTTAAAAAGAAAGAAAACAAGACGATAATATCCCCTTTCACATCCTACCCCAAACAGTTGCTTTGTATTTCATTTTGACCAGTGCCCACCCTAAAATTCCAGTGCCCCCTCAACAGCTGGAACGATGCCATACCACGCCACTGGTTGTAAATTTATACCTTTTTGTGTACACCTTTACATGTTGTATGGCAATGTAAAATGTTTTCTATATTTTGTAGTGTTGTTAAAGATGGAGTGGCTAGAAATAACTATCATTTTTGTTTGTGTGTGTGGTGGGGGGGGGGGGGGGTGGGAAGTGGTACCCTTGGTTAAAAAAGGGTAGTTCACAGCCCTATAATACAGGTACATGCACATGTACTTCACCTTTATGTTATGAGACATATATGTTCATTTTTTGGTGTTGAAATTTAGGATTTAGCCCTTGGCAATAGATTTTACAGCATTGTGGTTCTTTACTTCAATTGTGAATATCTCCTTGATGGTGTTGTTTCCAAACGTTTGCAGATAAGGTACTACCGTATTCATATAGAATAGATTTCAATATAATGAAAACTGAAACAAATTGGAATTCTCAAAGGAAAATAGTTTATAGAGGACAACAGATTTTGTTTGGCCAGATGGATGGCCACGACCTACATTATGTCGTCCTGTAACAGCTCTCAAAGCTAATAACATGACAATAGATTTTTGTGGGGACTTCTCTTATAGACCACGCTACTCTCTTTGTACAATGCTTGTAATGATTTGTTATTGTTGCTAAAATTCAACTCATTTTCAACATTTTTCCTCTTCTCGCTCCCTTTTTCTGTTCACGTTCACAGTAGTACTTTCCTCTACCTGAAATTCCTTGGAATATGGGGCTTTGTCCTGCTGCTTGACTTTCTCCTGGAGTTCCGCTTTGAGTATCTCTGGCCAGTCTGGCTGCTGCTAAGAAGCATCTACGACTCCTACAAGTACCAAGGCCTGGTAAGATGCCTTAAGCCCCTTTCACACCGGATCTGCGTAGAGTTGCGTAGTGTTGCGTACCGACTACGCCGAAGTTAAGCTGCGTACTCATGAATAAATTGATGCTTCGGCGTAGTCCCTGCGTAGGTTATGCGTAGGCTTGCGTACGATCGGCGTATAGTTACGTACCCTGTGCGTAGGCACCGCGTACCTTCGGCGTAGGCAATTGGCGTAGGGTTACGTACGGTTGCGTAGGCCTGGCGTAGGGTTGCTTACGGTTGCGTAGGCCTGGCGTAGGGTTGCTTACGGTTGCGTACGGTTGCTTACTGTGGGAGAAAATGCCATGTAAAAATGCAATAGACGCTCGTAGGAGCCGCGAGTATAGCCATTGGCGCTTTATAAACATATATAATAAAAAAAATATGTTAAAAAACAGTTCAATTTATTGTATAAATAAACTGTGCAGTGTACAAAGAATTGTACATGTTATTACATGTGAACATAACTTGATCTTAGTATAATAATAACATTCTGACAAACTGTGACATCCAAGGGGCAGTGGGTCTCTTTTGCATGCGTGAAATAGGGCTGAAACGCCAATTTGCGTAAAATAGTGAGTGCAGAAAATAACATTTATAAACCTGCCATAAGTTTTTATAGTAAAAAGTGGCATTCGGTACACGTTTTTGACCGTTAAATTTTCAGTTTTTTTAGTAGGTATTAGCAACTGCTGAGGTTATTTTGCAGTAATGTTAATTTGTTCAAGATTTTATTTTCCAAAAAAATGCAGACATTTTTGTTGATGTACTACATTATTGTACTATGTATCATTCAAAAGGGTAATATATGAACTTTCTTTTGATGAACATTGCAAGGTCACGTGATGTGATTTGATACCTCAAAACGCCAACAAAAGAGAGCACTTATTTTGATTTGTGAATAAATGTGGACAGCAGTCTGATATTTGTTGACCATATCTCTTTTTTCACTCATTTGTAAAATATCATTCCATAACAGTTTCCTGAAAGTTTGAAGACGATATTCGTTGTCCTTGGTCCGTAGCGTATTTGTGTGTGACAATGTAATGATATAAATGTTAGTCATTTATTAAAATTAAAGAAATACTTCTGACATACACACTCACTCAGTCTCACTAACAGAGTGAGAAAAAATTATTTCTTTGCTCATTTCAATTAAACAAATTATATTACAAACATACAAACAGGACCACAAACGTACACACAAGCAAACAAACCGACACAAATACATACAGATTTCCACAAAACATAATACAATTTTCGCATGAGGCATCAGTTTATGAATCTTATCTCTGTTTATTATATCAACAGCCTGAGATGTCAATTATCACAAATTGAAAAAACCATAACAAAACAAAAAATGTCAGTCTGAAATACCTTGTAGTAGTACAAACAGAATAACAAGCAAGAATGATCAATGATCAATATCTGCCAAGTTTACATCCAGGTCCTAAAAAAAATCTTTATACCATACGTTTTTAATGCTTCGTCGGACTGGCGTAGGGTAGCGTATTGTTGCGTAGGCTTGGCGTACATTTGCGTAGGCTTGGCGTACAGTAGCGTAGGCTTGGCGTACAGTTGCGTAGGCTTGGCGTACAGTTGCGTAGTAAAGTCTACGCCGAAGGTACGCGAAAAAAATTAAACATGTTTAATTTTTTGCGTTCATCTCGCGTACCCATTCGCGTCCCTCCGCGTACAGTTGCGTAGGGTTGCGTACGATCGGCGTAGGGTTGCGTACGATCGGCGTAGTCGCTACGCAACTCTACGCAAGGCCCGGTGTGAAAGCCCCTTTAGACATACCGTATTTGCCAGCGATAAGGCCGCACCGCCGCAGAGGCCGCACCCCCAACTTTGACATTTCAAAGAGGGAAAAAAAAACAAAAAAAACAAACGGACAAAACAAAATAATCATAATTTTCTCGAAAACACTATTTTTTTTTTTACAAACTGATACCAAATTCATCCATATTCTTATAATTTACCGGAAGTTTAGCTAAAAAAGTGATCGCAGGCAGATTTGGTGTCCGATATACCCCTACCACAATGTACGGTGTAATGCGAAACTGCATGAAATGGAAAAACAAAATGGCGACTTCGGATGGATGTGCGCGGCAGCTCCGTTGGACTGTCCCTTCTTTTACCTTTGCAATGCATTGGCATGAACTTAGATCAAGATCTATCGGCAAATGTTGTGTTAGGACGTTTATTTTCGTCTTCATGTCAACAATGCAAAATAAAATTGTCGGTAAGATGTTTGGAAATGTCCTGTACCATAGTGGTATTGTTATTTTACTGTTTCTAGTCCCATACGTGCAAATTCGTGTTGGTTTTGACACTTTTTTTTTTTTTTTTTACTCTTTCATTGTAAAGGCCGCACCCCGACTTTTTGATATTTTCTCTTCCAAAAATACTGCGGCCTTTACGCCGGCAAATACGGTACTGTACATGTACCTACAACTTCAAAACCGTACATGTACAGTGAAACCTGTTTATGAAGACCACCCAAGTAAGATAAAAAAAGTGGTCTTTATAGGCAGGTGGTCTTCATGTACAGGGATCTTTAGTTCATGTTTTAATGAGTAACCATTTTCATGGGAAACAAAAAATGTGGTCCTTGTAGACAGGTGGTCTTTGTAATTTAGTCTATAAATGAATTAAGAAGAATTGTAGAGGTACACTGTATGTTTTCAGCTGCTTTATGAAGAAGTCAAATGATGTACCGTATGTGTTTTCTTAAAAATACAGGGGTTTTATTCCATAGATTTGTAGTGCAATTGGAAGCACAGTTCCTATTTTTGAGCTTCCAGCTGATCTTTTGAGCCACAGATTCAATTTATTTTTAAATTTCAGTATAAATATATGCAAAGTATACTGTATTCTTAATTTTGTCTTGAAATTGAGAGATTTCCCATTTTTATGTTGGACTAGGAGGATGGTACACTGTACATGTACATGTAGGTATACTGACACTACAATGAACCGTAGTAGTGGCACAGAAAATGCATCCAGAACGCTACATATACGCATAATCTTAACTTTATGGCATCAAACTGTAACCATGGCATGACGTGATGATGAGGAGCAGGTGAAATAACTGTATGACACAGACTAGGCCACATAATGTCAAACCTGTCATTCAAATACATTTAATACTGTGTACAGTATGTCAAATTACGACTGTAATTCACCGACATCATAAACAATTATGCCTTTTTCCGTTACGGACGTTTCTTTTTGTGCCTCTACGTCTTGATCTCAAAATGGATGAGAGAGATTTGAATTAAATGAAATACAGTTTATACATGTATCTGAATTTGTGAAAGCATATGATTTACAAAATGTACCAGTAACCTTTCAAGAAAACATACATGTTGTTTATGGAGACTTCTGAGTATTACATTATAATATTTTGTGTATGCAAAGAGTCTCTCAAGGGTCCTCCAAGTGAGGAATTATTAAAAATAGAAATGTTCTGTTGATTGTAAATCTGTTTTTCAAAATGTTGATGTTTGTCGAACAAAACATTTCACTTGACATTTCCGTCATTTTAGCGTAGTTGAGAGTACAGGAATTGATGAGCTGTGTAGAATTTATAATCTTCTTCTTACTCTTTTTATGAGATAATTAACAATTCAATCACAAATAGCTGACAAAACATAAGGCCTTTTTATCTTGTCTTGTTCAGATTTTATATTGATTTCACTTGGAACCGCATCAACACATCAGTGAATTTTTAAGATTTGTAAAAGGTGTTGCCATGAAAAATCGCTATATTAACAATTTGCAAAGTTTCATTTAGTGAACTTTCTAGTTTTAAAGTTTATATCTTCAGACATTACTGCATCAAAAGCTAGATTGTATATATTTCAAGATGAAGATTGTCAATTTAACTTGTTCCTGTTCAGAATATACAAGTATCTTGTTTATCATTTTCTCTTTTGGAAAGACTTCTTTAATCTTCTTCATATTCAGTGCCTTCAATTTTTCTGTCAAGATTTGAATGCAATATTTTCCTTTTTAGAATAATAAACATGTACCTTTAATCATTGTATATCAATATTTCTTTTTGCAGGCCTTCTCTATATGCTCCTTTTTTAGTGCCATCATTTTTTTGTCGAGATTTGAATTCAACCTTTCCTTTTTTAGAATATACATGTATCTGCTATCTTCAACCGTTATTCATCAATATTTCTTTTGGCAGGCCTTCTCTGTGCTCTTCGTATTCATTGCCTTCATTCTTTCTGTCAAGGTTTGAATTCGATCTTTTCCATTTTTGAGAATTTAAATGTGTCTTTAACCGTTCTTTGTCAATATTTCTTTTAGCAGGCCTTCCCAGTGTTCTTCTTTTTTTAATTGCCTTTATTCTTTCTGTCAAGATTTGAATTCAGCCTTTTCTTTTTAGCGTATATACATGTACACTTTACATTTATCTTTAACCATTGTTATCACTATTTCTTTTGGCAGGCCTTCTCGGTGTTCTTCATTTTCATTGCCTTCACGTCGGACATGATTTGCCTGCTGTTCATCCCAGTGCACTGGCTCTTCTTTGCAGCCAGCACCTACGTGTGGGTCCAGTTTGTGTGGCATACTGGTGAGTAGCATCTCTACACTGTCTGGGGGCTGTTTCACAAAGATCCTAATTTGAACTTATCTCTAAGTTGGACTTAACAATTATGGAAAGCCGTTAGCATCTATGAAAATATTTTGTTAAAGTAATATCAATTTTTTTTTTCTTGATGTGGAAATTATAAAAAGTCTAAAATACTTGATTTTTCGCTTTTTAATATATTTTATTTTAAGGCTACATACATATATGGCTCTCCATAATTTTAAAGTCCAACTTAGAGATAAGTTTGACTTAGGACCTTTCTGAAACACCCCCAAGGTGTCTTCTGTAGAAAGGCACCAACAAGAAAGTTTGTCAATTTTTTCTTCAATTGTTATAATAAAGGGATAAAAAAAGTAGTTTAGAAAGTTGTAATCATCGCTGCTAAAGTTAGGGTATGAACTCTAAGAACTGAAGTGCGTTATTCAGATGAGCCCTAGCTGTAATCCAGGGCTCCAAGCTATTAAACTCTTTTGCAACCTACGGAGATGTCAGGAAGCGGAAATCCTGTTTAAAAAAACATGAACAGCAACAAATTCATGATTTTGATACTATCGGCTAAAAAATCTATTCTTTGTCACGATTGATCAGATTTTATCCACCAGTGCTAATGTCAGGTGTCACCATGTGATGTACACGTTCATTTGTTTAACATGCTGATCACAATTTCCTTGATCTCATATTCCGTTGCATTTCCTCCTTTTATAGATCGAGGCATCTGTTTACCGACGGTGGCTTTATGGCTGCTGTTTGTATACATTGAAGCTTCAGTAAGACTCAGAGGGTTAAGATCAGTGGTTCCATTTCATCTGGATTTATGCAGGCCATTCGCTGCTCACTGGTAAGTAGATCTTTGGTGTAATATTAAGCAAATACATCTTGCTCTATCGTACATCGTTTATATAGCAGGCAGTTGACCTTGATGTTTCTTTTTTTATAATGACTTATAACGTTATGCTCTACATTTCTGTATCTTATAACATACAGATAAAGCGACTACACCTGTATGCCACTTTCAGAACTCAACTAAAGACATACCTATTTCAGATTGCTTACAATTAGTCACTGCAGTCTTTCCCAGTTAGAATCATGAACAGACATGTTTGGTAGTTCTTCAGTCTCATCAGCGCCTTTGATTTAATAGGCAACTAGATATTGGCGCTTTATAAATACTTGGATTGGATTGGATATGCCAAAGGACCTGTGTTGCGTGCAGTTATTTTTTTTATCCCCTGTTATCATTCATTTACAAATGAAAAGGTGCTTCAGCTTATGTGTGAAAAAGTCTTTTATGCACCCCGTTAATCAGACAATGCGTCCTAAACTGAGAGTAAATCTATTGATTTTTTATTGACATGATTTATGAGATTTCCAATACTTTTTATTACAATTTTTTCCCCATTTGCCTTTGTTGTACAAGGTCACATCAGGTACATGTATAAAAAGTAAAGTAGTGTTGGTCTGAAGAATTGTGGAGGCGTTGCAAGGGTTTATGACTGTCAGTTTAATAAAGAGTTCATGGCGAACAAGTTTTTAATCACAGTTTTGAACCCTTTCAGAAGCATTCACTTATTTTCCTTTGAGATTACCAGGTAAGAATTGCCACCATTCCCAATATGCAAGGTTGATTAGATTATAAAGTATATTGTTTCCAATTCCATCATCAGGTAATTTTTTTAATATCAGGAATGAAAGAAACATTGCCAAACCATCTACAATATCTAATGGGCACTTCCTGGAGTATATGCTGAATCTATTTATCTTTTTGCATACATATTTTGTTGTCAATTTTTTCAATTTTTTCAAATAAATGTTTTGCAAGCCTGTATTTCAACCGTCGACCATCTACCAAAGCAGTGTGGCTGTGTCAAGAACATTTTGGATAAATCATATGAATACAATTCTTTGATCCCGTTTGTTTTCAGTATTGGCTATCCGGTAGTTACTCTAGGATTCAACTTCAAAAGTTATGTGAGCTATCGCATGAGGCTGAGGAAGCAGAAAGAGGTTCAAAAGGAGAATGATTTTTATATGCAGCTCCTGCAGCAGGCACTGCCCCCAGAGCAGCAGGCGGCCAATGGCGTCGCGGTCGCTCCAGCTGAAAAACCTACAAAAGGTGAGAATATTCTTGTGTAGTGTTTGATTTTTCACAGTGGACTATGAGTAAAGCACAAGTTTACTAAGAATAAAATACCAAGCACTTTTCATACTTATAGTTTTAACTCATGAGTGACTTGTGTGGTGGTGGTGGTTATGTTACCTGACTGCTAAGAAAGCATAAATGCTTGTTCGTGAGCTTCCAGAGAACCGACTGCTTTAGGTACTCTCTGGGGGACCTGGTAATGAGGATTAATGCACATTGATACGTATAAGAGTGTGAAAAATTGCCCTGTATATGATATCTTTCCGTGACTTTCATAAAGTCTAACTCGCTTTAGTGACCATCTGCCTGTAAAGACCACATTGTTTCCCTAGATCGCATGTTGTTTATTGAAATAACATGAAGCAGAAACATAAAAGACTGCCTTTCTAATTTGTATCTCTATTGACTGGTCTTAACATTAGTGAGTACATACTTATTCTGAGACGTTTGTGATATTGATGGCAATGAAAGGGATAAAGCTCGGAACTATTTGTATTTTTGATCCTCAACAGCTGTGAGTAAAAAGCCTGACGAGCCTGTAGCGAATGGAGTCGGTGGTAAGAAAGAGTCTCCGAGTAGCAAGCAACCAAAGAACCACCCCGCAGGGGACGGAGGTGGTGGTGGAGGCAATGAGAGAAGCAATGTGACTAAAGACAGCCGTAATAAACATGTCGGAGCAAACAATGCCAGCACGCATGCCAAGTCCACGTCGACCACTCCGCAGGATGGCAATTACATAGAAACAAAGACTTCTCAACTCTCATCCTCCTCCTCCTCCTCCTCTACTTCGTCATCATCATCGTCGTCATCGTCGACGTCGACGACGAGCAGTCACTCTGTGAACGAGTTTGACAACGTAAAGGAAAATCTTGCCAACGAGCAGACGCAAGCCAAGAATCTGAAACAGATCTCGGTGGGGTCGTCGACGCGGCAGCGCAACCCTTCGCCCGTGATGAAAGAGAACAGTTCCTCGGGGCAGGGGAGTAGAAAGCCGAAGCCGCTGCCTTCCAAGCTAGAAAATAAAGATAAAGATAAGGATACAAACGTTAGTGCGGAGCAAGCCAGAACGATGAACAGCACCAACCAGCAAGTTAAGACGGATCCTTCCAAGTATACCATAGCTAGGTAAGAGTATAGTGCAGTGTACAAACAATACACAGCAGTGAGGGCATTAGTATAGTAATAATGACTGCTTTGAGAGAAATTGTTGTTTTTATACGCTCAAGGGGAGGTTACACTCGGGCAATAGCACGATTGTAACCTCTTTGTGTAACCTCTTTGTGAAACCGGTCCCTGTAAGACTGACGTTGTAGGTCTTCCGTGCTTTCAGTATCCTGGGCTGTTAGTTTCACTGGCTGTAGCAGTCAATCAGGAATGAGCCTTTGCATTCTTTCAATACTATTTTATTGTTGTGGACTATTGTGATTAATAAAGTTGTTAGTCATTCTTAACATCAGCTTAGTGGAAGTATAACCCGTCAAATTTGTTTAGTCAGTTTTTATCTCTTTTTAGTACAATTTAAAAGAGTTATTTTAAAGCGAGAAGTCAAGTTAACTAAGAGATGTCTTATTGATCTTCTACAGGTTGGAGTCTGATATAAAGAAGCTGAAGGCTGACCTTCAGGCCAGTCGTCAGGTAGAGAGTGACCTTCGAAACCAAGTCAACAGTATATTAGCTGATGAAATACAAGATAAGGAGGTCATGGAACAGTATAGAAAAGATAATGAGTCCCTTCAAAACAGGTTCGTCTCTCTCTTTCTCCCCCTCTCTTTCTCCCCCTCTCTTTCACCCCCTCTCTTTCTCCCCCTTCTCCTCCCTCTCTCACTATCTTTCTCTGTCTCTTTCTATGTCTATCTCTCTGTCGATCTCTCTCTCTCTTTCTATCTCTATCTCGCTGTCTGTCGATCTCTCTCTTTCTATCTCTTTCTCTCTGTCTGTCGATCTCTCTCTCTCTCTCTCTCTCTCTTATCATTTGATAGGCAATTAGGCATCGTACAACAGATATGTTTTTATATCTGAAATTTTATGGATTCTGATATTAGGAGCTAGAAATAAAAATAAATGATGTATGTATTTCAAAGGAAAGCATTTGCATGTGTGTACAGTTCAATAGCCGTTTGCTTTCTGAAATCCTCAAATTGAACGTGACCTTTAACCTTTTGACCTCTCATCACAGATTGCATAATTTGGTGACCCAGAAGCAGCAGGACAAGCAGAACATAATTCAGCTTGAGAAGAAGGTCAAGCAGGAGAGGGATGGGAGAACCTCTCTTGAGAACCTGCTCAAGGAAGAACGTAAAAGTAGAAAAGCTGAAGAATCCTGCAGACAATATTCTCATGCAAGGTATTAAAGTGATGCATTGATTGGATGCCGTCATTGCCAAGATATTATGCATATCATTTTAAAATTATGATATATCGAGGGGTCAGTGACATAAAGACGTAACTCCATTTTGGCCAATTTGAGAAAAAGTGGTTTATGTGTTACTGACCACTTGGGCCTTAAGGAGTTAAGTGTATGTTTCACTAGCCATTGACTTCAATGTGGGTGTTGAGTGGAGTTAAGTCTTTGTGTTTCCAGGAAAGCCAACATCTTTCTGAACATTTTGATATCAAATACTCATTTTGGCAAAATATGGAGTTACGTCTTTGTGTCACTGAACCCTTGATATATAATAATATACAATAGGCTTTTGGTTGCACCATGTGAGAGAGGGGGGAGGATTGGGGAGTCCTGAAAAGGACTGTTGGTAATCTTTCTTGAGCTTATAGTACTATAGCGCCAGAGCTGCCAACTAGTACGGATTTCCCGTAATTGGTACATAAATTAACGATCATTACGGCAGTACGGAATGTTGTCTTAAAATTACGGATTACAAAAAAAAGAAAAAAAAGAAGAAGATTTGTTTTGTTTTGTTTGCGCATAGGGATCTATCGTAGCAAGTGCTGTGCAGTATGGTGGCCATCCAACACTCGCTGCATGAGAAAGATGGAAAAGTATCAAGTATTCTGTTAATAGAAGCCAATTTTTCATTGAAAACTTATGTGTTGTGATGAACTGAAAATCATTATTTAGCAACTTTGTGGGATGAAATCACAAAAAATTTCAGATAATCATGCGCGCATGTGTCCGCTTGCCATTCTTTTTAGATTCATGGCGCTTCATAAGAAATTATTGATTTATTCCCCAAATTACTGAATTTGAGCCTCATGATTACTGATTTTCTGTTCTGGAGGTTGGCAGCTCTGTAGTGCCGGTTGGAGAGGATGGGTAGTAGGAAGAGCTTAATGTTTCAAACAGGTTGACTTTCTGTCTGTCGTCAGGAGTGTATATAATAATTTAATATATAAAATATAAAATTATTATTATATTGCAGTATGGTCTTACCTACCCAGGAGAGCCTCTGCATTATTAAAATTGCTGTTTTCTAGGGCTGCAATTATTTTTCACCCAGACAAAAATGTGGGAATTTGTTTATCAATGCATCCATGCAAATGAAAGTCATCAACAAAATACAATGGTCTATTTGCTTTTTAGGGTCCATGGTAAAGTTTCTTGTGTTTCCTGTGCAACTTTTATTTATTTTTTTTTTTTTTAAGAATTCATTCATTTCTCAGCAATATTACTCTTTGTTACCGTATTTAAATTGAACAATTTCAGCCCTTGGCCTGTATGTTCAGTGGATATATTGTCACAATTACTAGGACTTTAAAAAAAGTTTGACACATATCCTTGCAAAACCACTTGAAGTAACTGATGAATATATGTTTGTTTGTGTTTGTTGTAGTGGTCTGTATCTTGCTCCTTTGTATTTGTTTGACACAGTAGCGTGGAAGAGTGCACGGAAAACTGTCGCACGAGACGCCAGGACCAGGAAAGCGAGATTCAACATTTATTGAAGGAAACAAGAGACAAAGGAGATAGATTAAGAGATTTAGAACAAAATATTGAGGTAAGCTATCCAGCCACGTAGCCAAAGATAGTATTCTCTCAGCTGTTGTGAGGCCAAATTGTTAGATATTTGTTGCTGACTGTCAGACTGTATGTTGTCGAAAAACATTTCTTAACGACCTTAACCCTACTGTACTGGGCTATTTTGAGTACCTCACTGACAGGGGGGGGGGGGGGGGGGGGGCCTGGGAGGCCCCCCCCCCCTATGATCTCGGCCGTCGACTGTCCGATGAACACAAAAATTTGCACGTTTGTAGATATTTACGTAAGGAACAAGATGGTATAATTAGTTTTTTCCTAATATGCAAATTTTTGTCGTTATAGCCTAATTAATTATGCAAAATGCTAATTTTATGCATTTTACACAAAACTCTACATATTTGTCTGTAGAGTTTTGAAGATCTTGAAAATGTATTGAATAAATGTTTCCTTCATCTCAAATTCATGAGGTTTCATTATTTTTATGATATTTGAAAATGCATAGGTTAATTTGCATAAATTATGAATACCGTATTTGCCGGCGATAGGCCGCACCGCCGCATAGGCAGCACCCCCAACTTTGACATTTCAAAGAGGAAAAAAAAACGAACGGACAAAACAAAATAATCATAATTTTCTCGAAAACACTATTTTTTATTATTGTTATTACTTTGATTTTTGTCTCGCCTGCATAGCAAAAAGCGAGACATAGGCGCCGCTTTTCCAGTGACGGCGACGGCGGCGGCGGCGTCAACATCAAAAACTTTACCTAAGGTTAAGTTTTTAAATTTTTAATATAATTTTTAAAGTATACGTTCTTAGTCAATGAAACTTGGACTATAGGGTTATCAAGTCTCCCCAATCATGTGAGTAGAATTTCAGGTCACTAAGTTAAGGTCAAAGGTCATTTAAGGTCAACAAACTTAGACTTTGTTGTGGCATCAACATCAAGATATTCAAAATGCTTCTTCTTCATTATTTTTCAACCGATTATGATTCTGATTGATTCATATGATAGTGCTAGGAGAGGGATTTAAAAATGCTACTCAAAATCGTGAAATTCCATTATCTATGCTAATTTATGCAAATTTATTGGAAATCACAAAAAATGCTTCTTCTTCATTTCTCGACCGATTTTGATTTGGTTTGCTTTATCTGGTAGAGCTAACTTTGGTACACTAAACTTCTACACCGAATTTTGAAATTGTTCTCCATTAATTAATTATGGTAATATATGCAAATTTATTCCAAAAATAACAAAAGTTGCTTCTTCTCCCTCATTTCTTGACCGATTTTGATTTGGTTTGCCTTATCTGGTAGAGCTAAATTTGGAACACTACACTTCTACACAGAATTTTGAGATTTTACTCCATTGATTAATTATGGTAATTTATGCAAATTTATTCCAAAAATAATTTAAAAATCACAAAAAATGCTTCTTCTCCTTCATATTTCGACCGATTTTGATTTGGTTTGCTTTATATCACAGAGCTAACTTTGGTACACTATACTTCTACACAGAATTTAGAGATTTTGCTCCATTGATTATTTATGGTACTTTATGAGAATGAAATGAAATTATGTCCCTTCCAGGGCATCAAATTTTGATTTTTTGATCAGTTCAAAAGTGTACCACATAAAATTTACGATATTTGTTGTTGCGAGATGCGGATGAGTGCTACGTCATTGAAGTTCTGGTTTATCATATTGAATTGCGTTATGCAGGCGAGACCGCCGAGAGCTTTTCCCTTGTTTTTAGTTTCTGTTTGATTTTCTTTTTCTTTTGCAGTTTTAAAAATATATAACGAACAATTCATTGCAAATTTTATACATGAGTTTTGATAACTAGCAGTAGAAAGTATGTTTTTGTTCGCCTTTCACAGCTCCGTGAACGTCAGGAAATCCAGAGCAATAACGAGAGGCTGATGAACGCCCTGGTAGCCATGCAAGATAAAACAGCTCAGCTGGAAAACAGTCTTAGGGCGGAGACCAAACTCAAGCTAGATCTCTTCTCGGCTCTGGGTGATGCAAGGCGACAGGTTGAAATAGCTGCTAGTAAGTTTCAAGTGATGTTTAAACTTGAGGCTAGGTTATTACGAGTGAATCAAATAACTCAGGTGGTCTTCAAACTTGATCTTTGCCACAAGTTTGCTGTAGTTTGCTTTTTGATTTGAGAGTCTTTTATTTTTATGACTCGGCCCACTGTAGGTGGTTGTGGAGGCATTGTGTTTTTTTTCTTCAAAATAATAATGATAATAATAAGGTTAATTATGCCTCCGTTACGAAGTAGCCGGAGGCATTATGTTTTTGGGTTGTCCGTCCGTCCGTACGTACGTCCCGTTCTCGTGATCGCGTTATCTGAAGAACCGATTAATGGATTGCTGCCAAACTTTGGTCATGTATGTATCTTGCAGAGCCAATGAACTGATTAGATTTTGGGGGTCACAAGGTCAAAGGTCAAAGGTCACATGGCTCATTATGTATGCAAATACAGCTCGTGATCGCGTTATCTGAAGAACCGATTGATGGATTCCTTCCAAACATTGGTCATGTATGTATCTTGCAGGGCCAATGAACTGATTAGATTTTGGGGTCATGAGGTCAAAGGTCAAAGGTCATGCGGCTCATTATGTATGCAGAAATAGCTTGTGATCGCATTATCATTAGAACAGATTGATGGATTCCTGCCAAACTTAGATCATGTATGTATCTTGCAGAGCCAATGAAATGAGTAGATTCTTGGGTCATGAGTTCAAAGGTCAAAGTTCAAAGGTCATGGGCTCATTATGTATGCAAAAATAGCTTGTGAATGCATTCTCATTAGAACTGACAGATGGATTACTATTTAACTCGGGACATCTTGCAGAGCCAATTAACTGAGTAGATTTTAGGGTCATGAGGTCAAAGATCAAAGGGTCATATATGTATATGAGAAATTGCTTGTAATCAAGATATTCTGAGAACCTGTTAATGGATTACAATTGAACTTGAATTAAAAAAATTTCTTCTGTTTCGGTTTGTAAAATCGCTCTTTGACGGAGGCATCATTTTCGACTGCGCGCAGTCAAAGTTCCATCTAGTTTTGTAATGTTTTTAGTTTGTTATACTATATGAGACCTTATATGACTGGTGCCCTGTGTTACGCCATTGAAATATTTAATGATGTGATACATCAGTGAGTATTTTTTCTGTAGATGAACAATACTAAAGAACTGCGCTCTACCTTTTATTTTGTGTTGTGTAGGTCAATTACATCACAAGGATTCTGAGATCCGTGAGTTAAAATCAACCATAGCTGACCTGATGGCAGTAATGCCCATGGCTAACTACCCTTCAACCTCCACCTCTGGCAGTGCACCCGCCACCCCGCGGTACTCCGTCAACTTCTGCAGCCCGCGTCAGTCACAGGCCGACGAGAGCTCCAAACCAGCGGCGGTCACCAAGCCAATGGCGGGGGTATCTCCCCTCGTTCAGCAGCAACCAACGCCACCGCCCCAACCGCAGCAACCGCAGCAGCAGCGATCCAACCCAGGGACCCCTCCCCCTGGTGCACAGTCGCAGGGGACTTCCCCCGCCAAGTCATCGGGGCTCGACCCCAATGCAGCCATCTACAGACCTAAGAGTAACTAGAACATAAGTAGAGAGAGAAAGAGAAAACAGATAAGGATCTTCTTGCCAAGGTGTGCTTAGTCATGGTGTGATGCTTCATTTTTTCGTGCTTGTCAAAGTTGTCGCTTTATTGTTTGTAACATAGCTCACATAGAACGGTCCGTTTCATTCATACTCCAGAAAAACAAAGGGTGTCCACATGTGTTGTCTCATGCTTCCTCAATGGCTCCTGTTGAACATTGATAGATATTTAAAGTTAAAGATCACAAACATTTTGATATGATTGAAGCACAAGTAGATAACCACTTATTGCTTCCATCAGGGATGCCAGTTTTCAGAATATTGCTCAATTTCTAGCCCTTACACCTCTCCAATTCAGGTCTTTGATAGTTTCAAAGTTTACAGAATGTATGGGGCTTCATAGTGTACTGTATCGGTCTATTCTCAAGCGCATTGGTTAAACATACTGGTATATCTATTCTTTTTTCCCCATACACGTAGAATTTATCTGTAAGGGCATTAACTCTTGAAAGGAGTTGATTCCTTTCTGGCTTTGAACAGACAAGTTACATAGAGAGGTAGGCAACGATCACAATCATCTGAAACATTGCGTTTAATTGGATCTATTCCACAGTACCAAGAGAAACCAATGAGACCAACACCAGACCAACTGCAGTCAGATTTCTTAACGTTACCCCAGTGGTAAAAAAAAATGTTTGGTTTGAAGTACGTTTTGATTCATTTTTTTGGTGCTGCTGAGGTAGCAGGTGTGATCTCTGCAATCTTGCCAACATCAAGCAGCCCCCCCCCCCACACTTTGTATTATATAGAAAGGATGTAATGATAAGCGTGATTAATTCTAAAAACATATAAATCAGGAACTGGAAGAAAAAAGTGTTGTAAAGCAGAACTGACCAAACAGCTGTCTTGAGCCTAATACTGAATTTGTATCAAATTTGATAATATTGCTCTTGTGAGCAGTCTGAGGCTGAGGATTCAATTTCATCCCTTTTTCTTGTGTGCTTGTTTTTTTTGTTGGTGATCCTCAATCATAATGATATTGTTGTAATGACCTTATCAAGATATGTTTTAGGTTAAAGGAAAAAGATTTTCAGTTTAATAGGGAATTCCCCTGCATTCTCAGGTATAGGCCAATATGAAATTGCATCAATGATAAATCATGCTTTCTGTTTTGTTCATGGACACTCTTCCTGGATTTGCCATAGAAAGTGGATGATGTCCATCAATTTTCAAACTGTCCCCCCCCCCCACCCCCCCCCCCCTACAATCCCAAAGTGCCCCTTTGAAGTTATTGGTAGAGTTAAATGCCTCTCTGCTCTCAAGCTACCATGTATGTATCATCTGCTCAGTGCCAAAAGGGTGTTAATTTTACTTAATCCGATACAGAGTTAACGTCATTCTACCTCTTGACATAATATTTTTTGTTTAATATTCTTCAACTGGATGGCATGAGGTCTTTTCATATTACGGATACACACAGTACATTATGGATAAAGATAATGATGTATTGTGATCTAGAGTCAGTATCCCATTACTCCAAATACAGTTGGATATGTTCTGCGTAATGCCAAGGCTCTTATGTATTATCATAAAACGGAATTGAGTCACAGAACTGTGGAATTGCGAGGCTCAAATACTTGACTCTGAATAAATGGGAGTCGACTTCTCGTTGCTCTCGACGGGAGTCAGGTAGAGTCGATTACTTGACTCTCGCGCTGGCTACTGTTGGCTTGTGTCTTTATTGCACAGGGTTACATGCATCGCCATTCTGGTTCTACGCAGACTGGTGATATGCATGTCTCAGGTGTAGACAAAGATAAGCCAATACAGAGTTAAGCAAATACATATACAGGTTAATTACTAGTAATGCCAGTTATGTTATCCTTCTGTTTTAAACCATACAAACCTATAAAGGCTGTACAAACTATTTGTAGACTACTGGTGTGCAGAAAGTGACTAAAAATATGCTGAAATTTCCCCAACAAAGGGCATAAATACGGGTTGCACTGCTTGTGACAATTAATTAATGAATAGACATTCAAAATCAGGATTTGTGTTGTAGCTAATATGAACTTTTCCAACTTTGAGAAATGAAGCATCATATGTGAACAAGACCTCTAACCTGTAATCTAGATTTATGCACTCAAGAATCATTATAAACATATTCTGTGAAGCAGATACGCTCACATTAATGTTTAACCTTATTGTAAGAACGAGTTCAGACAGCTATGAGAAATGAAGCATCACATGTGAACGCACCCTATTTCCTGTAGTCTACTCACACTAGAATCAGTATAGAATGAAGGAGCCTCTTTCACACGTAACATTAGCACAAAAAGGAGAGAGGTCGTTAACACCGTTGGTAAATGTACGTAGGAAACACCACTCAGTTCGGGTAGCCTTGTTCCACTTGCAAACAATACAAAACTACATTGCACATAAGTCATGGTGATAATTATAATGATTGTTTATTATGAAACGCTTTACCAATTAACTGGAAGTGCTTTACCAAAGCGCTTCCAGTATTATTACTCCCCCAATCACTTGGATTCGATTATTCTTCAGGGGAGGAGTCCAGCCAGTTGTTGTACGGGCGTGTTCATCACTCTTGTTGACTTTAGCATCCTAACGGGGTACCCATTTTTTATGTGAGGCTAGGAAGAAATTGTTTCTTTTGCTATTAAACCAGTATTGCCCTGTTAATAATTGACCATCTCAGCTTTATACCTTGGACGATACAGCTTGCAATACAACAAGGTATAAAAAAAAAAAAGCTTTACACATTACAAAGTTGATCGAGTACATTGTCATAATAACAGTTGCAAAATGATGCTTTAATTTTTGATTAGTTTCCATTTTTTTTTTATAAATCATGGTATGTACGATTTTCATAGTTTTTTGTAAGAAGAGGTGTAAGTCTTGGATTGCAAAATCTCCTACGTTGTTGTTGTTTTTTTTTTTTTTTTGGGGGGGGGGGGGGAGGGGGATCATGCATCACCACCCCCCCCCCCCCCAAAGTCTCATTAGGGGTTATGTCAAAAGACTTACCTCACATTTGTGTAACAGAAAACACCATTACTCCCATTGTATCAAAATGCAATTTGTTTCTTTTTCTTTGTGGATCTAGTTAGCACAAGACCCAGTTGGTCATCAGTTTTCTTCAGCTTTGAAAATTAAAACGGGGAGAAGATGGGTCAGGTTTATCTGCTGGCCGGATTTTTATTTATTTATTTATTTGTTTACTATTTTTCTGTTTTAAATATGCTGCTCTGTTCAGAAATTCCAAATTGTGATTTAAAAATAATTACAACTTAATTATTATGCTCAGGAAAACTTAAATCCATATTAGCCATATCACAATACAGTTGTATGTATTTTTGACAGACCAGCATTAAACTTGTAATTTCTAAAACATGCAGACATCGCACAGAAAATGTTTATGAAGTTTTTTTATCCCCTTATTGATGAATAGAAGTAGGAAACTTTAAGGAAATATGTTTTCTCACTCCTGGATTTTTTTGCCTTCTTTTGTTTTGTTCATATTTTGACCAACACTGTACTTGTATTTGCATTTTTAAACAAATGTTTACAAGGGAAGACTTTTTTTCACCCCATTGACTCTTAACCAACACTGGATTTACCTTTAAAACAAAAATTGCATTGTGGAACAAGGCTACCTATCGCAAATCTCACCTCGATACATGTGTAGTTAGCTGTAGGTAGCACATTACATGTCCGTTTGAAAGCTTTTAGCTTCAGCACTGTGTGATGGAAGAATATGTGAGCTGTGTTTTGTACTTGTTGTCACACACAGCATTAGAAGCACATGGGACTACACAGGAGACACTGGTTAGATATTCACCTGGTCTGGTATAAAGGGGAAAGTTACAAGGAAAGTTTGATGGAAAGTTTATTGAGCTTTCAGAATACTGCCCCCTCCCCCCAATATTATATTTACATATTGGCTTGGAACATTTTGAGGGGTCGGTGACACAAAGACGTAACTCCATTTTGGCCATTTTGAGGAAAAGTGGTTTATGTGTCACTGGGCACTTGGGCCTTAAGGAGTTAAGTCTATGTGTCACTAGCCATTGACTTCAATGGGGTTGGAGTTGAGTCTTTATGTTTCCTGGAAAGCCCACATTTTTCTGAACATTTTGATATCAAATACTCATTTGGCAAAATATAAAGTTACGTCTTTGTGTCACTGAACCCTCGATATTAGCTTGGAACATTTGCAGTCTTCTAAGCCAGATATATTTTTTGAAATGTTCAATTATTTTCAGTCCTTGAAATTTAAATTAGAAGTACAAGCATCTAATAACATTTCTTTTGATCATTGTTAATGATCAAAAGCCACATTATTTGACCTATTAATTTTGCAAAGTCTTAAAGATGAACATGATTTCATTCAAGATATACTAAAGTCTGCACCAAGGTGGAATCATTAATGCTGCCCTTTACAGGCATGACCAGACCAGGCATAACCAGATTAGTCCTTTTGTGAATTTAAAACAAGCACCACTATCTTACACTGCGCAAGTCACTTTGCTTCCGCGCGTCGGTATAGTTACGTTTCTCCATTGGTCAATGTGTAATACTTTTAGGCTTATCTTTCTGTGAGTAATAGTGGCTAGTTAAGTTGGTTTCTTGTGTCCTAAAAACTATGTAGATGGTCTGTAGCAGCGGTATTGGAAGTTGATGATGACGTAACAAAACGTTTACGGTTTCAGAAGAGAAGCCGTTGAAATTCTTACAAGTTTACATTGCACTGTTCAAGCGATCTGCTCGATCGGTAATGAGTTTGGAGAATAAGTTATGAGACATTACGCTTCAGTTTGTAAACAGGTTTGGTCTAAGCAACCTAAGCTCAGGTCCCAACTATTGCTTACAGTAATGTTATACATCTGGGTTCACTCATTCAAGTAAAATTGAAAAGAAAGGCGAAATGTTGTATGCGTCTTGTTATTGGGTCGTTATTCTCGATCGTGCTGTGAATTTGTGATTACGGAACTGAAGATTACGAGAGAGAAGTGAGATTCAATGCAGGATAGAGTGCGAGAGAGAGAGACAGAATAAGAAGGAGGGAGGGTATTTTACACATTGGTACGTGTGTATATCTTATGTTTCTCTTTAAATTGTACCAAATATATAAAATACAATGCTTTTTAATTAGATACAAAGCGCATAAACGAGAAAAACAAACAAACAAAAATAGAACATTATCATACTAAGCTTACATCAATTAAAAATAAAGAGGAATATTACAACAAATGAGAAGAGCTGTTTCCAGACACTTCTCGAAAAACTGAGAGAATGGCAATTCTTAAAAGTTAAAGGTCGGGTGACATCCAAATATAAATTGATTCCTGTTGATGTACAGGGCTGTCTCTTGTTTAGCTCACTAGTGATTGACAGATGATGTCACAAGATGAATGAGATCTGGGGGGGGGGGGGGGGTGTTTCACAAAGATCCTAGTTGAACTTATCTCTAAGTTGGACTTAACAATTATGGAAAGCCATTAGCATCCTTTAAAATATTTTATAAAGTTATTTTAAAAGGCGTAACATGTTGATTCAAATCATTCATATTTTCTATTATGGGAGATTTCATGTTCTTAATGTGGAATTATGCTTTTGAATATATTTCATTATAAGGCTTCAAATGGCTCTCCATAATATTTAAGTCTAACTTAGAGTCAAGTTCGACTTAGAATTTTTGTGAAACACCCCTCATGAGCATTTTTTTTAGGGTGGAGCTTAGCAGGTCTGAACAATTTTTTTTTTTAAATATTAAAAAATCTATGAAGTATATTTGGATGTTTGAATAAGAAAATTTGAGTTGTATGCAGCCCTGCACATCAACAGGAATCAACTTATATTTGAAAATCACCCGACCTTTGAGTAGGAGGGGTAAGGAGTTCCAGGATTTTTTATTTTTTTTAAATTTTTTATTTATTTATTTATTTATTTTTTTTTTTTTTGGGGGGGGGGGGGGGGGGGGGGGGGTAATAACAGAAAAAGCTCATCTATCTGTTTGCAGGTTCGAGAGACAGTAAATCTTGGTAGCTTAGGGAGTGTGGCTTGGCCAATACTGGTTAACGCCATCTACATCTTTTTTTGGACAACTACACGTAAATGAATGGACTTAATTAACAGGGGGACAAGGGCACTCACTTCTATGGCAGAACGGTTATGGTGTTATTCGTAATTCTTAATCCCGTTATCAAGTGGCGTATCCAGCCCTTGGCTTAAGGATGTGCTTAACATCCCGTCTTACAGTGATCATTATACTTTCAGTCCGAAAACTACTTTTTGAGAGCATGCTTTGCGTTTGGGGGCGGGTATCGAACAAAATTGATTTATTTTGGGTGGAAAAAAAAGTTTGGAATATGTCTATATTTCATGGGTTCACATTGTTGATATGCAATAATATGCTGACCGGCTAACTACTCGTATATCTATAACAAGACAATGGTTGCATTTTATTTTCGTGTACCCCCCCCCCCCCCCTTTTTTTTTGCCTTGAGGAGCAATTTGCCCCCTTGCCCCTACTTTAAATACACCATTGTCGTTATCAGATCAACAATGAACTTTCATTCTCCTAGCCATAACAATCAAGAGATTTAATATAGGTGCCAGTTCCTTGTAATGGCAGACACTGTTCTTATACGAAACTCGGTTGCGGATTAGGGGCATGGGGGGGGGGGGGGGGTCATGACATGTGCCCTCCGGCAAGATACCCCGATAATTTTGAAATTACCAATATTTGAACAGCGAAGTGGTTTCAACTTTCTACACTATTTTGATGTTGAAATCGTTTATGCATTGTCTTTTAATAGAGGTTCAACATTGTGCTACCTCGCTATTCTCGCTCGTAAATATGATAATAATTATTTCTAAAAATTGAAAAGTTGATTTATTTTTTGGAGCGCAATTGCGTGCGTATGCCTGCGTTATCGAGGAATGTCTGTCGCGCGATACGGTATTAAAGGTACTATGTCCCCGCCCCCCCCCCACTCACTGTGTTATTTAGGGTACGCATATGCGTGTTCCCTCCTTTTGGAAACACCCCCTAAGTCCGGTGTGTAAAGTCAATTTTGTGTACTACGAGCCGGACTTTGGTGCGTGAAAAGTACCCCTTCACCAGACATTTTGGTAACACGCATGCGGTCATTCCGACCCAGGAGTGGGAGGGGGGAGGGGGGGGGGGGCGGGACTATGTCCCATTTTGCAGGCCAAACAAAATGAAAAGGTTAAATTCCAACGGCATTTGAAAGATAATAATAATTTAGAACTTCCCTTTAAAAAAAAAGGGGGGGGGGGGCTTGAAAATGTCTTTAAGTGGGAAAATAACGACTATTAGTTGTAGAATCGAGCTATAGAGCCAATAAGTTGTAGTCTGATTTTCAGACCATTCTACTGAATGGTCGTACGTTTTATGCTGCGCAAAGATTCAATCAGTTTAATTTTGGCCATTACAAGAAGTGGGTTATTCATGTAGACAAATGCGCATGTACCCGTTACAGCTCATTTTATGCATGTTATTACCAAAGAAGAAGAAAGCCAATCAGTCACTCAATAGTGTCTGACAGTGAAGTCTAGCACGTAAACGGGTTTCTTTGCATAATTTGAATATTAGGACACTGCTAATGTGACATTTCACAGATAGGACATACACGACATATTCATAATTCCTGCAAAGTTCTACAGAAGTTGATGTTGGCTGCAAAAAGGACATAGTATCTTTAATATGAAGATAATACATAGAAATTTGGGAATACATATGATTGATTGGCCTGGTCACTACTAAATATCTTTTCCCCAACCGAATTTCAATCCCTGTTCGCCCCTGCCCCCTCCCCTTTTCTCGTCAACTTATGTCCCACACAGCCTATGGACGACGTTGGGTCGTTCGCAATAATTAAGATATTATGACATTTGATTTTATTATTCGTTTCCCTGATGATCAGTACTTTGTAAATAATCACATGCTATTGTATTGACATCATTCGACCTTAATCATATCCAAGACATTTATCGTTTCTTTATCGGCAAATACACACTAAACCAATATTTACCAATACATATCAGCGGATCGAAATGATTATTTTTGTCTTGTTACACCAAATTCATATCTTCACCGTAGTAAATATAATTATGTCTGATATTGGTGTGTAATTTCCGGCCCGTATTCCAAATCAGCTTACTCAGCAGATTCGTGTGATCCAAATAAAATAAAATTGCTGACTCATCGATTGTTCTAATCATTCTCACTTGAAGTAAATATTTGATATCACCAGGTACAAGGTGTCTGATAGCGATCTCAGGGTTATCTTAAATTTGACTGGCCCTAATGATTTTTTTTTTTTTTTTTTTTTTTTTTTTTTTTTTAAAGTCAAACAAGGTTTTAGGGAATTTTGTATCATGGGACACCAGAGGCGAATTCCGGTAGGATTCTCTGACAGGAGATGCATCCTTTTCTCTTTAACTAAAACAATTCTATAACAAGCAACAAGAAACAAGAAAGAAAGAAAGGAAGAAAGAAAGAGAGTATGAGAGAGAGAGAGAGAGAGAGAGAGAGAGAGAGAGGGAGAGAGGGAGAGAGAGGGAGAGAGAGAGAGGGAGGGAGGAAAACAGGGTTGGCTGAGGGGCGGGGAGTATATGTGCCCCCTCTAAACACCACCCCAGGATCCGCCACTTGACACTCTACTACTATACTATTATCATACGGAGGAGGCGGGGCGTACGATGTCAGTCTATAAACATCTAAGTCTATTATTGTCTTTTTGAACGCAGTGTAGTGTCATTCCCACAAACTTGAGTACATACAGATCTTTGACACCCTTATAGACAGAGGTACATCGTTTTCAGTCGCTAAAAATCTGTTCTTTCTGAAGTCGATTGGAGTTGTTCATGCATGTGCAGGAGTGGGAAATTTGTCTCCGTCTTTCTGCAGTTCTGTTTATGCTGAGTATCACCGTATAGTACAACATCACAACAACATGCCGAAGTCAAAAGGTAAATAATTATAACAACAGGTAAAGGAAACCTTAATCCAAAGAATAAGTGTAGGTTGGCTGGAAGATGAGATTTATTCCTGCCTATTGAAATAAATATTCTTTACGAAAATGTACAAGAGATATAACGATGTAGATATTCTTGGCATGATGGAATGTCTTTTGACATGGCATGAGCGCAGCCATATTCTTGATAATGTGACTAATCAGGCGAACTTGTACAAGAATTATGCACCAAGCTCTAATTTAGAAGACTCTTTAATTCAACAACAAAACATTTACCTTTAAATGGGAGAAAATCATAGCTGAGAAGATAAATCAATTATTTGGTGAAAAATATATCACAGGGGAACAATAATTTTGTGTAACTAATAATAATGTTAAAATGCTAACAAATTGGAAATCTATTTCGTTTAAGCAATACCTTCACCGCAGAGAGTTTGCGTTCTGACAATGATTATAGTAAAAAGATGTGAATGAAATATTTCCTCACTACACACAGAATTTGAATACATTCACTTGATAAAATACTTCGCATAGTACGTCACATTTTTAAGAAAACGGCGATGCCCATGTCGTGCTGAGAATCTTTACATTACACTTAGAATATCCTTTTCATACACTTTGGTGTGGAATTTTTAATGGGCAAGATCCAATAAATCTATTATTAGTTGGGGTAAGGTATAAGGTTTCCTTTATGTGCAAAACTGGTAAAAACGGAGGGGGTAGAACAATAATGTGATTGAACAAGTCATACATTTACGATATTTGGGATACACATGCAAGATGAAAAGTCCGTAATTTTAAAAGATTTAGCTGGCTGTGATTACAAATGATTTTTTCTTCTTTTTGAGTCCATATTCAAGGAAGCTGTTATTTTCAACTTGATAAGTAAGTAATACTTGTATTATCTATGTTCCGAAAGGGAAACAGTGTTATCCGGCCGGACATAATTATAACCCCCTCCTATTTCATAAATATTTTTTTTGCGTCTCTGCGAAATTCTCAAGCCTTATTTTAAAACAAAATAATAATAGTATACTAAACTCCTATACAAAAACATTTTTGTAGTTCAAGTTTTAACGTTGGCATCTCTCTTGTTACTATATTATCATACTTGAAGTTGGTATCATTGAAAAACCCCGTTTATCCCGTATACAATGATACCCCCTAGGACAACTACCCCTAGGGCAACCACCAGCCGGACAACTACCCCCTACGACAACCATCCTCTAGGACAACTACCCCCGGACAACTATCCTAGGGGGTATTTTACTGGGGGGCAGTTGTCCGGGGGGTAGTCGTCCTAGAGGGTGGTTGCCCTAGGGGGTAGTTGTCCTAGGGGGTAATTGTCCTAGGGGGTAGTTGACTGGGGGTGGTTATCCGGGGGTGGATGTCCAGGGGGTAGGTGTCCGGATACGATTATATATACTTGTTGTGGTCATGGAGGTCCATGCTGTGGCCGATGCATCGTTGAGTAGTTGTTTAACTTAACTTAACAAGTTGTGCTTCAACCAAAATCTCCTCGTCTTTCTTTTTTCTACATTGTATTACTGTTATGATTATGCTCTATTATATTTTGTTACATGTGACTACTGGAAGACAAATAAACTTGATACTTGATAGTTGATACTTGAACTTCAAACTTCGCATTACAATAGATAAACATTGTAAGTTTATCTCTTATGATGCAGTGTTGTCATTTCGTTATCTTTCCACAGGTCTTATGGAAAGGATCAAGGATGGGGAAACCGTCATTGTTGCAGAGGGGTATATTTTTGCTTTTGAGCATCTGGGATACCTGAAAGCAGGGCCGTTCACCCCTGAAGTTGTAGTGGATCATCCCGAGCTGGTACGTCAGATGTACAAGGACTTTGTACGCGCTGGAAGTGACGTAGTACAGGCGTTTACGGTAAGCTTTATGCGACGGCGGATCTGGGGGGGGGGGGGGGGGGGGAGGGTGCATGGGGCACGGGCCCCTTTAAATTTTTATAATTGGCATGTTAAGCGGAGGGCCAAAGTCAGAAAAGAGGGGTTTGCCTGCCACTACCACACAAACTAAGCACACCTTGTTCATTCTAAACATTTTATCATGATACACAGTATGTCAGATTAAAAAAAAAAAATTGTAGCGAACACCCCTTATTTGGAGGGGGCGTCCAAAAAGA
Organism: Strongylocentrotus purpuratus; assembly: GCF_000002235.5. Lineage (NCBI taxonomy): Eukaryota > Metazoa > Echinodermata > Echinoidea > Camarodonta > Strongylocentrotidae > Strongylocentrotus > Strongylocentrotus purpuratus. The sequence goes on along the minus strand of NW_022145607.1, from coordinate 21,147,014 downwards.
GGCCCTTTTGACGAAAAATAGTATTCCGTGGAAGTGGCAGGCAAACCCCTCTTGTCTGACTTTGGCCCTCCGATTATGTTGTTTGATCACATCAAGCATAACATGGAATTGTCTCTCCATTTGGGCCCTCGGCGACAAATTTATACCCTAAAGCCTTTTGCTCTATTTTGTTTCTTGTTGATTCTTCTTTTCTTTTTTCTTTTTTTCATGTCAGAGATTTTTTTTTTATTTGCGCCCCCCCCCCCCCCTCACCCCCCTGCTGCCCAATATTCCCGGATCCGCTTCTGGAAAAGATCCATAAAATATTACCATATGATATCCAATATGTAAACCTTATAACAAATTGATGAAAATAGTAATCTTTGATTGACTCAATGAAAAGCTCGTTTGTATCGTTTATACACTTCTTTCTTTTAATCATGAAAATTGATCCACTCTCCTCACTTATTTAATCAAATAAAGTTCTTATCTCTATTATATTTGACCATAGGAACTTCCCCTTCTCGTTCAAAACAGTATTATGGTCATCGTAACAAGTTCAAGCTGGTCGGACGGGAGGATGAGCTCGAGAAGCAGAATCGTCTAGCACTCAAGCTGGCGAGAGAAGTGGCCGATGAGACGGGAACCCTGATGTGCGGTGACCTCAGCAACACGTTTGTGTACCAACCTGGTAACGAGGAGGCGATTGCTACGACAAAAGCGATGTTCAAGGTAAATAGATACGTCGTTAAAAATATCAAATGTTTACCTAGTACAATGTATAGGTACGGTTCTCTAGAAGAATCACCGTGGGGGCCTTTGGTGGGCTAGGGGATTCTTGCATTCATACATGGGCCTCTCTTAAATTAATTCAAAATCAAGAGGGTTTTTTTTGTGGGGGGGGGGGGGTTGGGGCCTTGAGCCTCAAGCCCATTCTAGAACCGTCACTGACTGCACTGCATAAAGGCTGCATATTTGGCTGCAGTAGGACTGTTGGTAGAAGTTATTCGTAGCATCAGCTCAAATACAAAACGATAATCCCACTATCAGCAAATCGTCGTTCATTTAACTATTCAGGTGCGATTCGAAAATAATAATTTTCAATGGGGGCGGGGGGGGGGGGGGAGGTTGAAATTCTGGCATTCATTTTCTACATGGGTCCCGCTTGAATTTGTTTATTATTAAATTTGGACTTTGGAAAAAATTCAGCATCACTTCTACCCTGTAGGCTTCGGAAGTATTATAAGATCAGAAGATGATTTCAGTTGGCAGTCAGAAGGTATCTCGTGTCTTTTATGGTTCTTTATTTATCTTGATAAAATAGGAACAAGTCGAGTGGGCCGTGGACGAGGGGGCTGATTTCATCGTGGGCGAGACGTTTGGTCACTTGGGAGAGGCTATGCTTGCAACCCAGGCCATCAAAGAATACGGAAAAGGTAAGCATTGAATATTCAGTATATTCTCTGATCCTCTGATCAGCAGGCACGTAGCCAGAGTTTGATGTTGGGGGGGGGGGGGGGGGGGAGGGGGGGGGGCACAAACATGTAATCGATCGAGGTAAAACAAAAAGGGGGTCTAAAAAAGTTCAACCGATCCTGGAAATTGTTGGGGGCACGTGCCCCCCCCCCCCCCTCCGTGGCTACGTGCCTGCTGATCAGTGTCATAAGGACATTATCTGATACTTTTACTTTCAGTTAAATTCCTCCTGGCTCTCAACATCTGATGACGTTACTTTGTATCGGACAGGTTCTCTTTTCGTTGCTCTATGAAAATGTTGCTGTATTCTGCTTTTTGTTAAAGAACATACATTGAAGTTGGGTGTAACGTACTATGAAACAAAACCTTTTTAATGTATCTTATAACTTAAATGTATCCCATCGCTTATACAAAGAGATTATGTTTATCAATTTTTAAATGGAGGGTTAGAGGCATTCGATCCAGTTTTATTTTAAACCTATTTCACTTGATTTTAAGAGAGCACTTCAAGCACAATCTTTTTCATATGAAAAGCAATTATATAGCTACTATGATATGCTACCCCTTGGGGGGGGGGGAACTCACAAATCATTTTAACAAATCACTTCAGAACCCAACCATCTCATTAATTGCTCATCCCCCAGGTGTACCGGCAGTCATCACCTTCGGAACGCACTTCAGCAAGTACTCCAAAGATGGCAAGGTCTTGACTGCCGACGACGTCGAGTTCAACGACGCTCTTCGACGTCTCGTAGCTGCAGGCGCCGACGTCGTCGGCTTCAACTGCATGTCTGGACCTACGTCCATGCTGCCTCTACTTGAGAGCGCAGCAAAGGCAGATATCGGGGTAATTAAGGAATCCTTGTCTTTAACAAAAAAAAAAAGATTTTTGAAGTTGAAAAAGTGATATTGTAATGAACCTCGGGAATCTAGGCCCCTGATTGGTCAAAAGTGAGCATAGCTTTTGCTTTTGACCGCTACACTGCTAACTGGGTCATAACAGTTAAGTTTTGTCTTGGAAATGGCGTTTTCTGTATACAACACATTAGCAAATCAAATTCACACGCATTGAACATTTGAACACAAAAAGACATGTGCACTACGCAAACACTTTGGCCTGAATTCAAAAAGGAGGTTTGTCGACAAACCCCTTTTTGTTTCGACGCGTTTTTACAAACCAAGGTTTGTAAAAACGCGTCGAAACGCGTCATATGACGCACATAAACCTAGGTTTGTCGACAAACCTCCTTTGTGAATTCGGGCCTACGAGTTGCATTTCGTATACCTACAAATAAATACATTTGATGGATATTTTTTTGAACAAAATTTCTCTAATAAGGAGTCGCATGCAGAATGCGGTATCTAATACAACTATGTGCAGTGTACTGCTAAATGTTCTGGTTACGATTATATTGAAGCCTGGCCTCGGTATTTGCTGCGGTATTCCTTAAAGGGGTTGTAGCATGACGAGACTAAGTGTCTTTTTCCGTAGCCTGACTCGGGGCCAATTGGGTATGACTACGGACGACGCGACCGCAGTATTCACTTGCGTGCAAACGTACATACGTGAAACCGAAGCGTGAGGAGAACTTCAGTCTGTTTCGCGAACGCAGTTGTCCAAAATAAGTCGTAGATGGCGTTAACCAGTATTTCCCATGCTACACCCCCGTAAATATATTTGTTTTTAGGCCGAAGTACAGTCTGAAGTTTTATAACACGCGGGGAAAATGATCTGACGCCAATATATACACTTTTTTTTATTTTTTATTTTTTTCGTGCGTAGGTTCCTATAGCTGCCCTGCCAGTGCCATACAGAACTACTATGGAGGAACCAAACTTCACGACCATCAAAGATCCCGTATCAGGTATGAATCTTCAATACTTAATAGAAATTTAAATATCATATATATTTTTACGATGCGGTCATTTACGATTCTGATTCACTGATTCTCAAAGGGGGATATTAAATGAATTATTTGGTCAATTTCCCCTCTTCTTTGTAGCATTCAAACTAGACACTGTTTTACAGGCGCGCAAAAACGCGATCCTAATTTATACCGCTTTGACGGTTGTTTTCAAACCAGGTAAAGGGCGAATGTCATTATTAAACTTGGCTAATAGATTACTGAAGTGCTAACGTCTTATGCACTCGTTATCCAGGTTACTGGTTCTAAACACAGAGCCTGCGCATAAGCAAATTAGAGATGGAGCAGGGCAAATTTATTGTGTTTATTATGGGGCTGGTGTGCATATCACCATGCACAACATATCATTGTTAAGCCCGAAGTTGTTAGGAACCGGCAATCTTGACAACTTGGCCAGTATAGGCCTATGGTGTCACCCTTCGGTACTCTATACCCAATGTACAAGATGCATTTGCTGACGTAACAGTGCGTCATATCCTCCATGTGACAGCGTCATTGAATACCCGTCCGCGTCGGTTGCTAGCTGGCAAGTTCATTCGTCAGGAAATGACGCCTCGTGGTCAACCGTGAGCATTTAATTTGAGGGAACGGGCATTGAACGGGAATGATGTCAGGGAACGTCCTTGTGACTTTCTTACTAGCTGACAAGAACTGAAATCACCACCCGATATCATATTTGTTTTCCTTTTCTTTCTTAATCCTTTCTTTCTTCATTTTATTATGCCTTTTCTTTACAGGACAACGAGCATTTTATACCGATCTCGACTGCCTTCTCTGTTCTCGCACTGACATCGTCAAGTTCGCTGAGCGTTGTGCCCAACTCAAAATACCGTACGTGGGACTCTGCTGCGGAAATTCGCCTCACTACACCAGGACCCTGGCCGAAACTCTGGGGAGGGTCACCGAGGCGTCCAAGTATTCACCAGACATGTCTCTACACGGATTCTACGGCACGAATGCTGGCAAGGTCAACACTTACTACACCAAGATGACCCAAGACCTGCCAGCAACTAAGGCTATGACCGCAAAAGAATAGAAAACAAGACGAACGTCTCGAGGAGGAAGAGAAAGACGAAGAAAAAAAAAGGAGGGAAAGAGGAAGAGCAGAAGGAGTAGAAGAAGAAGAATAAAAAGAAGAAGGAGAAGAAGAAATAGAACAGAAATGAGATAAAAGAGAAAGGAAATCTTCAAAATGTAAAGCATAGTCCTGTAGACTAAGTCTAGCTTCAAAGATTATCATAATCAAAAAAGGGTCTTTTTGAAAAACGTGTAAAAACAATTCGATCATATGTACAGCAAAATACATATCTCACGTTTTAGGCTAACGATATTATTTACTTCTACAAGTGATAGACTTAAAAGACTTTAAAAGTTAATATAATTTGAGAAGAAACCCATTTAAATTACACAAATCCTACTTCAAATATTACTTATTTGATCATGAACAAGACAGTTCCCTAAATTTTATTTACTCAACTTTTAAATGCTTTTGATGGGTCTGCCATTAATATGGTGAAGTATAGGATGTCTTAGTATTGATCTGTGAATGCACAGTGACAATGGCATTTTTACGTTTTTTGTATTGTGAACACTGAAAAGGTAATTTTTGTATTGGTGCTTTCACTATATGCAAGTAGAATAACTATTTTCCTTCAATGAAATCATCTTTATTGAATTGAATCTAAGCAATTATAGGAACACACTGACAAAACTGACAAAGCAAATCTGTTTTGCTGCAATTTGTAATAGCTGCAGTCTTGATGTATAATCTGTGGAAGTGTAACTAGTGAACTTTATGAAGTTTTTTTTCCTAGTATTCATTGATATCAGTGCGAATATGCATGGGGAAAAAAAAGATTAAAACGTTTGTGTTATGTAATGTGGTATGCAATACTTTTTCCCTGTAGTCTGATTGAAATAAACGACACTGAAATTTTACAGTTTTGATTTTACAGTTCTGATTTGTGATTTTTGTGTGAGAGTCTCAACCACCGTGGACTTTTCATTGCCTTTTTGTTGTTGTTGATTTTTGTTAAAACTTTATCATTTATATGTGGCGTTCTGTATGACGGTGTGTTGTGATCTATGGTTGTGATACACCATCCTTGGAGGCAGTGAACATTTTTAAACCCGATGCCCGTTGCACACGTGACGTCATTTTGATGACGTATCGCTCCGTCAGCAAATGGCGTGGTCTTTGACGCGACATGACACGATAAGAGTAACATCGTTCAAAAAAGTGGGGGAAAAGGCTACAGACACTGCATTGAATGACTCTATAAAGGAGGCTAACTGGCTTAGGGAGATGGTAGTCCGTTTCCATGTGCAGTAGGACACCATTTTCTGACACCAGACTTGGTAGAAAAACCATGAATGGGTGTACAAGTCTCGCACATAGGACACGAGTGGTCCCATCAACTCTCTCGGAGAGTCTTCTGGTGAGGGAAATGTAAGATAATGACTTTTCCATATGGTTGGTGAAAAATGCAGAGCACTACATAAAGCCTATTGTTCATAAAATGAAGGCTAATAATACTGGTGATTAAAAACACCTGTTAATGGATAAACACCCGAATGGTGTCGAATTCCCCATGTGAGCCCACTACTATGCGTCTTTAAGGGGCACGGTTAGCGCAGGAAATAACGAAATCGAAATTACGCCTCGTGTGCAATGGATCAAACCGGTCTATAAAGATTGGTATTGGGTTTCGAAAAAATTCCTTAATTTTCTAGGCGATATGATTGCTAGTTTCAATAAAGCCTGGTTAATGATATGATTGCAGGGTCCTCGGGGAGTATAGTATAACTAATAAGGCTACCCTGGAAAACAAAGCATTATCATTATTATTATCACCATTATTATTATTAGTAGTATCCTTATTAAGCAGAAAACGAAATAGCAGCAAAAAAGTAGTACGTATATATACATAGAGAATAGTCACGCGAAAAGGGGAGGGCTGTGGCGTAGTGTGGGTCTGGTCCAAAAATAGAATCCCGCTTCTACCCCTACTTCTCCTCCCCTCTATTCTTCCAGTCATCAGTGCAAGATTTTCCAAACCATTCTTTCGAATAACTAGTCCAATTTTTTACTGAAATGTTACGTATTATATTCCTTTTACTGTACTAACCCTCTAACATGCAAACAATCCCGAAAAATTTCTCAAACCACAAATATATCTTTGGTTTTCTTGAAGGTGTCACTGTGCAACACCCTTTTACAGGGATTAACCGTGAATTCTCCCAACCAACTTTGGATTTTCCCAACCATTTTTCCAGGAAAAAAAGATATAAGACAGGCTTTTAAAAATCTTTCATCGCTTAATGTCTGGAATGATATATAGAGCAGACTCATTGCTTTGTGACGATTTATATTCACCTAAAATGTAATTGAATTGAAATAATATAGTTGGGAGAATAAAGGAATCGATCAGATCAGTTTCCCCAATTTACATCATTAATAATGGTCCGTTTTCACTCAAACTTTCAGATTATCTTTAATTGTACATCTAGCATTGAAGTCACAGCTTTAGTACCACTTTCTCTCATCTGAACAATGTTACCAAGTCCCTTTAAATTTGCTTTTTTGGGGTAGTCCTCGACAAATCATTTTTGATTTTTGACTACCCCTTCCACATTTGCTGATTTGTTTCTTTTTAAAACATACATTGCTCCAACTGGAGTCGTTCTATATATATTGTACATGTTCTATTATTGTATTGTATGTATGTATTTTATTCTATGTAGCTCCCTATGTTTTGCATTTGTGGAGAAATAAATTGAACATTGAACATTGAACATTGCTTACATTATATAAAAATGGCATATGTGGATCATGGAAAAGTGTACTGGTCCTTCAAAGTTGTAAAGTATTTATTTGTCTGTTATGTATACAGATTTCGGGTGGAAAGTTCACATAAATGTTGTTTGTTTAGCCACATATAAAGTTGGGTCTTGTGACTCCACTTCTGACTATGACCCAGTTAGTTGTTAATCGGACATCACTTGATATTGGGACTAGACGACGTTGTGTGCCATAGCTGCGAAAACACCGGTTTTATTCCACATTTCTTTTCCCTTTTTCGATTGGAAAACATTTGTATCTGGACCCCGAACGATGTCTAAGACTACAGGTATGTAAATTTTACATTCAATTAAGATGAATTTTATTTTTTCATTAGGATCTTGAATTTGTTGCATTGAGAAAAAATCTCCGTTGATGGCTGTGCAGGGTGGAAAGAATTTGATAGTCTGTGAAAGTGAGTATGGTGCGAGTAAAACAAACTGACACGTCATCCCTTTTTCTTAAACATTATTTTTTTAATCTTTCTTCTTTTATTCATTTCTACATAATCGCCCCTTATTTATATTTTTCATATTCTTCTTTTTCTTCTTCTTCTCCTTCATATCTTCCGGTACTCATTGTTGTTGTACCTGTTTTTTAGATCATGCAACTGAAAAATTTGATAACCTTTTCTACTTCATTGATTTGCTTGTCAGAATACTGCTCCCCTTGTGCCCCTCCCCCCATTAACGCCGGGCAATTTATAGACATTTTGCCCCAGTCTGCCCATACCCCCCCAACCTGTTCCCGTCTATGAAGTGATTTAGAAATAAAACATTCACTTAATATGAATTTTATTTTTCTCACATTCTGAGCCAACAGGACTGTTACAGCGCATTCAGGATGGGGAGACCGTCATTGTTGCGGAGGGGTATATCTTTGCTTTTGAGCGTCTGGGTTACCTGAAAGCAGGGCCGTTCACCCCTGAAGTTGTAATGGATCATCCCGAGCTTGTACGTCAGATGTACAAAGATTTCGTGCGTGCTGGAAGCGACGTAGTCCAAGCTTTTACGGTGAGTGGTGTTTGAGGAATAATACATTTTTCGATAACGCCCATTAGGGTCGATAGTCCACGAGACCAACAGTCTCCCTATTACGGGCATTGTGGCAACTATTCAGAGGTTTCACAGACCCACAGCCCAGGAGGCCTACATTTCCCCCTATCTTCCCTGATACTTTTCTTTGTTTTATCGGTCCTTTGAGATGACGGTCCGCGGGATGTCGGTCTCGTGGGTAATTGGTGTCGGAATCTGTTGATCTACTAGCTCTAGGTTGCCCACCCCGAATAATTTGAGCTGTGCATAAAATCCTTTTGAGTGGTTGAAACCGCAAAGCAAATGTTTCACCTTCTGCTCCGTTCGAAAAAAAAATTGATCACGTGTTTTAGTCTTCCATTCAAAATCTCCTCCATTCCCTCCCTTCTCAATTTGCCGATAGTATTATGGTAACCGTAGCAAGTTCAAGCTCGTCGGGCGGGAGGATGAGCTCGAGAAGCAGAATCGTCTCGCACTCAAGATGGCGAGAGAAGTGGCCGATGAAACGGGCACCCTGATGTGCGGTGACCTCAGCAACACCTGGGTGTACGAACCGGGGAATGACGAGGCAATCACTAAGACAAAATCGATGTTCAAGGTGAGTCTGGGCCCCGATACAAGTCACAATTCATTTCATTTCATTTATTTTCATTTACAAACATAAAATAAAACAATATGACATGTTGGCATGTGCAAGGTATCGTTGATAATCGATTTAAACAAACAATAAATAATTGTACAACATGACTTAGATAATAAAGAACAACATATTTGGTCTATTACGTAAACTTTTCTATAATGTGCCAGAAATTCTTTAATAAGTTTTTGTAAGGACGCTTGAACGGGCAGCGCAAAGGTGAATGATGAAACCTCGCCAATTAAGGCGCCTTATTTATGACGAGAAGGCGGGAAGACCAATGACTATACTACTCGCCTTTTCGCCTTCTCGTCTTAAAAAGATGCCTTGGCGAGTTTCAATAACTCTCCTTCACGCTTTCTTGGCCTTAACAAGGTGCATCGGCGAGTAAAAACATGTCGCCCTCTCGCTGCACATTAAGCTTCATAACTTTTGACATTCTATTAATTCATAAGAACATTTATAATGTGTAGGAGCTTATTTTGTTTCTTACCGACTATTTTAGGAGCAGGTCGAGTGGGCCGTGGACGAGGGAGCCGATTTCATCGTGGGCGAGACGTTTGGTCACCTTGAAGAGGCTGTGCTTGCAACCAAGGCAATCAAAGAATACGGAAAAGGTACATTCATGACACAATAAATTTCATACTTAGGAAACCCCCGTTTTAAAGGACTTATGATGAGCAAATGGTTACAACTCTTACCTGAAATGATGACAATACCGACAATGTTGACATCATCTTACATACATTGTTCAATAAAATTAGATACCAAACCCATTCCATTTTTGTATCTAGGTGTACCTGCCGTCATCACCATAGCAACGCACTTTACTAAGACGACGACGGAGGGGAAGCCTACCACGGCGGACGGCATCGAGTTCAACGAAGCCCTTCGACGTCTTGTGGCCGAAGGTGCCGATGTCGTCGGCTTCAACTGTACCCGAGGACCTCGGTCAATGATACCCATCCTTGAGAGCGCCGTGGAGGCCAACATTGGGGTAATGATGGAATACATTCGAACAAAATAACCATAGTTACTTCGCCATTTGGGGTAGTAAAATTCTTTGTTTGGTCTGCTGTCGGTCTGGGGGCGTTTCACAAAACTTGTCATCAGTGATAAATGACAGTTTTCGTTATAAGCTACTGAAATCCTTGCTTCTGATTGGTTATCAGCAGATTTGTCACTGATTTTTGTCGTTTGTCATTGAATAAAGGCTTTGTGAAACGCCCCAAGATGTCAGTTTCGTTGGTGTGACTGAGGTATTAATGGCCTTTAGTGTAGACATTTTCTCTCGAAATAGAATGTCATTAAAGGACTTTAAGATGCGTTTACGTACAACATGACTTGTGATGATTAAAGTCCATCTGCACTAGTTTGGCCAGGAGGGATTAGACCTCCCTGCATGGTCCCTGACAGGTGGTTATCTCATCAAATCAGCTCTCAATAAACATAAGATAAAGGGGACCATGGAGAACCAACAGTAACCGATTAGGCATGGTTTGTTATATAGAGGGCGCAAGCAGCTATAATTAGTGCAGTGGGGCTTTAAGAGAAGACGAGAAGCATGTAAATATACAATTACTTGTAGATTTTCAATTATGATCTGTCACCTGAAATCATATCTTGTGTATGCTCTTATAGGCTCCTTTGGCGGCGCTTCCCGTGTTATACAGGACAACCATCAAAGAACCGAGTTTCTTTACTTTACCAGATCCTTGGACAGGTATGGCATCGTGTGTATTTCTGTTCCTTTTACAATCTAATACCCCATTCACAGTGGCCTCAAACACCGCGACAGCAGCGGGACTGTCCCGCTGCTGTCGCGGTGTTGTCTTCAGTGTGAAGGCTCGGACTATCGCGGGATAACACCGCCTCGCGATAACGCCGCGACAAACTATCGCTAGGTTCGCCTAGCTACAGCAGCGGGACAGTCCCGCTGCTGTCGCGGTGTTTACTCAGTGTGAAGGCTCTCCGCTATAACACCGCGACAAACACGTGTGATTTGTTTACTTACCTATCACTGACCTCTTTTCTCCAGCAATGGGGAACATAAAGTGAAATAGAAATAAAGTAACCAGTGGATTCAAATTGATTTTATTATTATGTAGATATTATAATTATCCAAATAAAAATATTTCACACTTCAAAAAATTAAAATATTCTGACTGGAAGCAATAAAAATGCTAGTTTTTTAAAAAGTAATATGATAAAACCCCGCGCTGAAGTATTTCCGGTCATATCGGGGTCACTCGCGGGTCATGAGCCATGCATACACGTGTTTGTTACGGAGGTAATAAAAATCACCCGCTGCAGCGTGAATGGGTACATGATATTTATCCCGCTGCTGCAGCGGGATAACTTTTCTACTGTGAATGCATTTGTAGCGGTGTTATGGCGGTGTCGCCGCTCCGCTACAACGCCGCTACAAATTTCAAAACCACTGTGAATGGGGTATAAGTCTATATTCATGATAACAGTAGGTAACTGGTCTGGACCCGGACACCCTATAGGCCTACATCTCTTAAATGCACGGGATGTTTTAAAGCACATCTGTACTAGTGTACGGGAGTGATTAGACCACCCTGCAACGTAACTGGACAGGTGGTTATCTCATCAACTCAGCTCTCAATTAACATAAGAACAAGATTGGGGACCAATGGTCACCGATTATGCATTGTTTGTTATATAGAGGGCGCAAGTAGCTATAAGTAGTGCGGTGGAACTTTAATGGATCAGGGCCAACTCGCCTAGAGGGACACCTCGGACTAACCCGATGTGTAGGCATATAACGTCCACTTCAACTCTTGAAACATAATCACTTAGTCCGACCTACATGGACCTACATGGTCCGACCATGGATGGTCCGGCTCCGTTTTCATTTCCATACTGCATTTTAAGAGACATGTATAGGTACATGTAGCTTGTGTTGCCCTATGGGCCCTATGCTAGAAAACTGGGGTTGAATCAAATCGCTTCATGCAATCTTAGCAGTTATACAAGAGTCTATATTATTGTGCCTCGACATAATGCTCCGGCGACAAATTGTTCCAAAATGTATGAAAGATTTATAGGGTTGCGGGTGGGGCTGGCTATGAGAGCTTTCGGTTAGGTTTACGTTTATGGTTGACATGTTTGGGTTGAGGTTTATATTGATTGGTGAAGGGTTAATATAAGGAATTCAGACAATTGCGAGGCAAATATCGCCGGGACGTATGCGCCTTACAGCCTAATACTTTGTGTATTTTCTAAATATTCCAAGGTGAAAGAGCGTTTCCCCTGGATCTGGACTGTCTCCTCTGCTCGCGTGGAGACGTTGTCAAGTTCACTCAGCGCTGTGCCCAACTCAAGATACCATACGTGGGACTGTGCTGCGGAAACGCCCCTCACTACACCCGGGCCATGGCCGAAACTCTGGGGAGGGTCACTGAGGCGTCCAAGTTCTCACCGGACATGTCGGTCCATGGGATGTATGGCACGGATGACACCAAGATCAATATATATTACACAGACCTACACAAAACTTCCTCAAGCGACACAATAAAGAAGTAGAAATAGTTGAAATCATTGGTTAGCTAGATATAGGGGTGGTTGTTGCCGCTTAGAAAAATAAAATGTGGTGTATTTTACGTGCACTAAGTTACGAAAGAAAAATGTGCCCACATTTCAAAATTTACACTGCTCAAATTATGTGATAAACCACTTTTCAGCGCAGCATAAGCTGACTAGATGACGCTAGATGTAGTGATTTTAGTACAGTCTGTCTTTAAATACACCATAAACATGCCAAAGCGACAAAATCGTCATCGAAATATAAATGAGACGAGAGAATATGGATACAAAATAAGGAATTCTAAACTTGTCGAACACATTTCTGCCATTGTGCTGACAAAATCACTGACATAATCATAAATGTCTGACATAATTATACATGTACATGTATTCCCAATTTGGCTCAATAATATTGCGATGTATCCATCAATTGAACAATGCAGTTTCTACTGGAAATAAGCCCTCGAGCTTTCATGGGTTATCCTGTTCAAGCTGACTTAATTTTGACCTGTTATTCTTGTATATTGTTGTATAATGGAAGCTTGGCGAATAAAAATCATCAATTAAACTATTTGAGCCCTCGATATACATAAACCAAACCGTAAGAGCGTGTCCATAATTTTGTATAAAGCTATAACGCCTAATTCACCCCGATGTCATGGATGTGTGACGCCGTTGTATTGTTAGTGCAGGGACATAATATAAAGTAAACGGATCTCGAAATTATATTTTATTGTTGTTCTCTACCTCATATGTGACTATATGTAAAGGGTGTGTTGGATCAGCGCTATTTTCTTCCTTTTTTTTAATCTACCTCAGGAGAAATCGGATGTCATAAAATGTCAGTACACTGTTAAGCAAACTAAAAAGAGTCCAATATAGCGCTCTTAACCTCAGTGTATTTTAATTTTTTAAGGATAAAGTCTTTTTTTTAAAATTTACAACCAATGTCAAAACAGGTCCATATTGAATAACCATATGATAAAACCCTCTAATCTACACGAACTAGAATATATAACCTACTTTGTCCATATCAAATATAACACTCATAACACCAGCGTTATTCAAACAACTTAAGCAATAATTATGATGGGTTCTGATTCATGACCTCTATCAGAAAAGGGCCCAGGCACCATTACTATATCATTTCAAGACATGTAAATTCTAGAACACCAACCAATAATCATTCCCCCGTTAAAAGAAATTCTCTCTGACACTTTTTTGATAAAAATGCAACTCGATGAATATTTTTTTCTTGTCACTTTACACATTTCACATAAACGAGTAACCATATATTCGCATGAAGAAATTTAAAAAAAAAAAAATTATGGTTTTATTGACTATTGTGAGTTTGCAGGCTCAAATCCTTGTCCTTTGTAGTGTATTTGTGTGCGTGTTTTTTTTTGTGTGTGTGTGTGCGTGTAATTGGGTAATAACAGATGTGTATCAATTACAAACGATTATTTACATCTGGGGACTGACCTTTAACGCCACCGTCTGAAAGACGTGACTCAGTTTCGAACCAGGGTCCGCCTGAGCCAGCCTTCAGACAGAGAGCTGACCAAGTGAACGTACCACTAGACCAACTCAAAACTCCCCAAGCCAGAGACTGACAGAGCAAGGCTCTGCTCAAGGCTTTAGGAATTGTGGTCTAGTGTCAAATAAGCGACTGTACCGGCAGACTAGTCGTTGCTATAGGAAAATGGAGAAGATGGATGTACGTTGTGTATGTACTCTATTCAATTCCAAACTCAGCTGCAAGAGTAGAGGTCCATATAACATTATGAACAATGAAAAGGAATAGGATGGGAACATATTATAAAAACCGACATATTTGCATGTAGATATGAACAAAAATAAGAGGGGAACACAAACAGATATAAGAGAAACAAAAACTAAACTACTTTAATCAACCTCTGCCGGTTGTGACAACAAGCTACGGAACCAGAACCTCAACAAGTCTTAGGTGAACCTTGTACTGCTTTGTAATGGGTTAACCAACATTTTAGCAACCATATTCGATTCATGTACAAAGGCAATCTTGTTATTCTTATCCATGAAAATGCATTGAAAAAAACACACAATCAGATCAAACTTCAATACATAATGTTGAATATTACTACAATACATGCGTATTGCCCGCAACGTTCGAATAATCAAATGTAACCTTTCAACGGCTATTGGATTATAAAACTGAACCTCCGTAATGATTTGATTGCTGCGTGCATGAAATCATTGAGAACAGAGGAAGGAAATATAGACGTCGTCATTTTTGACCTGTACTCGTTTGGTAAACGCGCTGGAAACGGAAGTCGTTGAGGATGTCCAAGGCTAAAGGTATGTACCTACTAAGTTATTAGAGTCTTGTTGGGTGTATCTGTCTTTGTTTCATGTACTCAAAATCTGTTATTTTCATTTCTAATACCTGAGTTGCACCGCAAAATGACTCGATAATATTGACTATAAATGTATTTTCCCGATAGCCCTAGATAGGTGTCAGAGCTATAGGCTGTTTTTCTGCGGGCCAAGCCTGTATGGGTTTCATTCATTTATTTCATTCCCACAAAAGATAAAATAATATCATGCAAATTGTATGTAAACTTATTATAACAATTGACAGAGGAAGAAGTAATACAACAAATTAATACACTTGTGGAAATGGAGATCGTGGTCCACTGAAAAGCAGAGCTTGTAAATTGTGGACCCGGGGGCGGATCCAGTCGGCGGCGAGGGGGGGGGGGGGGGGCAATTCGTAAGAAAATATTATTATTCAATCGAAATTTCAATGGCAATGCACGTCACCTTTTCAAATCTGCGAACATTAAAGATAAACTCCAGTTCTGGTAAAAAAAGAAAATTAATTCTCACAGAATCAAACAAAACTTACACTGAATGTTCAAGATTACAAATAAATGACATGTGCCAAACAATTTTGGAAGAAAATGTATACTGGCTGAGTAATGAGCATAGAAAGACAAGGAAATCAAGGTAGTACTAGCCCCGACACCATGTGTGTTGTCCCATATATTTATATTTTCCTTGTAACACCTGCCAATTGACCCACCGTTCAATCTTGCCTCTGCTCTGTTTTTACGCATAACTAGTACCATAAAGCCGGTTTTTTAAAATGTGCAACATAATGGACCAGTTCCGCAGTGGGTTCGGGTTGGGTGCGTGGGTCTTTGTCGGGGTGCCTGGATGCGGGTGGCTCCATTCACCGTTGGGAGTGGTTGTGTTTTGGTGGGCGGGGTGTGAGTTGCGTACGTTGGTTGTTGCTAGGTTGGGCGAGCTCTAATGTATTGCCAGCCTGGTAGCGTCTTTCGTGTGCAACTCGCATTCCGCCTGTTGGAATACGATTGTTCCTGGCGGGTGGGAGGAGTCATTCGTGTCCGCGCACTTCGCGGGGACCTGCGCATTCAGCGTGGATACACTGCGAAACTGGTCTATTACCTCTCAGATAGACAGTTACATGTGTCGTGTATAACTCGTCCCCATTCCTTTCCTTTTCTTTCCCCTCCCTCTATTTATACCCTCTTCTCTCCTTACGTCCACCTTTCGTTCCTATCTTTCTTTCTCTCTCCCTCTATCTCTCTATCTCTCTATCTCTCCCCTCCCTCTCTGTCTCTTCCCCCCTCTCCCCTCTCTCTCTTATTACTATTTTTGCTCCTCAGTCTCCTTACGACTTTTTCCTCACTTCTCAATCTTTGAATGTCGACTTCTTTCTTAAGTTTTCCCTATTACTATGTAATTTATACTTATGCTTTTTGTTAATGTCATGATCTCGTGTGAATTTATGTACATTATGTGACATATCAATTATTTTGTAACTACTTTGTATTATGTTTATGTGCTGCCAGTGGAGGCCAATTGTCTATGTTTTTGAATATGGACCAATAAATTATCTATCTATCTATCTATCTATATATAGCTTTCTGTGTTTTGTGGTTGTTACTTTACCAAGACTCGGTCAAATTTATTATGATTTTGATGACTCCAGAACCTTGCAGTGCACACCAATACTTACATGCTACATGATCAACTATTTCTGATCCTTTCCACACCTTTTCTTTCACAATGCAATCGCATTACTAGTACTAAAGTTTATGTTTAAGTTGACATACTTCGTAATTTGAACATGAATCTTCTTGCTATTTGGAAGTCTTCTCGTGTGTCATTCAGGTTCCTTTTCGACCAACAGGTCTACTACAACGCATTCAAGATGGGGAAACTGTCATTGTTGCTGAGGGGTATATATTTGCATTTGAGCGTCTGGGATACCTGAAAGCAGGGCCGTACACCCCTGAAGTTGTAATGGATCATCCCGAGCTGGTACGTCAGATGTACAAAGATTTCGTGCGCGCAGGAAGTGACGTAGTCCAAGCTTTCACGGTAAATATCTATATTATATTGACTGGGCTTGAGGGGTACATCAGACATATTGACCAAGCTAAGACCATATTGCCCCGAGTTGAAGACGAAGGCAATGTGGTCTTAGCGCGGTCAATATGTATACAGTGTATATGACGTTCCCCGAAAAAAGCCCTGTCAATATAATTATTGTTACCTATAAAAGGCATTTTTTTACAAAATGATATACAACTTAATTGGTATCAAGCATGATTTTTACTCCCCGTGTATGCATGTATTTCCCTTACTCTTGTCCAGAGATGAAAACTAACAATTCCAATTGTGTACACCCAAAATGTTGGCACCTCGATTCCAAATTATGTACAATTATATCTCCCTTATTCACGAACGGCCCAATGTCCTGCCGCTCCTGCGTGATTTATTGACTCAACTATTTCTGTGATATTAGCTCTCTCTCACTGTTCATGCATAATGTGTGATTCCTAGCTTGTGTGAGCGTATTGGGTTTTTACAGACGTGTATCAACCAGATATGATTATTTACGTCTGGGGACCGACCTTTAAACGTCACCATCCGAAAGACGTGACTCAGTTTCGAACCTGCGTCCTCGGCTGAATCAGTTTGTAACTTCCACTGTTAGCTGGATTACAGGCGCACACCACAACGCCTACTTGTGAGTCCTAATAATAATAATAATAATAATAATAATAATAATAATAATAATAATAATAATAATAATAATAAAAACGTTACTTATAAAGCGCTTACCACCGAAGTCTCTAAGCGCTAGCATTCTAGATCAACATATATCATTTAAATGTAACATAAAAGGAGGCATTGAACTGCTGTAGGTCAAAGCGATTGAGATGAATACTATTTGACATATTGACACTCACATGAAAATAGATGTGTTATTGTGTCAGTACTATGGAAACAGATATAAGATGGGCATCGTCGGTCGCGGCGACGAGCTCGAGAAACAAAACCGTCTCGCCCTCAAGATGGCACGGGAGGTCGCCGACAGCACTGGGACCCTGATGTGCGGTGATCTCAGTAACACGTTCGTTTACCAACCCGACAATGACGAGGCGATCGAGAAAACGAAGGAGATGTTCAAGGTAAAACAGGAAGAATAGAATATCGGGTGTCTGTATGATAAGGGAGTCCTACGTCGCCGGACTTAGGATTTTACATGAAGTCAGCCAAGAATTTTCCCTTATATTAGTGTAATATTTGACTTTAGAATATTTCTAAAATTCTAGAGATAATATATGCTTAACATGTCATCAAAATTTGCACGAGCTCAATGTCATTTTCGAAAGGAAAGGCAGCGTTGTCGTTACGACGTTGCAAAAAAAAAAGGTCCCTAGATCCCTGAAAAATTATCTGCGCACTCATTCATGTACAGTCACGCAGTTCGTGCTTTTGTAATGGACATTTCGAGGCTTGTAAATTGATTTGCACAGTGATATTTGCACACTCATTTATAGTTTTATTCATTTATTAATCCTTTCTGATTCATTATTTATGATGGTTTATATAGTATGTACACAGTGCTCGTGAAAACCTTCCAATGGCAGAGAAGCCAAAAGGTCAAATTGACTTTATTAGCAGGTTGTTCTAAAAATCTATTGATTCCTCTTTCACAATGGAAATGCTCGAAGAACGCATTTCTCACTAGAACTAGAACTGCTCATAAATTTCGTAAGCGGAGGGAGGTGGAGGAGAGGGAGGGGGGGGGGGTGTAAAGTAAAACGAATTAAGATACGTCGTTGCAAAAAAAATAAAAGTGACAAATAATGCAAATTGTAATCTTGAAATGAATATCCTTGAATAACTCCATCAATGCAAATGCGGTTGGCAATCGTATCTTGCAAGAAAAATTGGGATATGAGAAGAAAAGGTAATGCTTCGTATCATTTTTCTAAGTCATAGGTCGGAAAAAAGTGAGTAATAAATTTCATTGGTATTACCTGATTGCCTGAATTTTTGGATTTTAATTAGGAACAAGTTGAGTGGACTGTTGACGAAGGAGCCGATTACATTGTGGGTGAGACCTTTGGGTACGTCGGAGAGGCCATTCTTGCAGCACAGGCCATCAAGGAATATGGCAAAGGTAGGCGCTAGAAACGGCACCTGGGGCAAATCAAGACGATGACGTTTATACAGCCTAAGTTCAATGTCTTTTGCATCCGGGGTCGAGGTAGGGGGTCATTAATGCGTCATTACCCGCACCTATCAGGTCTATGAAGGCCTTCACCTCATAATGCAAATGTGTGCACTGTACATTATGCAGGCCCCGAACAAATTATGACCAGAAATGAACCTTTTCTCTGTTGCCCCAAGGCACTATGCCACCCCTCCCCCCCCCCCCCCCCCACCCACTGAGCGAAATCTCGGCCGGCACGATTTTCAAATTTCCAGGGGCAAAAAATAAAGAAAAAGAAATTATTGCTCACTCCCCCCCCCCCTCCTTCCCCTCCAAACCGGGGGAAATCGGCAGGCATGATTTTCACATTTCAGCACACTCAATTCCAAATTGATTTCAAATTTGCCACCCCCCCCCCTAAGAAATCCTGGATCCGCGCCTGCGCAGTACTACGTCAGGCATATCACGCCTCTCAGTGTTATGAAATGGGTATCATTGCAACTTAAAGATACATGCTCGTTGCGCACGAGGGTCATTTTCTGACGTACGACTGCGTCAGCGATTGGCGTGTTTTTTTTTTACGCGTCATTTTAGAAAAGGATTGGACCGAAATTGTAGACAAACTTAACAGTGAAAAAAGCTGTGTTGAATTCCTTGCTAATGCATTGACTACAAAGGTTTTAGTAGCGTAGGTAATAACACAGTAAAAGTGTACAGCATATGGATATGAGAGTTGGTCTAGCGGCACGTTCACTTGGTCAGCTCTCTATCTTCGCCTACAAACTGGCTCAGATGGACCCCGGTTCGAAACTGAGTCACGAATTTGGATGGTGACGTTAAAGGTCGGTCCCCAGACGTAAATAATCATATCTGATCGATACACGTCTGAAAAAACCAAGAAACACAGCGCATGCATTAATTTTTTGAGTGATTTTTTAATGATAGCCTTATTAGGATAAGTGGTTTATATCTAAACGAAAAGTACATGTTTTTAAAATCAATCACCCGGATTTTTGCAAGGCAGATGATGAAGAGCCTAATAGTGTTCACAGCTGCATTTGCTTTTTAAAAAAGTCAAATAAGATCGGATAAAGTTAGAATTGCATAATTACATAATAATGATAATATGATGACGCTTCACATCCTTTTATTTTAACTCTCTCTCCCTTTGCAATAAAAAGGCGTACCAGCAGTTGTCACGCTGTCGTCACACGTGAAGTACGACGATGAGGGCCGACCTTGCACGATAGATGGGGTCGAAATGAATGAGGCGCTTCGGCGACTGGTCGAGGCAGGAGCTGATGTGGTCGGGTTCAACTGCACACGAGGACCAGAAACCATCATGACATTGGTTGAGAGTGCTACCAATGCAGGGATAAAGGTCAACAAGGCTTTCAATTGTCGATCAATGATACACTTCCCGTCTTGTCTCGTAGATAAATTACAGTAAATCAACTATGATAGTCAATCCATCCAAGTGCTTGAAATACATTCTATCAGGGAAAAAATTAATATTTATTTTTCGGGGGCTATTTTTCAAGCTTGCCTGCATGAAATAACATTCTAAAATTTGTTTTGTATTGAACTCTATGCAAACTACAGGGGCTCTTTTCTGATTTTCGGGGGCTCTTTTAGGCATTTCGGGGGCTAATTCGCCCCGAGCCCCGAGCCCCCGTGTATTTTTTTCACTGGATTCTATGAAAGTCTTTCCCGGTTGTTTTAATATCTTGACAATTGAAATGTGAGCGGCAACACAAAGAAGAGTTAACACTACTGTGTATTCACAGGGGGTGGGGGTGTATAGGTGACTATATTGAATGGGTTGTTGGACCAAATTTGCGTACAGGGTCGATGAAAATTAAACAAGCAAAGTTATAAGAAAGTAGTCCTCAGATTTTGACTTTGCTGGTCGGTCATCAGATTGTCGAGTGTTAGGGTCCATGGTAAAAATATTCGTCTCTGTTTATGTCTTAATCACCAGGTGCCATTAGCCGTCCTGCCAGTACTCTACAGAACTACGGACGAGTATCCTTCTTTCCATTCATTGCCGGACCCAAAGACAGGTCAGTAGTAGTGTACAGACACAAACCCTATCAAGGGGGGTCCACATGGGATGATGGAAAATAAACTAAAAGAAAGAAAAAGGCAAATAAACGGTTATTTGTGGCAGTTATCACTCGGTTTTCCATCAGTGTACGGTAGGGGCGTGGTGTAGATGAGGGGCTGGGCACCAAAATTGCTCGATGGATGTAATGCAACTTAACAAGGCCATTACAAAATAAAAGGGGTGGGTGTTTGGTGGGGGCCGTGTCGTCTCCTTTTCATGCCCCCTCTTTTCTTCTTCATTTGCTAAATTTCTCTTTTCCGCGTTCTTCGCTTTGATGTACCCCGTAGCTTAAGCCATTAGTTGCTGAAGTCATAATTGCGAAAACTTTTGATTTCTCTTCATCTGTCTTCTGCATCTGAATTTGTTCTGGTCCTGATCCTTGAAGTGGGATAGTGTTGACCAATAATATCGTTAGCGTTACAGGCAGATTGTGTAATGTACAGTTTCGAATTGAGTCCCATAACTTAACAATTACATAGAGGGACTATATTTAAATCGCCCGTTTTGGGGTGCGTCCCATCATTCAATTATGGACTTACTAGATTTTTGTTAAATAAGTGACCGATGTTTTTGTGTTTTTTTCCTCTCATCCTTCGTATAATTTTATACCATGTTTATCATGATACCTGCAGGTGAACGAGCGTTCCCCGATATGGACTGCCTGCTCTGCTCGCGACGAGACGTCATCGAATTCGGGCAACGCTGTGCTCAGCTCAAAATCCCATACGTGGGACTGTGCTGCGGCAACGCCCCTCACTACACCCGAGCTCTCGCCGAATCATACGGCCGCCGCCCCGAGGCCTCGAAGTACTCGCCCGATATGGCGATGCATGGCTGGTTAGGAACGAAGAAAGACGTCGTCGATGAGCATTATTCTGTGACAATCAAGTCATTTCAAAATAATTTCTAATACAAATAGTCATGAAAATTGGATTAACAGATACAGTGGCATCAAATTTTCTTAAGCTGCTTCTAAATGTTGAGGGTCAATGTTCACGTTTTGATGCATTGAACCTGTCCATTCCGATGTACGTAATCATGACAATACTCACAATTTGTTATCTTCACCATGTTCACAATGCATGAATTCGTCTTGATTTCGAAAATGAAGTTTCAGATGAAATGTGAGAATGTAGGCGATTAAAAACGCCTTCAGCATTGGAAGGGTCAGGAACAAAAGACCATGCTAGTACTGTAAGATATATTTTCCATAAGACGAAATGTATCATCATGATTAAGTATAGACAAATATCACATTTGCATAAACACTTTTGATTTGGTGCCCGGTAACATGTATCAACAAAGATCTTAGAATTGGTCGGTTAATGTCGGATATAAATACACATTATCATGGTTATGGTTTTGATGACTAATTGTGCCATATATCTACTATATAAATACACTATGGAATTACTAATTAGACTATCAGTTCATATCGTCAAGTCTACTAGTTGTTCGAAGGAGGGGCAAAGGGCAGTACACTCTCCTAACAGCTTTTCGGGAGAAACATGACAGGTTTTAATGTTGTATAACCTAATAATAGGTTAGGGAATCATTGTACAGTAATTAAGTACCTCCCAACAAATGTTTTTGTTATAAAGGTTAAAAAATACCCATTGTGGGAATTATATGGGGGGGGGGGGGGGGGGAGAAGAAAAAAAAAACATAATTTTAAAAATAAGCCATATTATATATATGGACGCTACCCCCCCCCCCCCCCCCCATAACGCAAACAAAGACCCTCAAAACATGTTTAGCCCCTCCCCAGGCCAAGGTCTGCATGCGTCACTGGTTCATGTTCCGTTCTGACAAAGCCTACATTAAATCCCATCTTTTCCATGAAATTATATCATTCTTTGTATCGTTTCATTTTATGTTTGTGACGTTGTGCTTTTCGCTTTTACATAATGGCGATATTTGTGGAAGAATCCATGACACATGCTCCGCCGACGATTGCTCCGCCGACGTTTACTCCGCAAAATGCGACAATTGCTCCGGGACATTTGCTCCGACGTCAAATGCTCCTCCGATAGTTACTCCGCCGACAAGTTTTTGCTACGCCGATATTTGCTCTTACGACAATTTCTCCGCCGACAATTACTCCCCATGAATCGATAAATGTACCGGTGACAAATACTTTCCGCACGACACTGCTCCTCTGACAGTTTCTCCTCCGTGAGTGAGTGAACAAATAAATAGTGGAAAATTACACGAAGATTGTCATTAAAACTAAATCATTTTTTTGTCTTTTTAATGTTACGCCATCTGTTGGTAGATATTGGTTTACCGGAGACTAATCCGTTTTATATGGCATGTCACATGGCCGAAAATAACGACGAAGTCTCCTAAGGTTACATTTTTCTCGATATTGAAATATATTTCACCTTTTGTTATTAATGTTACAGAAAACACGCCAGGCAAAATGTAAAGATACGACTTTTCAAAAACATTTGTCGGCAACAATAACCACTTCTCTTTTTTTGGTTTGGGTTCTGAACCTAATGGGCCTCCTCAAAAACAACGACGCCCCTGCTCATCTGTGACTTTGTGAATCAAATCTTGCAGAAGGAGGTCAGCGTCGAAAGTGTTTGAATGGAATTTGAACTGTTCATGGATGTCAAGAGGAACAACGATGTCATAAACAAAAACAATTCAAATGTTTTCAGAATTTCTTCCCTCGAATCAACCTCAAAAATAACCTATACGGTGGATACTATACATTTCCACACATTTTACCATAGTGTGTCTTTTACAAAGAATTTTGACCACATGAAAAAATCAAAATGCCTCAATGTCTTGATGAAACAAAAAGGAATTTTAAAAAAAATCGACAAAAAGCATGACACCTAAAAGGTTCTGAAAATAGGTTTTACCACAATGACAGGCTACATGAAACCACAATAACAGGCTACATGAAACCACAAGTCCAGACTTTCTCACGAGCTGCAATGTACGATATGACATGCATGTTAATAGGATAGTGGAAAACTCATTAATATGGGGGTGAATGTTCTGGATTACATGTAAATTTAGTATATACCTAGATTAACAATATATGTAGGCCCACGTAAGTCAAATACCTACCATAATACCCACTGTCACGTTGCGAAACCTACTCCAAAACTGAAAAAGTCTTGGCCATTCGAGGTGATTCGAGGTGAAAGATTTCTGTCTTGTATGAGTTATTGGCTGATTGACTCACTTTTTTCTAAATTGCAAAGTAAATGTAGCTCTCTTAGTAGTTAAATGAGCATGTATTTGTCCCAGAGGTACTATATGTGATAGTCCAGGAGATCACAGTTGTCCTAGAGTTGTTATGGATATATAGCACGTGGTTATAATTATGATCACAAATAAATTCCAATGAATACAGCAGCATAGTGACATGCAATTATGCCAATGTGTTATGCGCTATACAAACTCGTTTAATTATTATTAGTAGTAGTATAACATGCATGCGCACTAGCCATGGTCACAACATGCAACGCACCTCTCTGCGACTGCTCTACGACAGATTTCGTAGAACAACCTTGCGCCGGACGCACGGGTCTGCACGCAGAGTACGCTATCGCCTGCAGGCCATTTTTTCGACATGTCTTATAATTTGTATGTGTGGCTACTTTTTTGATGAAGGCAGGTGATACTGGTAGCCGTTTTACTACTTCCCAAACCGTGCATGGGCTACTTGAGTTGGACTACGGCGCCGCACGGCGCAGTACATAGCGAAACGGAGCCGTAAGACATTGCTCTGCAGTTGAAAGGCACCTGTACGGGGGTTGTGAGTTTACCTCAAGGATTTTTTGCAAGTAAGGGGGTGGGGGAGTATGTTTTTGAAGAGGGTGCAAGGCGCCCACGAATGATCGTAAGAAAGACGTGCTGATCGCTAAAGTTGGCCTGCGACCCGACCGCATCTCCGGGTTGTGACCACAGCATACATAGTCCGGCTTCCTTGAATGCAATGAATGTGCCGAAGGATCAAGAAATCCCATCTTCTTATATTGTCATCTTTTCCTATCTTCCTGAAAAACAAACGATTTCAAGGTAGAGGGAATGAAATAGAACAGTTCCACTTGACCTGGATGTTGGAAGAAAAAGAAACATGCACCCGTTCACGTGACATGAAAATGTTTTGATAACATGGATAACACATAAACGTCTCAAACAACAGGGATGCTCAGTTAAACGTGAAACAGAGAAACCAACAAAGGGCATTCAGACATGGTTATTAATTGATGTTTCTCTGTGGATGAGTAAGACAAACATTGGGAGGAAAAAGGAAATCCAAGAGCCTACTCGCCACATTTAACAATGTCGAAAACAAGTCGGAGGAGAAAATCCGACTTCAGCATTTTCAAGATGTGGTCGTCGGGTGTTGAAATACACGTAGGCGCACATTTTGTGGTCCCCTTGTTTTGTCTTTCCTTCATCATTCGGTGTATTTGTTTTAATTCGCCAGTATATCCTGTCGTCTGTTTAGTCTACCAGATGTGTTACGAATCTATGAAGTAGAAGAGAAATAGGATAGTATTTAAAAATGTTTTTAGATAATAAGGTGATGAATCTATGTTTCATGGGCACGTCCCCCACCCCTCAATTTAGTGGTGAAAAAATAAATGGGAAAATAAGAGCGAGAAAATAAAGCAAGAGAAAGGAGAGAAAAAAAGTGAAACATGAAAACGCATGAACTATCTCACAACAAACCTTGAACATTCGCATTTCATATTCTGAGTATGACCGGGGCCCCATCCCTTAAATTTTCCCAGTGCCCCCTCCCATGGATGTACTCACGATAAACCGCTGATGCATCCGTCGATGCTGACGATATCGACTCTCCTGCATTTGCTCGATTCCCTCGGCAGTGTGTTAATTCCTAATTGTGCATGGTTTGTCAGGATTTCCACCCGTCCCATGAATTGGATAAAACAGTAGGTTACCCCCCTCGTTTAAAACGATATAAACACTAGATCGACGTCTTTGAAAGACATTGGAGATATCACAACAGAACACAAATTAATTTTTTTTAAAGTCACAACATCACCTCTCTACCCTTTCATGCACTCAATACCTATATTTCCTCTGTTTAAAAAAATAATAATAATAATAATGTTTTGTTTTTACTTGTTTGCGTATCATGATATTTTGTATTAATTATTTCCCCCTTCTGTATCAAATTTGGAGAAAAAAAAGGAATAGATAGTCTGAGTTCCATTCTTACTTCCGTTACACCCAAGTCAGTAAGCTCTGTTACTGGGTGTATATTGAGAGTAACTATTGCCTTTTTGTTAAAGTTAACGAGATTAATATACTCCCTCATATACTGGACTATGTTTTTCTCAATGTACCACACATAAACCCACCACCAGTGCGCGGTGTTATCTTTTTGTTTTGATACACCTAGTACAACCAACCGCGTTAGTTTGTACATGCGCCGGATATCGGGAGGAAGAAGGTGTTACCGGTTTATGTCGATTAAGGTTTGTATAGCTGTTTGGGAGTCAGTTGACATGAAGCCATTATTGTCTTACCTACCGATCCAAAAGCATCGATTGTTTGAATAGCTGCATTGTCACACCCAGTATAGTTGGTTTCATTTTTCTCAAGTAAAGAGTAGCCCATTCGTCTTTTCAAGTCAATTTGGCAGCCATATTGGATTAATAAACTCTCGACATTTCGCACTCGAAAATCTTATAATAAAACAAAAGCCTCTGCTGTCGCATATCGTCTGCAACCAGTGATTAATTAAACGAACGAAAGCATTAAGTGGCAGAACTTTCTATACGTCTGTGACAAAACGCTCTCTGTTGGACATGGAATTGGTAGGAACAGGACTACCAGGTGCCCTGGTTCTCCTTCTCATCTACACGGCCAGACTAACACCCTGTCAAGGAGTTCCTACAATATCAAGAGGACCTGACAACCAGACTGTAAATTTCGGGCAGACCGTGCATTTGACATGCATGGTCCGTGATAAATCTGATGGGTACCTTGTCGTTTGGATCAAAGATGGAACAAGAATTACCCGCAATAACAACGAGAGCCTCGATTCCCGGCATGTAGACACGTCTCGATACAGCTTATTCGGCAACTGGGCTCAGGGAGACTACTCTCTTGAAATCCAAAACATAATCTCGGGAGATAAAGGAGCGTATAAATGTATCATTCAAGAAGCTTCTTCTAGAGATTACATAGAGACTTCAACAGAAGCGACAGTGAGCATTGAGTATTCACCTTCGCTCTCGTCGTTCTTGTGTTCAATACCCGAATCGGCTTCAGACTTGCGCATTGGCTATACAATCACATTCGTTTGTCAAGCTGATCTTGGAAACCCACCTGCGACTCTCAGTGCAACCTACGATTTGTCACCTGTTAATGAAACCACGGAAATCCTGACCAACGAGATCAGGCTCAATTACGAAAAAACTCTTGGAAAGGAAGATAACGGGAAGATATTCCGCTGTACATTAAGCCAGGAGTTACTAGATCAGCCAGAATACTGTACAGAGGGTCCTCTGGTTGTTAAATACAAACCGATGGACATTGCGATAACTTCTGCAATGCTTCCAGATGATGGTTCATCGTTGGCAGTTGTCGAAGTCAATACTGAAAGAGTTGTTTTCACTTGCGCTACTTCTGCTAACCCTGAGGCTCAGTACACCTGGACTGTGACAGAGGCGCAGGGATGTTCGAAGGGAATGAACCATTATTCCTTAGGAGACCAGCTGATCCTAACGACAGTCGACATGGCTTACGACGGTGCCGTAATCTCATGTACAGCCAACAATACCATCGGAAAAGCATCGACATCTATTACAATCAATGTTATGAACGATGATCCGAATGCCTTGTGTTATTCAACAACCGCACCCGAACCCGAAGGAACCAAACCCACGCCTACGAAAGCACCAGTTACAGGACCGATGATGCTGACGACCATGCACATTATCATCATAATCATCGCAGCTGCTTTCCTGGTAGTCATCATTATCTTGGGTTACATCGCCTTCAGCCGACGTCGGGACACACCAATCCAGCTGACGATGATGTCCGGCCCTGATGACACTCGCTCGATCGCCGAAAGCATCATCTTCCACTCCCGGCACAACACCCCTGATCCAGAGCATCGAAGCAACTCCCTAGGACGGATGCAGAGCAACTTCAGCACCATGTCATACGATACCCAGAGCATCGATTCCGCTACTGCTCTTATGCACCTGAGATCCTTAGAGTCGCCAGAGTACAAGACCAACCCCAAGCTGACTGGATCACCAACTCGCAAACTAGGCGGGAAATGCGGCAAGGAGTACGGGAAGGAGTGTGGGAAGGAGATCCAAATGGACGACATGGAACGATCTCCATTTCACCGGTTCCAATCCACGGACAACACATACGAAGGGTCGCCGAAGAGAGGCAGCCCGACACCGCCAGGCGAGAAATCTACGCTTACCCGACAGCCAAGCGAGCATAAGTACGAGGAATGCCCACCTCTTAAGAAATACACGACCCATGCCAGCCAGACCGATCTTGCTTTTACCGATGATAAAATCGAAGAGGAAAGGCAGGAAATATCAGACACCAGTGATAGTGATTCTGAATTCGATTACAACCCTAAAAAGCAGAATTTTAGTGTGAACAATAGTAATATAAGATTTGCTAAACATACCGAAGTTTAACACCACGTAGCTATAAGTCGGAATATTAAGAGAAGAATATAAAGCAATATTTAATCAGATACAGTTTCATCAAGTTAATGTTATTACCCAGATATCTGAAAGATAAGTTCGTAACGTATTTCTACACCAAATTATTTCACAAATAAAATACAGTAAGACGCAAACTTTGTAATCAGTAATCTCTTCTCTTCTATAAATGACAGCGTATTCGCTGGAATTATATAATTTCTGTTTCTATAGCACCAATCAGGTGAATTATTATTGTACAATAAATCTCAGTTTAGTTTATAACGTGTGACAGTATCGAATATTATGATTGCTTTTTCTTTCTGTATTTTGTGCAATTTGGGATTTATCCATCTATCGTCTGTTAGATGATTATGTGTGTGTTTAAAAACTTAAGTTACCAGCGTTTTAAGAATCCATTTATCTTTCCTTACATGCTTATTATAACCACTCACTTATAAAAAAACTAAACAATGGTTCCTATGTTCATGAATTCAACTTTCTTTCGAATATTTCTGGTCGAAGTATGCCGCGTTATCACGCATCACGCATAATGAGTTTATAAAAAGTAATTACAAGATTAAGTTCCATATCCTACAGTTGATCAACTTCATAAGGCAATGTTTTTTGTTTCCTTTTTAGCTGTATATTAGAGCTGCTGTATAATATTTAAGTCTGTTGGTTTCTTTCCCATCCTATATGTCTTAAATACATTCTTTTCCTTATTTTACTCTTTCTCTTACTTTGCTCCTGTCTAATTTCTATAAGTATCATTTCGAGATTCCCTTCTACAGGTTACATTTTTTACACGTTGTCTATTCCTCACTTCCACTCCTCTTCCTCCTTTACTTGATATTGATTTCGTATAAATATCAATTCTTTCTCCCTTTCCCTTTCACTCGTACTCCTCCTCATTCGTTTATTTAACACTCTTCATGTTTTCCTAATTTTGTTGAAAATATTCGTGTATTTTGTTTGGTTCTCGATCCATAGGTATGGATGTAATTAGATGCATCTCCTGATATTTCTACTTCTATCATACATAATATCACTTTTATTTCGTTATGTATAAAATGTTGATATTGGAAAATAATTATTAGAATAATCATAATACACAACTAGGATGCAACAAAACATAGATAATTGAATTAAGTTTAAGTCTCCAAATGAAACTAAATTATGTTGTCAGAATTTTCGATGTAACAGCTGCCTTACATGTTTGTATATTTTTAATAAGTGATATCACATTATTTATTATCAGGACATAATTCTAAGTGCATAGCAGGATGGAAGGCTTCAGGTTTCTTAAAGCAAAACATGCTGCCAATTTGAATAACTAGTAGTAGTAGTATGCGTTTTATAAGTTATATTTGATAGGAAATTTGAACCGACGTTTTTGATGACATTTTTGCAGCACAAAATCATTTTAGCCGGCATTTCGAACTCGGCTTCGTAATAAATATGTACAGAAAAGGTATGTAAGATATTTGTTCCTAAGGAATTATGTTGTATATTAATGTAAAGTTATGATAGAACTATATATACGGGGATATAAAGTAATTGTATATGTAATGAGCAATGTTTACGTTTGTAAAAACAATAGTGTAGTTGTATAGATCATGTAAAGATGTAAATAAAAGATTAATTAAGTAACGTACAGAACGTTTTTGTTTTTATTCTTTTTCTATTATGAGTCGTTTTTTATGAAATGATGATATGTTCCATTTCGTGTGGCTTATCACTGACTTACTTATTATCTTGACATTCAAGCTCAATGTATATTGATAGAATATTATTTTAGAGTTCATAAATGCATATGGACCAACCAAGGTGATCCCATATGAATGAATACATTGATCAGATATGAATAAATAAGACATAGATGAATAGGTAAATGAATACATAAACAAAATTGAAAAAGAATTAAAAAATAGATAAATAAATAAATACATCGATAAATAGATAGATAAATACATACACGCATACATACATACATACATACATAAATCAGTCAATTACTCAGGTGCAAAAAAAAAAATTGTAAATAGAAAAACTAATGGATTACGCAACTTAATATAAATATTTCAAAATGGGAGGGGGGGGGGTAAAACATGTAAAGATTAGAGAGAGAGAGGGGGGGGGGGCAAAATGAATGGATACTACATGGAGAGAAAGATTATGCCAAAAGAAAAGTATATACATGAGAGAGGGAAGGGGTTGAGAAAGAGACAGGAGAAAAAGACAGGGGCGAAAGAGAAAGAGAGAGAGAGAGAGAGAGAGAGAGACAGTGATAACGTGGGATCTGCTGATGACACCGGAAGGAAATAACCTTGTGCTACGGATGTTAGCAAGCGGAAGATGTACACATATCAGTAGTACAGCACTGAGTTCTTTCACGTTGTTATGTGCTACCACTAAAGACCAAGGGTTATTGCGGTGTATTAGTGTGTCCATTTGTTGTTATAATGTTACTAGTAATAATGACACGTAAAAATTAGTCATAAGGAGGCTTTGCTTAAAATGTAGTAGGAACATAATCAGAATGTTTAATGTTAGCATGCGAATACGAATTCACCACTTGTGTATTAAACATTTTTATGTTGTAATGGTCAACATATAAGAATACTTTCCAAAATATAAATAGTGTAAATCTCAAAGATTACAATGCCGCATCCAATATTCTAACCTCACTAAATGCCTTAGTAACTAAAACAATTGGGAGAGAGAAAGAGGGGGAGAGAGGGAGACGGAGGGAGGGAGAGAGAGAAGGAGAGAGGGAGAGAGAGAGAGAGAGAGAGAGAGATATAGACGGAGAGCAGAAATTCCGACAGATAATGGCATACAGACATAAAAGGTTAAATACATAATATGACCTTTGAATGACAGGAATAAGAAAACAATCTTTTTAAGTGAGCGATCCTCATTGGTAAGCATTTTCATTCTGAAACAAGTCTTACATATTTAACAGGCAGAGATGGGCACCAATAATGTCAATGAGAAATTTGTAAGCGATATAAACACAGGCGTACGGGTGAGGGGGGAGCTGGAGGCTGCAACCCCTCCCCCTACTATTCGGGAAAAACTACACCTCATATTTGAGAAGCGAGTCTCTTACTCCCCCTATATGTTACAGAAACATGGAGACTATACAAAGCTGTCTTACAATAATGGCGTGTTAGGTCAGCTTGATTAATTAATAGTAACGCGTATAGACTTCTTTGTTGAACCTGTGCCCGGTCGAAACATAATTATTTTTTGTTCTTTCAACTTAATCTTTCAAAATACATGTTTAAAAGAGCTTACGGCTTGGAAACATTTGAGAAATCTGTGCTATGCTATCTTAATAGACATAAGAGATAGAGTTATCAAATTAAAAAAAAAAATCATAATCGATGAATTCCCGTAATCTTTGAATCACTGTGATTATATGTAACATCGTATGGATTTATAAATCCTTGCAGGCATGATCTTATTTTTATAAAATTGTCTAGAGAGCAAGTTCTTTTAAAGATTTAAGTTAGATGTCTATCCTTGCTCCTGGCCACTTCCGACGCCTTGGTGATAATGCAGCATGTAACACAATGAAGGCCGGTCGACCGGCTGTGCGGTGACGCTATGCGTCTTAAAGCGCCGAGTTCATTCTACTAAGATTTGGCTGCTAAGAAATTACACGTATCGTATTGCACTGGTAAAGATCATCTTCCATGATGCCTACAAAACCGTTTACAATGTGCGTTGGTTGTTTTTTAAATGGAAGTCGGAACGTTTTTCTCCTTTTAATTTTTGGATACCTTTTCTTATTCTTATTCTTCAGTCCATCGTATACAATCCGATTGCCATTCAGTTATAAAAGAAACGACACAAACAATGAATGCGAAGATTTACAAGTGCAAAAAAGTATTGAGGGACAGTGCGTCATGTTCAGCAGCCATAGGGCCCCGTGTGCCAGACGCAAATTTTGTCTCTAGTATTGTTGTTGTTTTGTTTGTCCGTTATTATTTTGTTTTGCTGGGAAATGGGTTTTAAATCAGGGACACCCACCCGCTCCGCCCTTAACTCGATCCGCTTTTGAAATGGGATACAGATAAGTAAGTAGAAGAGGATTATCACGGAAATCAAGTGGGGAACCTAGCTAAGACAATAACACAATACAAATGAGTATAGTGTGAGTAGCCTGTTGTCCTTTTTGTTTTATTTATACTTAGCAATAGATACATCTATTTTCACACGGCAGTTTTCACACGGCATCGCCGTTTTTTTTAAATTTTAGATTCGAGAAGCCTCGAAGTTTTAAGCAACGACCAACTAACAAATACGTGTGTTCACGAAGCCTTGGAACAACGACTGCTCGAAGTTTTAAACTACCAGCCGGGCGGGCAAGCAGTCGTTGTATTAAACTACAAACTGGCATAGTCTCAAAGGTAGTTGCGCATGGCTCATTACTTCGAGTGAGGACCCCCCCCCCCCCTCAACCCGTTACCCCAATTGTTTTGGTCAACCATGAGACCACTCCTGGTTTAAATTCAATCTTCGATAAACAACGAGTGAGTCCACATAGTAATTGACAAGATGACCTCCAAGTTTAAAGCCATGAGCTAAACCTAAAGTTTACGGAAATTCGTGTGAACCCAACGAATATTACAGCTGCACCTGTACGGGGTCAGTGGTTTGGGTCACAATGGCATGATTCCACTGTTAACCCCCTCACTGTCTTGCCTCACTCAAACTACCCTCTCCTTGGTAAAGATTGTGTTAAAGACGCCGATATTAGTTTACAAGTTAATGATAGCAGGAAGGAAGCCGCTCCAAGACACAACCATGACGAGTCGGAAACCAGCAGAAAGCTAGTCTGGTGTCATAGCTATTCTTGACCTGTGAATGACTTACATTATGTTAGGTTGAAGATTGTTCGAGTAGGAATATTGAAGGAATCATCATTTACAGGGTTCGCTTTGTTGTTATTCTTGACTACATGTAGGTCATCATCATCATCATCATCATCATCACCATCATCATCTACATCAGCAGCAGCATCACCAATATTTCTGCTTTATCCCTCCTTTCCGTCTTCATGTTGTCATATTCCCCCATTTCTCCTTTAAAAAAAATATAAACTAACCTAGGTAAATAGGCATGATGTACTTCATCTATATATGATCTTCATCATCATCATCAGCAGCAGCAGCAGCAGCACCATCGTCACCAAGATGTCTGCTTTCCCCCCTTCTTTCCGTCTTCCCGTTGTCATACTTCACCCGTTTCTCCTTTTTTATGTAAACTAATAAATCAGCATGATATACTTCATCTATATATGATCGTCACCATCATCAGCATCATCATTACCATCATTGTCATCATCATCATCATCTTCAATATTTCTGCTTTTCTCCTCCTTTCCGTCTTTCCGTTGTCATAATCCCACATTTCTCCTGGTTTATGTTAAATAATCTGGGTAAATTTAATAGGCATGATATACTTTTAAAAATATTTTGTTTACCTTGATTACATATATTTCTACTGATAGGCATTTTTGTCTTTTATTTGTAATTAGTCTAAATTGCTATGTCTTCCTCCTGTAATTTGTTCTTTATACTTGAAGCCTCTGCGTCTATCTGTGTCATCGATTTTTATCTTACATGTTCGTAATTTATTTTTCTTGTATGAGTGTGTCTTGTCTATACCACAGCGATGAATAATGATTCAAAACCAGACCTTAGTCATAAAAATAACTTTGCGTGTAGAACCGCGAAAGCTCACATTTACAGAATCAGATTTTCATTCCTTCAAACTCTGTTCTGTATGATTTGTTTACAGTGAAACTAAAACGTGTGTATTCCATTTATAAACTTTTTTTGGGGTGCGCGGTAGTCGGTTATCTAAGAGACGTTTACAAATAGCTAACAGAACTGTTGCTAACCGGTCATGCCTATAGGGGAGAGTGCGGGGGAGGAAGGGGCTTTGCCACTGGAAGATTTGGGGTTTGGTCCCTTGCTCATTATCGAAAACTCGTGTCGGTGATCGATTTGTCGGCCAAACTATATTTCGTTGGATCTTTCTTCCCTGTCGAAAATTTAAAAAAATCTAAAGACCCCTCGTTTTCATTTTTTAATTTGGTAACTTTGTATCATTTTATCTTATTTTGTTTCATGTATTTTAAGAGCTTGTCGGTATATTTACTTCACCATTTTCTAAATGGTGTAGCGACGGCCCTGGTCATCACACATTGAATGCAAGTAGCTACCGCAAAATCTTGTTATTAGCTATAAACTATAAAATTCATTAGCTGACTTGGTATGGTATGGTATGGTAAATTTTATTTATTCACGGTTAAAAACATAATACAATTGTGCCCGCATTCAGCAAAAGCTGTTTTTCAGCAGGGCCGTGATTACATATAACAGAAAATAAAACAATGAAAATACAATTTACAAACAAATACGCAAGTTATAATAAGTGAACATATTTACAGAAATTGAAGTACAAAATAGAATCATAGTGATAAAGTGAGGGGGGGGGGGGAGGGAAAAAAAAAAAAAAAAAAATTATCTACGAGATGGAAGAAGTGAGCAAATATCTTGAATTTTACTAATCTCAGTGTTGTAAGATTTAAAAACATTTATAATTCTGATATCGTTGGGTAGGGTATTAAAAAGTTTTGATGCATGATATAATGGACTATGTTGAATAAAATTAGTGTGAGGTCTTGGAAGGGGGATTTGTGAATTTGCGTAACGGAACCTATAGCTTACATTAGTATTAAATTGGATCAATGACGATAAAACAGGTGGACCAAGATTATGTAACAACTTAAATATAGTAACTAAAGCCTGTTTGACCCAGTATTCTTTTAGCATGTCAATTTCAAGGGTTTTATAAAGAATTTCAGTGTGATATCTACTATTCACTCCAAGTACAGATCTCAAACACCTATTTTGTAGAGTTTGAAGTTGTTTTAACCGAGTTTCTCTACCGTTCATCCAAATCGTGCTGCAATAAGCGAAATGAGGCTGAATTAAGGTTTTGTACAGTATTAATGCTATCTTTTCATCTGTGAATTGTCTCATTCGCTTTAGAGCAAAATATGTCTTTAAAACCTTTTTCTTTACATGGTCTATTTGTGGGTTCCATGAGAAATTGCAATCAAGCAAAATCCCAAGGTATTTGCATTCCATTACTCTAAGTAATTTTTTGTTATTCAGACGAATATCAATATTACAGAAACGACTCAAATTTGACTTTGAGCCGGTTAACATGACCTGACATTTGTCAACGTTAAGCAACAATTCATTATTTGAAAACCATTTCGTAGCTGATTTCAAATCATCATTGATTACTTTCTCTAATATCTTTGGGTCTTTTGATGCAAAATACATGCAAGTGTCATCCGCATACAGAGAAAGGGAACATTTGTTGATTGATTTATATAAATCATTCAGAGTGATAATAAACATCAATGGCCCAAGGATACTTCCTTGGGGCACTCCGCTTGTTACTTTCCTGCTCTGTGACATGCTACCGTCTACCAAAGTGCATTGTTCCCTATCATGGAAATAATCCTGAAACCAGCATATTGAATTTTGATCAAAACCATAATATCTTAGCTTTTTAAGCAAAATCTCAAATGATACAAAATCGAATGCTTTTTCTAAGTCAAGCGTTACAATACCTACTACATACCCATTGTCTAATTGTTTACAAACATCTTCTGTGAGAGATAAGAGTGCAGTCAAAGTCGAATGTTTTGGGCGGAAGCCGTGTTGGTTATGACATAATAGTTCATTCTTTGAAAGGTAATCATACACTTGATTAAACACAAGTTTTTCCAGCACTTTAGATAATACAGGTAAGACCGATATTGGCCTATAGTTGCAGGGATTAGCTCTATCACCACCTTTGTGAATAGGCGTCACCCGGGCCTTTTTCCAGACACAAGGAATTTTCCCCTTTCTTAATGACGCATTGATGATATGAGTTAGCGGTTTAACAATGTATTCAATAGAATCTTTTACGAAACTGGCTGGTATTTGATCGAGGCCAGTGGCCTTATTCCTTGCAATATCATGAATACATTTCAAGACCTCATTATCTGTAATCTCTTTAAACTTAAATGTTGAGTTTACTTGGGTCATATACTGATCCATATTACCACCAAATATTTT
This sequence comes from Strongylocentrotus purpuratus, assembly GCF_000002235.5. NCBI lineage: Eukaryota > Metazoa > Echinodermata > Echinoidea > Camarodonta > Strongylocentrotidae > Strongylocentrotus > Strongylocentrotus purpuratus. Next base: position 21,110,114 of record NW_022145607.1, on the reverse strand, counting down.
GGTTCCTTTCCGTTTAGATGGTAAATCTACAAAATGATCATTCAAACATGATGCAATATATTTTGATCCTGTTATTTCTTTTTTGTCAATAATTATCTTTTAGTCGGTCTTGTAAACAATTTGTTATAAACAATTTGTTATTCTTGTTTGTCTTGTTTTACCCCGTTTTGTTTTTGTTTTGTTTCGTGCTGTTTTAAAAACAACTAAATTACCCTAGCTTGAAAGTTGTATACTTCAAGGATCAACTGCGTTCAAAAGGGCACAGAAATAGACCTGTTATTCAAAGTTCAATTACCCGATTGGTGTCGACAATTAAGAGAGTTGACGGACCAACGGAAATATAAATGATTATACAGATGATAAGCGTGGAGAGCTCACGTTCATGTGAAGTACAAAGAGATACATTCAAGTTTGGTTACATATCAAGGCCACATGGAATGTCAGTGATATTGAAAAACGTATGTGATGAAAGACCGAGATCACGATTCACCTGTTTGCTTAACCGATATCATTTGTTTTTACAATTACAATATTTCGACAAAACAGTTAATTGTTGAATGATTTAGCTTTTTAAATGATTAATCATCTAAGCCTTTCTCCTATTCGTGTTTGTTGTATTATTTGTTTTGGTTAGAATGGTTGTTTTGTAGTTAGTTTGTTTTGTTGTTTTTGTTGCTTTTTGTTGTTGTTTACTTGTTTGTTGTTGCTTTGTTTGTTTTGCCTGTTTGATTTGCTCATCATAATAAACACAACGATCTATGATGTATCCAAAAGTTGACAAACGAGGGAAGCAAAACGACCAATGTACTAGAGTTGCCTGTAATGATGAAGATCGAAAATTGGTAGAAATGCTCATTTCATACAGTTTCAATATAGACGTGCTGCTCCTAAATGGCTATGCGAACATTCCAGCTCAAAACCTATATGAGTCCGTCAAACAATAAATGCTTTGCTACTCTGTCCAGTTTTCTTTGATTTCCCAGTTTAAATAAGGAAATGACTTGACTAGGTGTTTTATCCAGGGCAAAGTTGAATAAATCTGAATCAATTCATTGTAAATGATACATTATTGGTGTAAGCAGAAAAACCCAAGCATATCAACAGAACTCCGGAACTATGTTACAAACACAGTCCGATGACGAGGCTTAATCTTACTCGCTACATGCTTTGGTTTTCTTCTCCGTATAAAAAAATACATAATTTGTATGAACATAAACAAAAATGATATTTACTTTAATAAAAATAATACGGATGAATCGCTCTATTCAGAGCCATTCATTTAATGGCTCTGTTCTTCCTAGAGGTCTTAGAGACTATACACAGATAAAACCTTATCATAATAAACAACATGATGCATGAATACATCCATGTAACTCATGCTTGAAATACCATATACAAAATTGCAAGAGTCATCCCCAAAATATCGAAAGATAATAGAATGAGGATAGTTACTCTGATGGTAGAAGACACCTAAAACGTTAACTTCAAATCCATCAACAGCTACTTTAGATCCCTTAATTTAGAAACCTGCAAAAGGAAACTTAAAACTTATCTTTTCAAAGAAATGTAATTATATTTCGTTTGTTAATTTATAAAGCGCTATGAAAAGATTACTTATTATTATCATCATTATTATATGAGTGTCATTAGGAAATTGTTATTATAATTATTACTTATGTACATGTATAATATTATTGTAACTTGGAGGTTAACATTACATTGTATCTTTGTTAAGCGCTTTATAAATGTATATTATTATTGTTATTAATTTATTGTTACCGGCTGATCTCAGAAAAAATAATGTTACCCCAATAACAAGAAAAAGGTTCATCCCTTCTATTTCCTATCAAAGCTTAGCTCGACCTTTATTTTTTGTATTTGATGTCAATAAGAAAACACTTGGCCTATTTGAGTTTTTCGGTCATTTCTTGTTTATCAAAAATATTGAGACTTTTATCACTTTTCATTGACCTCTTAACGATATTTTGATATTGGAAAGTTGTCAAACATTAAGGGCACGTATTTTCAATTTGTGACGTCTGTCATTGAACTAGAGGAAATATATGAACACGGAACTTGGACATGAAGCCTGTTGTGTTTGTTTCCATAACAGAATAATCACTGTAATTGAGGAAACTTGTTCCATTAGGGATAAATGTTTGAAATATGGGACAATCCCAATTTGATTAAGGACGAAGTATTCGTGTCAAAATGAGAGAAACATTAAATTGCAATTTCCGTACATTTTTTTCAGTCTCCTCTCGCTCTTTGCTGCATTCTCATCATTCGAACACCCGATCGTTATTTGTGGCACCATTTTCACTTCCCCCCACTTCTTTGGTTTGGCTAGAAAGGTTTTGTGTTTTGCTGTCTTTTATTCCGGTCTCCTTGGCTCCTGTCATCTTCATCTTCATCCTCATCTCCCGTCATCAACATTATTTCATTAGAAGACATTGCAAGAGAATTAAGATATTATTCCATGAGCAAGTCGCAATAAAAGCTTTTTTCTGATTTAGTTTTTTGGCAAATTTGTTATTCTAAGCAAGAGAATATTTCTAATCGAGAGATAAAATTAATTAACATCGAAATCGAATTTGTAGCTAACAGACGTGAACTGCCAGTCTGTGAGACAGTCGTTATTGGAGGACAGTGAATGTCCTCCGTTATCGAGATAGTTTACAATGAATACGCATGACATTTAAACCAGCTGTTCTATGGAGGGGCTTGTACAATTTGATTGTTTCTTTTTTTAAGGTCATTATTCAGAATTCTGAAGGTACGTCAAGTCTACCATTTACCTTCTTTATCTTATGTAACTGATAATTAATTGATTATTTTATTTGTTTATTTATCGGTTTATGCATTTATTTATTCATTTATTCATTCACTTATTCAGTCATTTATTCATTTATATGTCTATCTATCTTTCTATCTGTTTTGTGTTCGAAATTACATATATCTCAGATGATTGTATTACATTTTAAGGTTAACATAATATGAGCATTATCAATTAAAAAAAATAGAGTAGAACATATCAAACATCTGCACAGAATTTCTATACAACGGTGTGTCGAGCTTCATGGGTAAAAAGTCATGGACGTTCACTGATGCAGAATTTATTCCATTAAGAAAGGACATTCAATGTCCTCCAAAACCGACCGTTTACCTGATCAGTTCCATTCGATACAAACTCACTTCCGTAGTAATGATGATATCGAAGGGAGAAATAATTTTAAATGAGACTTGTTCCTAGAATAACATTTTCATTTTACTTACAAATATTGTCTTCTGGTTGTGGTTATTACTTTCAGTATTATGCAGACGAAGGAAGTAACAAAGGGGACTGAAATGACAGACACATGCGAGGATCCAGGATTTCTTAGGGGGGGGGGGGCCAATTTGAAAACTATTTGAAATTTAGTGGGGTTTTTTTCCCGAAAATTTGAAAATCGCGCCGGCCGATAACCCCCCCCCCCCCCCCAACCACTGGATCCGCCACTGGGCTATGATGTAGAAGCGGAAACAGGTGCGCGCGTTGAGAAGAAGGACGAACGGATATTAATAAGGAGTATGAACTATGAATATATTTATATAATTTTTTTTTTAATATAAATTTTAAATCATCTTATCCTTATCAAGAAGAGATTTCAAATCGTGAAAAAACACCAACAAACAAACAATACACTCAAGAAGTGCCACTAATGTACAAACAGATATGCGGAAGCGAAGAAGTCACTACAGAAAAGGAGAGAGAAGGGAAAGGAGTAGAAGAAGGAGAAAATAAAAAGAAAGAGAGAAAGAGAGAGAGAGAGATGAAATAATGTAGCATATGGATGTGCTTTGAACCATAATAGATGTGTCTGTCATTTTGGCGCCGTCTTCGTTTTTACTTTCAAAACATCGATAAAACCAGGTTTTTTAGTTCAATAAATGGAGGTCAAAATGCGGTTGTTAGCCTAAAGATGTATTTTGCTCCTTTATCTTAAGCCAAGAGTTTTGCCCAAAAGAGGTTCCATTAATATCATAATTTTGATTTATTTTGAATTATTACCGTGACAAAAAACATTGTTTTTAAAACTTTGCTTATCATTGATCTCATGATATTTGATTCATTTTATTCAGTAATTATTTCTTTCAAGATATTACGAGGCTATGCATTTCGATTTGTTATTTACCAACGCATTTGTTTTGAGAATAGCCAAACAAGGGATGCATACCATATGAAACTTTAAAAGTGTATTGCCTTCGTTTTTAAAAATTGACATACCAGGTCGGGTTTAATTACAGTTCATATATTTTGTCTATATATGGGGGCAGTCCCTCTAATTACTATTGACGAATACGAAAACAATGAAGGCTCATCAAAACCTGTCATGGCCATAGATAGAGGCCGCAAGGTTAGTAGAACCTTTTATTTTGCTCATAAAAACCTAAATAGTAGACAAATACTGAATTTGTCTTTCCCATTTCACGTCAAAGGAAACAGAAGAGAACCCTAGGAATTTCCGAGTCAGACATTAAAATAATTAATGGCGGATTGTTTTAAACCACAATAGAATTTATTTCCTCACGAAATTGGCATAATGACCAAAAAAGGCAAGCTTTATCTGGTTCAGAAGGATGAATATATTGATCCATGCAACAACATCGAAAGAAATCATCCACCCGCCTGCCCCAATAAAATTAGTTCTTCTGCATTTGTCAGGATATATTGATAATCTATTTAGTTGTTTGATAAATTAAACTTTTGGAAACCGCACGATTTTAGTCTACAGACAAGATAAGGCACGGCGTCTTAACATCACCACTCTCTCGTTTTGATAACTGCCCCTGACTCCCTGCCTTAATATTTTTAACCGGAATATATTTCTCATAGGACATCTATCAATTCAAATAATGACCACCAATTGATTTGATGTCCCTCTATATCATTTTCAGTAAGACAATCATTCTTAATCTGCCAGATTATTGCCCGGGATGAATGAGGTGCGGATGGAGGGGGTGTGGAAGCTACCCTATCAATTTTCTGTACACTCCGAGGCCCAAAATACATTCGCCCGTCGTTTTTATGCACTTCAACAGAAATCGAATTTTATTCCAATAATCACGTCCTAAAGTATTATTGTAAACAAAATATAATCGAAATATAGATTGTCGTCTTAACTGCACAGAATATCGAATCTTGTGTGAAACAACACATAATTCTTAACCAATGACTTGCCAAACTTGCCTGAATTTCAAGTATCTAAAAATATTTCGTTTATTCGTTCATTCGTTCGTGTTGGTTTGTTTTGTCTATTTGTTTGTGTGTTTGTTTGTAGACAGATTGACTTTCAAGGGACATAATTACATAGTTCTTCAAGAATGTTCACAAGACGAAGCCAGGTAAAATTGAGCAATATTCTCAGCAAAACACGTAGGTTAGTAACATCATGAAGTACAAAACAATGGCATGATGTCTATACCAACAATTTGTGACATTTCCCTGATTTTGTATCTACAAACCAACACGCGAACGGGAAATGAAAGAAAGCTATAAAAACAGGGCCATTGACTGAACTTTCCTTCCCGTGTCACCCGACCTCCTGAGAGTGTTTTGACAGATAAGATTCTATTTAACCCACCCCTCTGCACAGTGGACGTAGCCATAGGGTTATGGGAGGGATGGCGCCCCTACCAAAATCATGTAAATATAGACCATTGTTAGAGACATCTTTAATGTTGTGAGGGCCTAGTTTATCGTTGTTGGCAAAACACATACATGTATGTGCATATAGGAAACTTTTCCTTTCTATCCTTCTTTCTTCATTCCGGTCTTTCTTTCCTCCTCATTTCTTTCTCTCCCTACCTTCTTTTATTTCTTTCTTTCTAATTTTCTCTTTCCTCCCTTCTTTCTTTTGTTAAACAATACATTTTGTCTTTCTTTCCTCTTGTTTTAAACATCAACACCCTTTTATGTAGCCCATCAGCAAGAGTATCATTATTTTATTTCTCTTCCCTTTTTTTAAAATATAGACTAAAACATTAATGTAAGCTATACATGCGGGCTGCATGCACATCAACCTATAGTACCTGTTCTGTATCTGTTTTGTTGCACATGCGCAGCTCTCCTATTTTCAGGTCCATTATGCAATTTGTTTAATTATGCAAATTTACACTTGTACGTATATATTCGAAAAATTGCAGATCTATACTCATACAATGTCCATGGGTGCTCAAAAGAGGATTCACTGATACCTCTTACACCACAACCAATGCAACTCTTCATGTGACTAGTGAAAGTGCTCAAAGTTATATCTTTACCATAGAAAATTAGTTGATGTGTAATTTTGCCCATACATCTACCATTTCAATGAGAATATTCCAGCATTTTATATTGCGCTAGCTTTCTCGTTCCGAGTATATTCACATTGTGCCAGATATATATATTTACAATTTATTTATATCATGCGAAGAGAGATGCAATGGGAATAAAACGTCTAGACCCCCGAAGCATAGACTTCATCTTTCAAGAATCATAAGCACTCAACTTATAATATTTCATACATGGTTTAATTGTTGAAGAGCCATTATAGAATTTGTTGCCGAATTTTAACATCTAAATAGCCTGTCTTGCCACCTTCTGAACATCCATTAAACGTACTCCTTTTCCAAGTAATGTATTGTGATATATTTATTTTATTTATCCACATTCTCTAATTTCTATTCAGATTAGTGATCCCTTGATAGCCCCTATGGTACCTTTGTCCTTTTACCACCTCATTGAATTCGATATTTTTAAATTGTGAAAATATAGAACTGGACACAATCTGCACAAAAGGAAGTACCAAGAGAAGGCAGCATGAGCCATCTTTACACAGAGTTTGGCCAACTTGGTTTCACTGGGTCACAACATGGCGTGTATTCTTTTGTGTTGTGCTTGCCCAACAAAGCAGTAGTCGCCATATTGTGTCCAACTCAAACCGGGTTGGTCAAACTCTGTGTATAGATGGCTCTGGTACTGTGGTCACCCAGACCAGGGGGTTATTTCACAAAGATCCTAAGTCAACTTTAAGTTGGACTTAAACATTATGGCGAGCCATTTGTAGCCTTAAAATAAGATATATTCAAAAGCTAAAAATCATGTACTTTAAAATGTTCATAAATTCCTCATCAAGAACCTGAAATCTCCTTGATAATAGAAAATATGATTGAATTAAATCAACATTTTATGCCTTCTAAAATAACTTTTACAAAATATTTCAGAGATGCTAACGGCTTTCCATAATAGTTAAGTTCAACTTGAGATCTTTGTGAAACACCCCCAGACCTTGTTGAACGTTATCAATGACTGCGTGTTGACAGGGTTTCGAGAAGGCGTCAAGAAACTCCATCTTGTATATCAAGTGACGCCCTTGTGTGACTCTCCAACCCTGAACTGACAATCTAGCTGCAAATCATCAGTAGAAAGAAGAAGAATACATATCTTAGACTTTTGATAGAAATTTTTTGACACTGCTCCCCCTCCCCCCTTGGGCCGAAATGTATAAACCATGACCTGCCCTCGCGTGCCTCCATTGCGACACGGCTAAAATCGAAACCATTTGTATACAATGAGTGTGGCCAATTGTGTGTTTCAGGATTTGCAATGTTTTTGTCAATGAAGTCATATTTCATATTTTTCTTACAGAAATCCGTCCGTTTCTGTTGCAACGATTAAAGCAGTGCGATTGTTTGTGTAGACAATTGGGGGAAGTGTTTTTGTCAGGCTGTGAAAATACCACAAAACCACTTTCACCTAACTGCCTCAGAATAAAGAAAGCAAAAACATCAACTGCACAAACTTGACCTAGTAGTGTAATATCGTATCTGTGAATATGAAATATATTTTCCCAGCTATTGTTATCACGCCTTTATTATGAACAGCATACAGATGACCTTTCGTTTATGCTTTAAAGTAAAAAATATCTTAAGTATTTAGCCAAGCTATTCTGGCCATTGAGTTTACATCATCTTTTCTTTGTATTTCATTAATCTTGTTTGTACTTCAAAGTTCACGGACTTAAAAATATTAATGTAGTCTATTATAATGCTTATACACTATAATGAAATTATCATTTCAGTAATCTCAATATAACCTTATTTGCAAACCTTTATGTTGATGGTATATAAATGTCATTATGCAGAATTAAATATATGACATATTTTGTAGAGGTGTCGTGGTCTTGTGAATACGTCACCGGACCGTGGATTACATGGCTCGCGGTTCGAGTCCCGCTGCGGCACTAACGTCCTTCAGCACGATATTGATCTACAATCATGCCTTACTCGTCCGAGATGAGGTTGATGGGTACCTGCCAGGAGTTAATTTCTTGAAATTCTAGAGCGTCATAATGGCAGCCATGCTCAAGTCGGGTAATACTTGTGGAGCACCAGGAGCGTCAAGTCTGAAAGACATGAGCGCACAAGAAACTATATTATCATTATTAGTATTAGTATTAGTATTTATAATATGATGATAATAAGACTTATAAAGCGCCAAATCCATTAGGAATGAAATGCTCCCCGGGCATAAACCTGTATAATAAAAAATAAACAAATAACAAATCTGGAAATGTTACGCTGCGCGCTGTAATAAATGATATGATAATAAATATAATATAATAAAACTTTTGTCAACAGACATAAATTTATATTGATACACGATTGAACTTTCATAAGGAACATGCCGGAGGTTCCTTTCAAACCAAACAATATTAATACTAGTTAATACCATATTAAGTTTGCGTAATGCCCTCCCCCCTAAAAAGTATTAAAAAAATGATTAAAAAATGGAGGTTTTACGCTTCGTGTTGTAATAAATGATATGATAATAAATGTAATATAATAAAACTTTTGTCAAGAGACATAACTCTGCATGATCTAACGCAGCAGAATCGTTCAACTTAATATCATAACATTTTAATTATAAGAATTCCGAGAATTTAAACAAGCTACGATACTGAAGGTAATAATCACCCACACTTACACAATAGATTTAAAAAAGACTCATTTTTTTCTGGTCGATAAATATCAGGTTTTCGTTGGTCTCCTGAAATGAACCCGCCCCCAACAAAAAAACACCAAGTTGGTTCCTCTTCGGAATTGTGATCTTTGTAATTTAATGTCATAGCTTTGTTCAACTTTCGTTAAATGTAGTTTTGAAACTTAATGAATAGAATATTATTACTCATAATGGACATGATGGAAAGTGATCTCGCCCATGTCCTGAATATATTACGTCACATTATTAGTGAACATCTCCCTGTTATTTCGTCATAACCTTAAATTACATCATAATATCCTAATACGATTTCACATGCGTATCAAATCAGCTGGAAAAGAAAAATCATGACCAAATCAGTCCATGCTCTACACGGGTACTTCCGGTTGTTGTCTGATTTGGATAAATCACTTCCGGGTGGTTTCTCTGGTAACCGGTTAAACGCGTTTCCGTTCTTACCATATGCGTAGAAAAGATATGTCAGAAAACCACTTCCGGAAGATTGACACTTTCCTTGAACAAAATGAGCACGAGTGCTGTCACATTTTCTCCTTTGCATTTCGTCATGGTACTTAATATAGTAACATTTAAATAACGTAGCATAAAAAAATAATGCTGTAGACACTGGTGGATATAATAAGGGGAGAATAGTTTCAATGATTATTGATAAATAATTTCTGTCAAGAGTCAGAAAAATATTCCCTAGTTTCATTTTTCATTTCCTATTTGTTTCTTGGTTTATTGAATTCTTTCATTGATGTGAGTCGCAAAATTTCCTATTTTATATAATAGACCAGTTCACGGTTAGCACATCACTGCAATGACCCCGAATATCCACAGATCTTCAAAACATGAAGACGTCCCACTTTGTACATTGTGAAATAATCACTCCTACAGCGATAAATAGATAGCCTTTGTTTCATCTTTTCAAAGAATACTTCCACCTGTGTATCATGGAGTGCACTGAATGTGCATGAATGAATAATGATCACATAACTTTCATGAGCACGCATCCAGTAATGCGTCTCCGTGTATTTCAAAATTTGTTCTGCAATGACCTTTATCTGCTCATGCTCAGACTGCAACCGTGAACTGGCTTATTAGTTCTTGATTCCTATACCCAAAGGACGAGTTATATTTTGTGTATTACCTGAGGGTACTATAACGCACTGATATACACTGTCGCTCATATAGGTGGAATATTTTTGTTTTACCCCAATTTATGGAATTATTTTAAAAATAATTAAAAAATAATAGATCTAGATACTAGTATACATTTTCAGAGTTTATTGAATAATAATTTGCAAATGTGTGTTATGCGTGACTGCTAAAGCATGTGTATGCTTCTATGCTTATCAAATAGGGGACCTACGCCCTTAAGTCATAAATGACAGTAATGAGGATTAATGCCCCACAAAAGGGCACTAATAAAGCACATCGACACGGTTTTGATGCTGGGGCTTCACAGTTACGAGGCCATTGCTTTGTCACTGAACCATGACTGTACGCAGTGGGGGCTAGGATAGGGGGCAGTTTCCATAAATAAAATAAAACACAGAAAATGCAATATTTTTTCAATAATTTATTGCATTTTACCCCGGTTCCCAATGCCTTGAGCCCTAATGCATGGCCATCCACAGGATTTGTTTATCTTGGGGACCGGGGTAAAATGCAATAAATTATTGAAAATTTATTGCATGTTCTGTTTTTTTATATTTATGGAAACTGCCTCCTACCCTAGCCCCCGCTGCGTACAGCCATTGTTCAGTGGCAAAGCAATGGCCTCGTAACTGTGAAGCCCCAGCATCAAAACCGTGTCGATGTGCTATGTAAGTGCCCTTTTGTGGGGCATTAATCCTCATTACTGTCATTTATGACTTAAGGGCGTAGGTCCCCTATTTGATACGCATAGTAGCATACACATGCTTTAGCAGTCACGCAAAACACACATTGTCTAATGATTATTCAATAACATCTGAGAATGTATACTAGTATCTAGATCTATTATTTTAAAATTATTTTTGAAATAATTCCATAAATTGGGGTAAAACAAAAATATTCCAACTATATGAGCGACAGTGTACTTTCGAAACTGGGGTGTCTTAAACACTCTTAACACGTCAATCCCATTCCGCAGGAAAAAAGAGATATCGTGAATAGAGTGCCCTCTTTATTTTATGTTTATTATTAACATAATCATGAACGGTTTGACTCCGTAAGATATCAACGACATTTCTTCTTCAAATAATGCCATCTATTAAAAGCTCCAAGTCAAAGCTCGACCTTGAAATTGGTGAAGATAAAAGTATTACACTTTTTTCATATCGTAATATTTATAGCACGTTTATAACAGAGCTTAAACAAATATTGGCAATTATTCTATAATATGTATTGAAGATTGTTGACAACTCTGTGTTTATCTCATCATTACAGCATATACAAAATGAAAGTCCAAGTATTCGTGCTAAAACCACCCATGAAAAAAAAGATGTGTAAAAAAAGATGTCAAATAATCATAAAAAAAAGATGTCAAATAATCAGTCAAATAATCATAAATTTTCCTCGTAACCTCTTTTTAACAACCATGGGTTGTTAAAAAGAGATTACGAGGAAAAATAATCATAAATTTTCCTCGTAACCTCTTTTTAACAACCCCTATTTTGTTAAAAAGAGATTACGAGGAAAATTTATGATTATTTGACATCTTTTTTTAAAAGTGGCCATTTAAAAGGTAGACTATGAACTTTGTTATTCTTGAAATCCGTGAATAAATGTAAATGAGATTCACGATCAAAGCCATCATAAAAAGAGGTATGCTTTTATTTAATTAATCTTTTATGGAAGATTTCGTTACCGAATCAGAGGTGTTCATAATTGAAGAACGCGGTTCGCTTCTGCCATTCTACAGCGATTCTGGGCATGGTGGAAGCAGTGTCTATGTTAGCAGTTAATTGGTAAGCAGTTAGTCCTTTTCAGTTATATGTAACTAAAATAAACCGTTTTCAGACTTTTTCTCAATATAATGATTATTTATATAAGAATAAGTTATTTGTGTTTTAATATTAGTAAGAGTATGATTCCGATACAACAGAAGAACAGCAAATTAATAAAACCTAGATTCCAGATCATATTGCAAAATCGTATATGGTCAGTTCCTGATATTTTGGGGGGTGTAAATACAATTTTCCACTTGTGTATTATAATAGTTTCATGAAGAGATTTTCGTCGTTTGATATTTCCACATTCCAACATAACACATAGCAAGATTTTAAATTGGCAGATGGGGGCAACAACCTAATAGGTTGTTGCCCCAATAAAGATAGTATCTTTTAATTTCAAGGAGTGAAACTGAAACTTGGGTATTTAATCTCTTTTAATTTTTAGAATAAACGAATCACAGTAAAACTGGATAAACAAGAGTGCAAGCAACCTCGGACAAACACGTGATCAGATTTCAAGAAACTCTCAGTTGTTAGGTTGGATCGCCTTCGGAAAATCATAACAGTGGATTGCTACTGTAACATTCGTTGACCGACATTGACCGAAAGAGGCTGAGTGGCTTGTACACGGCGTTCCTAGATTTCTGTCACAGTTCCTCGTGTCCTTGGCTATATATTGCTCTTTCTGCTTGATAAGTTCACCTGCATGACACACACATAAAAGAATATTAGTACAGAGCCAATAAAATATCAACTTGAATTGTACTTGCACGAGAAAAGAGAGAAAGAGAGAGCTCTTCTGTGCAGATTCACCTAGTAAAGCTATATGGCCTGGAGTTGAAATCTCTGCACAAACTATAAGCTTGTCCTCGTCTTTCACTCCTACACTCTTCAACTGGGAAAGGCTGTCAATGCTATACTCATCTGAAAGATACATGTAATCAAGAAAGGTCTGTATGTACATTGGAATCAAACAAGAAGATCATCAATTCCCGTCGATGCAACAAGACCTTCAAATCCTGAGCATCTTTCCATAACTTCGTCGGTAGAGTCAACTATATGTGGTACATCTTTCATGAAGCTTAAACATGTTACAAGAAGGTCCATTTCGATACAGATTTCTTTATATTATTATTTTGTTTTATTTGTCAAGTATAAGATGTGATTCTATACTGTATGCTAGAGAGGGAGGCGAGGTAAACCTCGAATTCCCTTATCCATGTAACAGTACAGATGCAACGTTACAGTTGGGATACAGAACCCCATTTTACAATTCAGCTGATCCGAAATCTCTGACTCTACATTCTAGTCAATTCAATAGAATATCGGTGCAGGATTCATTTGAAGATGGTATTTGTCTACTCCAGTTAAACATTAGCCATGTGAATAGGGAAGATCAAGGAGCATACATTCTCCTTGCACAGAATAATGGATATATCGAAAGAGTAGGGTTACGTGTTGATCTTCTTCCTGGTAAGGCACAATGTAGACGGAATAAAATTTTAGGAAAAGGGCATCGGGTTAAACTGATTTGTACAGCTCCAGTTTGGGATATACCGGGACAGATTTTGTGTTATCAAGATGGCGAATTGAGGCCTCAGTTTAGTAAACCTCTTAAAGTCGGTAAATCTCTAGAACAGACCATAATAGTACACCAGAATAATCAACATGTATTTTGCTGCTCCACGACCTCTGTAAAATCTAAAGGAATATGTGAATGCAATGATTTTGTTTAGGATCCAGTTTCGATGACCGAATCGAATATACAAGACCCTTGTCCAACAGCTAGCACGGCGCGTGTGATTGAAAATGTTTCATCGATGCCAGCATCCAATCCCATGACATCAAAGATAACGAAAGTTACACAATCTACTAAAAGAGAATCCCATAAAACCAGTAAATCGTCACTTGGTGTGATCCTTTGCTTCATTCCAGTCATATTATTGATGGTAACAATAATTTTGATATGTTGTTGCCGTATTTTCCGTGAATCCGGGGGGGGGGGGGGCTGACAAAAAATCCGAATCACACCACTCCTATGGCCCGGTCACACTTTTAAAAATCGATCGTGAGCCCGACTTTTGTCAGGATTTGGGAGAAGCTAGCGAGCTGCCACCGAATGCATAGCGCGTTGCTAGCGCGCTGCGCGTAATACTATGTTTGGCGTCCTTTTGGCGTTTACATTCATGCGTCGAAACGAGAGAAGCGAGTTACCCAATATTCACCACATGCTCCGTTTTGCTAAAGGTACTATAACGAGCATATGATATTTATTCTCATATATTTTAGGAAGGAAAATGTACATTATTCGTGAGATTTCAAGACCACTTTATACCTTGTCATTATTTCCTTAATTTGCGGAAGAGTATTATTGTAGGTAAGCCTATTTTCATGAGTTTTGCTTTGTCAGTGGAAACATTTGTCGAGGGCAACTTTAAACCACACGATTTTGGTACAAGGGAATGATAACCATGTGTTCTGTTGCTTTTCCAATTTAGAAGAAACTAAATAAAAGTGTGAATGCTCAGACGTATTATGGAATACAAAATCCAACAAGGAGATTAATTATTAAATAGGTCAATGTGTTTGAGTATGTTTGCATTCAAACAGTGCCCCCATCATACCCATCCGATCACATACTCGCATCAGTACCAGCAATATCAGAAACAAGAACAACAGCGGTATACGAAGATGCAAATGAACAAGTTGCAAAAATATCGATTTACGCATTGCATATTTTTCTGTTTGCAACGATTTCCTTGTATGTAATAGGAAATATTACTCATTTTTGCCCTTTGATGTTGCCCAAGTCCGCTACTCCTAAATTAGACCAACGACGCTAAACAACCTTTTGGCCATCAGCCTGTCCCGAAGTAGACAACCCATGCACCTGTTCACCCCTTAAAGACCATCCTATTTGCCAAAAAGTTTCTAATCCTGACGGTAGCCATCGGGTTTTGCCGACCGAGCCGTCGATACAGACCTTAAAGTCGTGTCGATTTAACCCCCGTCTAACATATGCATTAAAACTCTGTCACCATATAGGAAGTAGTGCAACTGGACATGACTGAAGACAAACCGTGACAAAACTTATCGAGATTGGTTATTTGCCTGACAGATCTAACTGCCCCTTCCCATAAGGGTTAATTTTCTCCTTAAGATCCACGGATTTTTTTTCCAGAAGGAAGAGGTTTTGCTCTGTGCAATACAAAACATGAAAATTGAGAAAGAAAATTGATCGGAGTTGGGGTCATGACCCCAACCCCGATCAAAAGTAACACTCCCCGAAAGAAAGAAGTGCCCTTTGACCACGCTTTGTTGCCCTAATATGCTCTGGATGTAAAGGGAAAAAAAGGCATTTCCTGTCCGTCCAACCTTAATACCCCTCCCCCCCCCCCCCAACAACAAAAAAAAAAGAAGAGTTTTATTCAATTCAGCTTAAATTGACAAAGTGAAATTTTGAGTCTTTGGATTGTCTGGGGTGCCGTTTGGTGTCAAATGATGTTTCATTAATAAGTTCTGAAATTGTGAATATTATATCGCTACTCAGTAGTTTTGGGAAATTGGTAGGACTTTCCTTTGTATCTTAGATTGTATTTCAATTTCTAAGCTGTACCATTAACACTCACAATTTATTATTTGAAAAACAATATATTGTAATATATTCTATGTAACTATTAAGAAGCTGCAGCGTATGTACAAACTTGAGTCCTGAAAGTGGATCTTCATATATAAAATATTTAGTCAAAATGTACTTTTTACTATGTTTATGAACTTTCAAATTTGTTATCTTTAAAACTTCACGATGAATGTGTCAGGCTTAACAACTTATTACCATCTGCACGTGTAGTAAGGTATTTGGCTGAACATCCACGTTTATTACGAGGATACCAATGGATTTATCTTTTCCTCTGACTTTTGTTTTTGTTGCTTTTATGTGTTTCAATACATAATTATTATTCAATATTGTTTTTATCAAACAGGGCCTCATGGGACACCTCACTGTTTACTACCCTGTATAAGTATTAGAAAAAAGGAAAAAAATGAAAATGAATAGTTAAACAAATAAAAATGATAAATAAATGAATGATTGCTATTAGTTTATAATTCTGTCATGATGTAATTAATTACTCTTTTTTATGTAAATCTGTAGCAATATTTAATTTATTTTCGTTATGTGTGTAACCAGATGGGCCAGAGTCGATAGGCATATAATTATGTGCTACCATTTGACTCTTTTCATCATTACAGTTTTTGACTATTTTCTAACTTCTAGTTGCAACGCAGACATGTTTGTTCCATATATACACTGTATAGCATTGGTACTAGCAGTGTCCGCAATTTTTTGGTAATGAAAACAAAAATTAGTTCATTTATTGATTTCTTGTATATAGTGAAAAAACGTCTAATCACTGTTCAATAAAGATTCGTTCTAATACCTAGCAACACGTTTTTGTTTACATTTAGAGGATGAGCGATCGAAACTTGAAAGAGGGGGAACTGTTCGAGGAGAAGGGTGATAAAAAGAGAGGGGAGGGAGAGGGCGAAGAGGGTGAGGGGGGAGAAAGAAATGGGAGGCTAAGAGTATAGGAGAGAGGGAGCAAAGGGAGAGTGATTAAAGCAATTCATGAATTTCTGCTGGTCATTGAAAAGTGAATAGTTGTTGAACGGTTTTATCTAACGAAACCTGTCTGACTGCAATTTCTCAAACGCATCCGCATTTTCTGTCCCGCCGAACAAATTTGTCACTCGACTAACATCCCCAATGTGTGAAGATAAAAATTTCCAACAAAATTAACCCATTGCACATGGGAACTGGATAGTTCATATAATAAGTCTATGGTTATGAGAGAATTCAATAGTCAATGGATTAAAAAGTAATCCACTGCCAAGTGCTATATCAAATCAGAAGAAAAAAATATTTAAAGAAAAAGTTGAGTTCAAATTTTGTGTGATGATGTAGAATAAAACGAGAAAAAAAAATGAACACCAAATCATACCAAAGATCTACAGCTGGCTGTGCATTGGAATTTCCAAAGGTTCGTAATGTTTAACACAATCGTCATTTACCAAGGTGTTTATTACCTTTTAAATGAATTAAGTGCCTTAAAACCCCACTGTCCTACTTGTAGCTACATGCTCCCTCTATATAGAAAACTTCCCCAATCGGTGCCTGTTGATCCCCCATGATCCTCTTTTTCTTATGTTAGTTGAGAGCTGAGTTAATGGGATAGCAAGTTGTCAGTGACCTCGCTGTGTGGTCTGATCCCTTCTGGCCCAGTAGTATTGACGGTCTTTATTTCCGAGCATTTGTCGCAATACACCTTAGGTTCATTATTCCGGACGTTCGTAACTCCGAAATACAATTTTTAGAATAAGGTTCTACCAAATTTTCAAAACTTTTACCTTTAGCATTATGAAACCTATTTAATTACGGAGTCCCGAGCCTTCGTAATATAAAATATTTGAATTTATGAATCTTCATATTAACTAACATTAAGAATATGGCTTCGGAATATGGCGGGCGGGAGGGAAGCATATGCACCCCAACCCTCCATGGAATGGCAAGGAAAAGGGGGAATGAAAGGGAGCAAAATAAATGTAAAGATATAGTCAATTTGAACATGAGGTAATAAACCCCTTCCCACACCCTCCTGTCCATGTTGCTGTCCCTCGATCGCCCTGTTATCTCGCATCTCATCCGTCTTGTAAGACCAGCGCCCCTATAGTCCGTGCCTTATTTAATGGCTGGACCCTCTTGTTCTCAGCACTGGGTACAGGATAATGAGAACTTAATCGGGACTATTTAAATGACAATGAATTTACAAAAACGTACAATAGGGAGGAAATAGATAAACGCTTATAGGTAAAAAAACCCGTAAATTTAGGTAGAAACAAAGTGATATTTGTTTTTTTTCTTTTAAGTATTGTATGCTGATCACATTCATGATAGATTTTATGGAGAACCTCCATTCTTTTTTCAATGATGTACCCTAAGAACATTTGTAAACGCAACCAAATGAAAATCTAGCGGTGAACCTTATTTCATTAGCCAGAGAGCATTACCCTCATAAGACTTCAGTCGCCATACCGCATCTTTTGTTCTCTTACGTAACCCTCCCTTTGTCGCGGAGGCAACGGAGCTGAGAACTGCGAGATCAAGGAAGAATGGGTATGGCGACGCCCTGAAACAAGCATTGTTTGAAAGGAATTCGGAGGGTACCCGATATACTAAAATACACAGGTATATACCATCATCTCTACGAGCCCATACAGGATCACTGCGCACCCATAACGTTGGCGTAGAGACGGGACAGGTTGAGAAGGAAGGATGTTGCTTGTCAAGAACTTCAACTTCTGGAATTAATATGGTTGTGAATAAGGCGTTGTGAATGCACGAAATACATATATGTTTCACTTTGGAATATATAAATATATTCGACACTTATTCTATACCGAATCAACGCCATATTCCTTCATCTTTTGAGGGGAAGTCTTTGACTGATATTGTCTAGCTGACTTATATGCCATGATGATTCTTTTTCGATCACGACTCGAGATTGTCGTCGTCCTCATGGCGACTTTGCTGCTGTCGACGACGTCGGCTGCCGACTCGTTCGGCTTCATCATCGAGCCCAGTGATACAACTGCTGTTCAGGTAGGTTGTCGTTTTTGTTTTATTTAATATATGTAAAGAATTACTGCTGTATATGTGAGTACACGTGAAGCAAGGTGTGAACGCGATAAGGTGTGGTGTGTTTACGTGTTGTCTGTTTTAATAATGCATCTTGCAATGATTATTGAATAGAGCACGGGATTCATATATTCAAAACGATGCTATGCCTATAATTGAAGTTATTATTTAATTGTATTTTTTGCTATAATCATACTAAAAAAGAAAAATTCTTCTGTATATAGGGTGGAGATCAAGCCAGAAACAAAAGAAGATGTTTATCTCTTTAAATCTAATTCATGGGAACCTCCGTACCCTTATAGAAGCTGTGACATCATACAAATATTTTTTTAGAAATTCTCAATTTTTTCTTCATTTTCCGAAAGAGCATCAAAAATAATGTCCAAATGTCGAAAACCAATTACATATGTGAAGTATTGGATGAGATATGACCATCTGAATCATGTCCTATGGGAACTCAGTGTTATAGTGCCCTGGTTCATAACTCAGCCAATACCTAACATTTTCAATTGGTTTTCGACATTCGGACATTATTTTTGATGCTCTTTCATTTTCCAAAAGAGCATTTAAAAAAAAAAAAAAAAAAAACTTCACCACTCTATGGAACTTATATAATCATGCATAGAACACACAAAAGAGGCAAATAATAATTCTTCATTATAATTAGGAATAACGATGACCCTTCTGGAAAATATTTTTTTGTCAAGCCGTTGATAAAATTATACTTATGGCCTACACAAATATAAGCAAATTGCATACATTTTCCCCCTTCAAATTAAATATTTATTTATTATTTTTTTCTCAAAGCTTAAAACTGTACATGTATTTTAAGCAAATGTACACAATGATGAATACATACGTTTGACAAAGAAAGATACAATGAAAGACAAGGTAGGTGGAGGTGCCTCCATCTTAAGAAATAAAATAATCTTGTTTTATAATGCAGATTGTTCAACGTCATAATGATATTTTAAGCTATTTACTTTAAAAAGATAAGTAACGAAATAGGAATCTAAAAATAATCGCCGCGGCCGGTTCTTGCATCGTAATTATATCCACACAATCGCGCTTTACGTTCTATGTTGTACAAAATTGTTATGAAAATTACACAACGCTCGCCAGAAACTGTATTTTGTTACCACTAAGTCTTTGTGTAATTTGGGTTTTTGAAGACGTGTATCAATCAGATATGATTATTTACGTCTGGGGACCGACCTTTACCGTCACCTTCCGAAGACGATATACTGGACGTAGCTTTAAATTATTTTTTCTCATTATATTTGTCTTGTGAAATCTAAGGCATGAGAAGATGTTGGGAGTTTGAGCACTACTGTCTTTGTTTACATCACTGTTGTTCCCATCTCGGAGCACCATAAAACCCTTAACTCTTAACATGAGATTGTGCTAGATTGTTTATTCTTGATCTAAACAAGGAAAACATCACCAATTCAGAAAGAAGTGATAAATAGTATTTAAAAGCTTAATATACCCGTACATTGTAGAGCACTATGTGTAAAAAGGTTTAACCCTTTGTATACGGGAGCCAACTGGTCCCTGTATCAGGTCTATGGTAATTAGATAATTCAGAAGTCAACGGGTTTTAATGGAGACTCCTTACTTGTTATGACCCTTTGAAAAGTACATGAATAGAACTAATGGAGCTCAGGCTCATGGAAAATCAATGGCGGATTAGTAAATAAATGATGAGATAGGCATTGATTCGATTGAGTGGTACTAAATGAAATGTTGATCTAAAAACTAAACCTCGGACAGTTTCTCGGAAGGAGTTGGTATGACGCATCCCATCTCACAGTTTTATGATGTTTACCGCTCAAGAAAGCCCAAAATGCTTCTCCCCATTCGAATAGGAACAAAACCTCTCCCTGACCACCCCCCCCCCCTCTCCTCACACACACTTCCACCAAATAACTACTATGATCATCCCTAGTCTTACCATCATTGCTGCTGTCACTGCCTTTTATGAATGCCATCTCAGTCACCAATGCCATTAGTATTATCATCATCAAAATGTTATCATTGTCATCATCATCATCATCACCATTTTCATCATCACCAACATCATCAACCACGGTCTCACCTGCATCATCTCGATAATAATAATAATAATGGTGGCTTCTTATACAGCGCGCATGTCCATCACATCGTGACGCTCCTGGCGCTGCCCCGATTATTACCCTGGCTTTAGCAAGGCGACCATTACGGCGCTCTAGCATTTCAAGCATTATCCTCATCATTACCACGATTACTACATTACCATCATCCGTGTCATCACCATCATTATTATTATTAGTATTAGTATTAGTATCATCATCATCATCATCATCATCATCATACTACCGCCGTCACCATCACCACCACCATCATAACTATCATATCAATTTTCCTCAAACCTTATCATCACAATTGCTATAGCTACATAATCGTCATTTCATCATCATCATCATCATCATCATACTACCGCCGTCACCATCACCACCACCATCATAACTATCATTATATCAATTTTCCTCACACCTTATCATCAAAATTGCTATAGCTACATAATCTTCATTTCATCATCATCATCATCATCATCATCATCATCATCATAGTCATCACTACCTTCGCCTATCACCACAACCATCACAGGCATGTTTCTCAACGCTAGTTTAATGAGAAGTTATAAATTCTGCTACAGTCTGATTCTGAATTTTAACAAACGAGAAATGATAATGATTTGATACAATTTGTTGTTTATTTTTTGACATAGGGTACAACGACGACTCTGTACTGTTCTGTCAACCAAGATGCTACTACCTTCATGTGGGTGAGGGATACAGTGGTCATCGGTCAGAACCTACAGATCGTGGGAGACGCTGACCCAGACAGGTGAGAAGGAGAGAATGGTCAATAGAGAGGAGGGATAAATTGAGAGCGGGAGAGAGGGAGAGATAGAGAGAGTGTGAGAGAGGGAGAGAGAGAGAGAGAGAGAGAGAGAGAGAGAGAGAGAGAGAGGCGATATAGACCTACGAGGTTCATGGTAGAGTGGGTAGGAAGAAGGTGGGGATTAGAGACCGACGGTGAAAGAGAAGGGGAGAGATAGATAAAGGAGGGCAATAGATTTTGAGAGAGAAAGAGAGAGCGAGAGAGAGAGAGAGAGAGAGAGATTCAGACATACATGTAGGTGGAGAGAACTAAAAGGAGAAAATAGACCTAGATCAATAAGAAACACAAGGATATGCATGAGACCACAGATAAACAGATGGGGAAGAGAGAAGAGGTGGTACTGTGAGATTATCAGACATACAATAAAGGATGATATATTTTTTTATTTTTCAGGTACTCGGTCTCTTACAGAAAATTTTCAAAGGAGAAAGTGAGAGGGAAAGAGAGGGAGAGAGAGTAGTGTGATAGAGACATGGACCTACGAGAGGTCCACGATAGAGTTGATAGGAAGAGAGAGGGGATTAGAGACCACATGTGAAAGAAAAAGGGGCGGGGAAGAGAGAGAGAGAGAGGACACGACATTTGGAGAAAAGAGAGAGAGAGAAAGAAAGAGAAAGAGAGAGAGAGAGAGAAAGAGAGAGAGAAAGTGGGAGAGTGGGAGATTGACATTCCAAAAGTAGATAGAGAGAACTGGAAGGAGTAGATAGACCTAGAACGATAAGAAACAGAAAGACATGTATGACAGAGAGAGAGTGAAAGAGAGAAACTTACATAGAATGAGACCACAGATAAACTGATGGGGAAGAGATAAGAAATGGTATTGTCAGATTAGCAGACATCCAATAAAGGATGATATCATTTTTATTTTATTTTTATTTTTCAGGTATTCGGTCTCCTACAGCAGCCAGTCCTACAGCCTCATCATCGAAGACGTCAGACCAGAGGATGCAGGTACGTTCAAGTGTGTTGCCTTCTCCGGTGGAGCCGGCCTCTTGTCTCGAAACGCCAAGCTCGAGGTGCATGCCCCACCCGTTCAGGAATACCCTTCCATCACCAGCACGGTGACGGGAATGATCGTCGTCGGCGAGACCATCGAGATCGTGTGCGAAATCGAAGGCGGGAATCCCATCCCGGAGATAGAGCTCATCAAAGGCAATGAGATCATCGTGGTCGCATCGGGTCGTTTGGTCTACGTATGGGTGACGGAACAAGGCGATGAGGGCGCGATGTTCGAGTGTCGGGCTCAGCATTCTCTTTGGACAGAAACAAGGTCGTCCTTCATCGGTCCATTCGACCTCGTCACGGAATTACCGAATATCGTGCTGGCGCCCCCGACGGCGGAGATCACCCTCGGCTCGCAGACGTCATTCGTCTGTACCGCAGCGCCGGCTCCAAGGGCAGTCTACCGCTGGTTTCTGAACGACGAGGAGTTGGAAAGCAACGTTGATGGTTCGGTGGTGATCGACAGCACCTTCTCGGCGACTGTACTGCACTTGATAGGTACAAGGGACACCAATGGTCTCGTACGGTGCCAGGTTGAAGCACCTAATGGACAAGCTTCTGCAGACTCTTCCTTAACCCTGATCCTAACGGAAGTCTCCACCCAGGCACCTACCGGACCTGTTGCTTCAACAGAGAGGGTCACTCAAGCACCGAACACCCGCGTTCCCTCCCTTCCTACTGAGGCACCGAGGGAGACGGATGCACCAAGCACTAAAGCAACAACCATTGCTCCGCAAGAGACAAATACCCCTCGTCCCTCTTCTACTACCCTACCACGTACTACCCTACGACGACAGGCAATAACCGACGAACCATTACCATCCACCCAAGGACTCACCGACTCCATGACAACTGGAGAAACCCCATCGGATGGTATGGTCCGTGGCGCATCTTCCTTCGACACCATCTTCGTGGCCTCGGTCAGTACCATCGCCTCCCTCATTGGCGTCATTTTCGTCGCTGCAATGGGCGCCGTCTGCTACGTCACCACGAAACGTCGCCGCGAGAGGCGCGCCAATATGCAATCCGGTGGCAACACGAATGGGGACGTCTTCTTCCGTAGCCGCTACATCGGCATCGTTCGCTCCTGGTTTTCACCCGTCCACCAAGACACGCGAAAAACCCTGACCTCGTTTGAGGGTCCTACTCCCGACCAATCCCCATATAATACTATTACTTCAAGGCGATAGGTTCAGTTTCATAATGAAGCTGATAATACGCTCAATAGGCAAACCGGTTTACACGGCTTGAATATTTAATCTTTATTTGCCACATTATTTTCCTTTAAAAAAAAAGATTCACATTCTTTCTTAAGCAATGATATTGCAGATGTATTATCTGAATAGTAGTTTAGATTCTGAATATAATAGAAAATTTGTCACCAGATACTGCATTTGCAATTATTGAGGAATATTTATTGTACCGATTGGCATTTGTGGCAAATAAGGGGTAAAACAAATCGTTGCTACCTTTCCTCGAAGCGGGGAAACATTTTAATGGTAGATATTTTACCTGTAAAAGAAATGTACTCTCAATGTAAGATCATCCATATAATTATGTCGTGGATTGTGTTATTGCGGATTTTCCCGTATTTTTTAAACCATTAATTGGTATCTTTCCACAAAAATGTGAGACAATTTTGTTAGTGATGGACATTTTAAATATTTTAAAGATTTTACTCTTGAGGGTGAACTGACTCATTTACTGACTTGCTACCTTGCCGTTTGTTGCTCTGCCGTGGGTTGTACCGGATGGTACGCTTTTTATTCACTGTTTTAGCACGAAGGCAAATGAGCGAAATTGTATTTGATATTCAACAAAGGTCTTTCAAATCTCTTCAGTAATAGCATAGTCACGCCAAAGAGACCGAAGCGAGACCGAATTACATTACCGCAAATTGCCAAGAATCGGGGAGACGATATGGAGTCAGTTTGGCCGTGTAACTGGCCGGGGTGTCAGAGCTTGCATTTTAGGAGGGTAATTGATGTACGGCATTATCTATCATTTTGTTTTACTAATCATTTTCTTATACGTTGACTTCAAAATGTGACTCGTGCTTTTGGAAATATCATGTCCAAATGGGCAATAAGTAAAATCTTTGCCGAATGCGGACGATTTTATATCATAATGCACAACAAAAGTGGGTCGTTTTTGTATTAGTGTTGTTAATACAGAGAATTTCCTCATAGTTTTTCGTTTCTTTTCGTATAATTTCATTTCTTATTTTACTTATTTATCTATTCACCTTTTTAGCATATTATATCAAAGGTTGCAAACATCTAATCAAATGTACTTCTCTTTCTTTATTTCACATTATCTATTCATCGTCTAATTAACTTAACATTAACTCTTCTTATAAAAAAAGGGTACCGCCATAGATTCATTCTACATTAAAAACGCATTGAAATGTTCTTTAACAAAATACGGTTTTTCCTCTCTGTATCTGATCCTAGCACCCCTCAGTAATTCAGCTTGAAGAAAAGTAAGAAGCCATTCTATTCTGAAACTTGTTTGTTCTATTTTTGTCTGATGTAAAAGGTGGTGTGTAATCTGTTTCACTTTTATCGGATTTTTAAAACAAAAACAAATCCAAACGAGTCTTAAAATGTTTTTATCTAATGTTACCAGTAGATAGATATGAAACAACATAATGTAATGTATTTTTTTATGGAATACCCTATATGCGAGTCTTAAAATGTTTTTATCTAATGTTACCAGTAGATAAATATGATTCGACACAATGTAATGTATGTTTTTATGGAATACCCTATATATTTCAAATAAAATGTTTGTTTTAAGAAGCTAATGAGTCCAAAGGTTTATTTTATCATGTACCCATGTTTATTATTACGACATATCAACCGGAAAGTGGTATGAATCTGTTTGTCTGTAGATTGGAACATTGATAAATTACTTGGCTTCGAACATGAGCTGTCTTTAGCCTATATATCAAAATATTTTCCGATGTAGAACATTCTTCAAATATATAAACAGTCATGCATGTTCCACACGAATTCACATATTACATAAGGCCTACCTCGATATGTCTGAGACAAATTCAGCCAAAACGTTGTGCAGTTGTTTTTCACGTCTACTCTCGATTGTTTTCTTAATTATAATTTTATTTGGTTGGTAAAAAATATGAAAAAAACATTCATATTGGCTTTAAAATGGAAAGGATGTGTTTCAGTCGCTTTTGAAAGAAGGTGAAATAGTTGTGGTTACGGAGAAACGGGGATAAACATTTGGGCTCTCACCCTCCCCCCCCCCCCCACTCTCTCTCTCTCTCTCTCTCTCTCTCTAATTACGATAATGTTCACTAGCGTAATGGGGTGGGGGCTGGCTGGGAGATGCTGCTCCCCAAAGTTTAATTTAAAAACCACAAAGAGGGGGGGGGGGGGGGGAAGGAAGGAAACAAAATTGTTTTACCACTGCCGAATTCATAATAATCCCGTTGGTCAGTTGGTTACATCAAATATTGTTTGGGTCTTATTTTTTGTTTCTCGAACGCCCGTCTTCTTACCAGATTTAAAGAATGTATGTGAAATCCATGTCCTTTGCTATAATAAATTGTACAAAATCCATGTAATCACGATTGCCCTTCTCATACACCTCCCAGCCCCTCGTACCGCATGTTATATTCTTTTTAGATTGAGGAAAGGCTTGTGAAATACTGCAAGCAATGGCATTAGTTCCAGGGTACTGGGGACAAGCAAGGTCCCCACAACTTGAATCTTCATCTGGGATTGTCTACCATCCCTTTACACGTAAAATTGAAGAAAAATAGAGAAACAGAATTGGGTGGATCTCGTGAATAAGACTACGTCACACTGTTTATCTTTGAAATAAAGGGAATTTTGTAAATTGTAGAAATTGTATATCATTGGAGAAGTTTTGTCCCCAGAAATTACATTTGATACGGTTTCAGGTGAGAATTTCAGGCTGCCTAGCGCCATAAGAGAGGGAGAGGGGGTAAATATTTAGCTGTCTGAGTAATCAAAAGTGCCCTTATTCCAAACTTAAACATTTCTCGCTCGGTTGCTACCTGACTTTGCGAAATAACGTCACCATAAATGCAACATTTTATTCAGTAAAATTCAGGGTTTTTCACACCCCCTCTCGCAGATTCAACAGACCAATCCCCGAGTCGTGTCTCATTTACATCACTGTAAACACTTCCCCCCTCTCTCTTTTTTTCTTCTTTCTCTCTCTCTCTCTCTCTCTCTCTCTCTTTCTCTCTCTACCCCCTCTCTCTTACGCTCTCTCTCTCGCTCTCTCTCTCTCGCTCTCTCTCTTTTCTCTCTCTCTCTCTCTCTACCCCCTCTCTCCCTCCTCTCTCTCTCTCTCTCTCTCTCTCTCTCTCTCTCTCTCTCTCTCTCTCGACATGCTATATTATTATATTGCATCCAAATTCCAAGCTGACCCGATTAGCGTTAAAATCGAAAATTCATTTTAAAGCGAGTAATTAATCTACATGATAACGCAGATGGCGCCCATACACAATTACACAATCGCAGAATTGGGCAGTTGACAAGTACGATACGACAATATTGTATGAGAATTTCTGCTACAAAATTATGATTGCATCGGATTTAACTCTCCATAATGGCGTAGTCTGAGTCCACTCATTGAGGGTCATTAGAACCTGGGGGGCTCCGTTTTTAATCGAAAAACAAAACAAACAAAATGCAAAATTACAAGGCTACTCATGAGGGGGGGGGGGTTAGCCCAAGTCAATATTCATTAAATCTTACTAAGCTAGTTTTCAACGAATTACATAGGCTATAGTTCATATTTGACAACTTTGCAAGATGTAACTTTGTAGGCTTTGTAAGATTATGGTCATTGACGTTCCCGAATATCCTGGTATTTGAGCAGTAATTTGCCCGAGAATATCCTCATTTACGGGCAGGAGGTGCCCGAAGATGTGATTTCCCTCACAAACTGACAAAAAGTGTTAAAACATGTCAGAAAATATAGAATATAGACAGCTGATATTGGGTAGGGGATGCCCCCCCCCCAACCCCGGCTCCTCACAAACAAATGCACCCGTACGTCTGTGATAGTTTACAAAGCTCTGAATGGTCAAACTCCTAGTTATGTCACTGAATTGTTGAATATCGAGTCTCAAACTCATGGTGGTAACCTTCATAGAACACAAGTTGCAAATGCCCCCATATAAAACCAAAGTAACCCTCAGAGACCGGTCATTTCTTTGAGCTGCCCCTAGATTATGGAATAGATTACCAGTACAAATAAGGACAGCCCCATCACTAGAAAATGTTCAATCAAGGCTGAAAACTCACTTGTTCATGAAATATGTATAGCACAGCATTTACGAGCTCTTGCAGCGCAGTAAAACATATCCACATAGTTATTGCGCTTTACAAATGAAAATATCATTATTTTTATTATTAATATCGGTGATGGGGTTTGGCCTACTTACGGACATATTTCTCAGAATTTTTCAGAAAATCTACTTGACACAGTTTCATCAATTACTAATTGAATAATACTTACAAAGAAAAATTCATAAGTTATATATCACAACATTAATTATTCGTTTTTAAAATAATTAACTTTTTTTTTCCACAGGTGGTACTTTTCAACATCTGCCCTTTATGATATTTCCTTTAAACATTTTCGAATATGTTTGTAAAATTGCATTTTCTTTTTGTGTATATAAAACATACGAAGCTAAATAATAGATTTGTAAAACCTACATATTTTGAATTTAATGATCACGCCATCTTCGGCTGGAAGCAAGTAAGTAGGGGAAGGTAGCGTTGGACGTGCACTAGTGGAGATCAACATTTTTTTTTTTTTTGTTTTTTTTTTTGTAAAATGAATTTATTGATAAATATATGCATTTGAACAAAACAAACAATCATACACAATCAATTGAAATAACATCGTAGCATCTTAGCATAGTTCAAATAAAACATGTTTCGTTTTCTTGAATAACAGTGTTTTCAAAAATGCATATCTTTTTTGTTTTACAGTTCCTTTCGATCTTTAATCGATTGTGGATTAGTCTTTTGAAAATACAAAGAATAGAGACTTCATGAAACATGAGTTTGCGATTTTCTGCTTGCATAAATGTTAAATAAATTGCGTATTTTGCATATATGATAAGAAAATTTAAACTTTTAAATATTTTGTTTTTCAATTTATAACCTTCAATTAAAACGAACTTGTCAAAAGAAAAATTGACATTGTAAAGTTTTCGAATTATGTCTCCAAATTTTAACCAAAACAATCTTGTGTGCTTGCACTTTACAAATAAATGGAGATTGTCGTGTAACTGATCATCATATAAACATAAGGGATTGTTACACAATTTCCATTTAAATAAATTATACCTATTTGGTAATAAGTTGTGTAATAACTTAAAATTGAATTCTGATATTTTGTTTTCTTTCATAGCTTGTAAATTAAACGACCATATGACTTTCCAGTCGATTTGCTCTGCACTATTTAACATTTCTTCCCATTTCTCTTCTATTGGAGGTCTAACAATTGAATGAATAGACAACGTAGAGTAAAAAAACTTCGACTTTCGTTTAGTGTTAACATTCATTAAAACATTTTTCATGACACCTTCATTTTCTTCTCGTGTCGCATCATATACATGTACCTGTTTTAACATATTCTGTTTCCAAACTTTGGGAATTGCATTTACTATGATATAATATTCTTGAAACAAAGAAGCATGTTTTTTCTCAAATCTTTCTTCAATTTCTCTCAAAGACATAAATCTAGAGTTTTTTACGACATCATTAATTTTCAAAAGGCCTACATCGAACCATTTTTTAATAAATAGTACATTTTTGTTGTGATCTCTTATATTTGAGTTAAACCATATGTTTTCACTTCTAACATTAGTACATTGTAAATCAATTGGCGTCTTACATTCTACTATCTCTTTAAAGTCAAACCAAGTATATACCATATTCTTGTAATATTGGGGTATTTTTATATTCTTTAAACAAAACTTCATATCATCTTTTGTACATTTACTATTTAACACATATTTTAAATTGCCCACTTTTTTAAAGAAACCATCAATTATCTTTTTCCACTTTGAGTTTTCGTGGGAGAAGTAGTGCAATATCCACTTTAATATAAAACTTTGTAACAGAGCATTCAAATCAACCATTTTTAATCCTCCATACTCATAACTCATACAAACCACTTTTCTTTTTATTTTGTGTTTTTTTCCATTCCACAAAAAAGTATACAGTAAAGAGTCAATGAGTTTCATTACATTTTCCGGCATGGAAATCATTTGAGCATTGTATATAATTTGAGAAACAAGAAATGATTTGATTATAGTTATTTTACCAGAAAAAGTTAAGCGCCTCGCTTTCCATAGACGTACTATATTTTCAATCTTTGATATTTTGGGTTTCCAATTAAGGTTTATTAGGTTTTGTTCATTTTTCCCAAAATGAACCCCTAATATTTTAACATCAGAATAGGTCCATGGAATGCCATAAATGTTTTCACCAGTGGTGTCTCCATTAATGTTAACTATGGAACTCTTTGATTTATTCAGCTCTAAACCTGAAAATAAACCGAAATGTTCTATCTGCTTTATAGCTTTCTTTAAAGATTTTGTGTCTTTAACAAAAATTGTTGCGTCGTCTGCAAATTGCAGTATCTTTATTTCGACTGAATCAAAAAGGGTAATTCCTGTGATGTCTAGATCGTTTCTTATTTTAATAGCTAGTACCTCGACAGCGAGTATGAAAAGCAGGGCCGAGAGAGGGCACCCTTGGCGTACGCCTCTTGTTATGTTAATTTGTTCTGTTAACCAACCGTTTACATTGACACTGCTTTTAACATTTGTGTACAGAGTATTGACCCATCTGCAAAATTCATTTTTAAATCTAAATTTCCGTAAACATTCAAAGAGAAAATCCCAGCTAAGACAATCAAATGCTTTTCTAAAATCTGTTAAAAATGCAAGTCCTTTGTCTGAGTGGTTTTGGACATAATAAAATATATCTTCGATTAATCTGATATTTTCAGCTAAACTTCTACCCTTGATGTACCCTACTTGATCATTGGAAATTAATGTGGGAATTACCTTCTGGAGTCTTTTAGTTAGGACTGATGCCGCAATCTTGTAATCATAATTAAGAAGTGAGATTGGTCTAAAATTTTCTAAATTAGTTTGATCACCTTTTTTGTGTAATAGCTTAATTATAGCTTGTCTTTGCGTGCTAGAAAGTTCATTATTTTCAAATCCTTCGTTTAGTGAGTTTACAAGCAAACATTTAACTTCTGTCCAAAAAAATTGATAAAACTCAATATTCAGGCCATCACTTCCAGGCGCTTTGTTTTTGGCAAACTCAGAAATAACTTGCTGGCATTCTTTTTCTGTTAATCGGCCTTCGCATAATTCTGCCGATTCTTCAGTCAATTCAGAATTGTGTAAATCAAATAAATATCCTTCTAAATCATGTTGTCTTTCTTTTTGACGATATAAGTTTGAATAAAATTGATGAACACATTTTCTTATATTTTGTTGCTCACTAAAAATTTTGCCTTTGTCGTTGCGTAGTTGCAAAATTGTACTTTTATCATAATTTCTTTTTTCCAATGACATAAAATATTTAGAGTTTTTCTCTCCTTCTTCAAACCATTTGACTCTCGACCTGATTATTGAGCCTTTACATTTCCGTTTGTATATTTGTTCTAGTTCTTCGGAAGTCTTTTCATATTCATTAATAGTTTCCTGCATTTTCTCACCGTTAAGTGTCCACATTTTTTCATTGATCCTTTGTAATTTCTCTTCTAAAAACGTGGAATCACTTTCTTTTGTTTTCTTACTTTTGGTATATTTGATAGAGTATTCTCTGACTCTAATTTTACATAGTTCCCATGCGTACTGCCAAGACATGCAAGAGTTATTCTTTTCTTGTACTGCCTCTTCTATAATTGTTCTAACTTCTTCACAATAATCACTTTTTGTTAACAAACTAGTATTAAATTTCCAAAATCCGGGTCCATGTTTGGTGTCATTAAATCTGATTGTTATGGTAACTGCATTATGATCACCATTAACAACTGGCCTAATATCAGTTTTGATTATATAATTTTTCAAAGGTTTACTAATCAGAACAAAATCAATTCTTGAAGCAACCTGTAGACCCTTGTTGCGCCATGTATATTGTTTTTTATCAGAATGCACTTTTCTCCAGATATCTATTAACAAAAACCTCTTTAATATTAGTTTTAAAAAATCAACATTAAATAGGCCAGATTCTGGACTAACCATTCGGCTGAGTTGAGAAACTTGTCACAAATGAACGTATCGTTTCCGGTTGGACCTTAGACGTACAAATATAGCCAACAGGCCTTTCGCTCGCCAGCCACTGACCTCTTCAACATTGAATAAAAAGTTTTAAAATCCTATTTATCCAATTCTGTATAATCAAAACAGTATTATAATTTAATAAAAGATAACATTCCTATAACAGGCATACGTACAGGTTCACTCCTGAATGATAAACGCCTATAAACCTACACAACAACAACAACAACAACAAATGTCTATTCTCGTATAGCTTCCTACGTACAAGGACGCTTTAAAGGCCCACTGCACTATATAACAAGCCATGCCTAATCGGTGACCATTGATCCCCCATGATCCTCTTTTTCTTATGTTAACTGAGAGCTGAGTTGATGAGATAACCACCTGTCCAGTGACCTTGCAGGGCAGTCTAATCCCTCCTGTAATCTATGGCAGATACGCTTTAATATCATGATTATGTAACGTAAAGGGTGTGTGAAGCGGATCTAGGGGGGGGGGGGGGGTTCGGCGGTTTGAACACCCCCTTGGGCGGCCAAGTGAAAGGGGGGGGGGAGGGGGAATAGAAGAAGAAAAACGAAGGATAAAAAAGTAAAATAGTAAAACGGCGCGATTTTTGGAAAATCCTGGATCCGCCACTGGGTCAAACACCCCCCTTGGCAAAAAGCTAGATCCACCCCTGATCTATTTCCATATGGTCTACACCCAGCCCGGTTCCTCTCCTTTTCTGCTTCTATTAAAACCAACTTGTGAAAACCAACTTAATATCAGGGTGGACTTCCCCTTTCTCCCAGTGTAGGGTTTAAAAATACGAGACCATGCATGGGTTTCCCAGGAAAACTGAAAAAAGTAGTCAATTTATGAGTGACCTGAGGAAACGTAACTTGACCTTCAACTTGTCAAGTTGACCCTAGTTAAGCGAGTCCATGCTTGGGTAACTCTACTCACCGATAATTTCTACAGAGGCTCGGCGGAACAATCAATGGTGCACGCCCCCGGAATATTATCTTGAGCCTCAATATTTAATCGTAAAACCGTGACCAAAAGGTATACGACATTGCAGTTATTAAATGGTCATAATCTAGTCTGTACATATACACTGTCCAATCACAACTCCTTGGTCTAACGCAGTGTGAAGACAGGTGCATACGCGGTCGTCGTTAAAATTAATATACAATTTCGCTCGTGCATGTGAAGCCTGGGAGTCTGGCCAGGATAGGTCGTCGTTGGACTAGTTGAATCGTAGCAGGGTCTGTTCTACAGGGATCTAAACTAACTAAAGGAGCCATGTTTGGAAGATTGGTGAACCGGTGCGTTTCAGGAGTTGTAAGGCGACAGCCAGTGGTTGGAACCCGTAGGCAAGTCGTTCCCCTGATGTCACAATGTTCGAATTCGGCTAGTTACCATTCTAAAATAACAACCATTAGCTCCTCCTCAGAGATGCCAAAGTTGATGACCTACGAAAATGGTGAACGGGTAAGTAATGTCATGCGCCCAGAAAACAGGCTGCTGGGCCGGATAGATTTAAAGCATTTAACAGAATACAATTATGAATGTTTTCTTGAATCGTTCAAAAATATAAAGGTCGAAGAAGCATATATAAGACCGAACAGGAGCGTACACAGGGGGGGGGGGGTTAAACCCCCCCTTTGGTATTTTTTTGTGTGTAAACCTAAATTTCTCTAAAACCCCCCCCCCCTTTTTTTATTTTTTATTTTTATTTTTTTTTTATTTAAAAAAAAAAAAAAAAAAAAAAAAATATTCCCATGGTTGACCTAAAAAAACTGACCTTACCCCCTCCCCAACGGAGCAAAATGTCAAATGTTCAAATTTCGAGACCCCCCCCCCCCCCCCCAAAAAAAAAAAAAAAAAAAAAAAAAAAAATGTGTCCTCTTATTTTTCCTCCCCAACGAAAAAGATTAATACCATGTAGGTAGGATCTACTATCGCAGTGCACTGGTGAGCAGCTATCGAACGGTGTGTTGCTGACAGATTCTAAGTACATGTATTTGTTTTAGGGACCATTTACGGTTGATCAAACAGTGGTTTTATTTACCATTTTCAAAAAACCGCTTACACAGCAGAATCCAGAAACAATGTTGCCGAGAGAAATAAATAGGTTAAATGTCAAATGATTATGTAATGAACGACACTCTTTGAAATCGGTGAAAATGTCATTATCATTACGATTTGCATGAATCTTTTCATTTCTGAGGGTGATAAAATGAATGCAGGAAATGAAATAGCATGTATTTTGAAAGAGTTCATGTATCATTTGTCGTATTGTACTATTTCCTATATTGCGACTGCTTACACAGTAAGATGTTTACACAGTAGGCCTACATGAATTATATACACAAAAGTCAATATTAACATATTAAATAGACATTGCTTTAGGAAGTTTGATAGCTAAGGGTGACGAACTTTGAGGGTCAATAAACTTCAACATGAATATACACGTAGTATAGCGCAGTTTTGGATCTTTTCATGAGTTTCATGAAATCATACAGTACATTTTAACATTGGTTTGGGAGATTTGAAGCGGCTGACGTACTGTGCAGTCAAAAACTTCAAAAACAGGGGAGGGGGTGGTACTAACAAATTAAGACATACATGAATATGTGCCGGTCTAAGGAGTCACTTTTTCACACAAAAAACCTAAACATGTGTCCCATTTTGTACAAAGATATCACTAAACATATTTCCTTTTTTCAAAAAATTTGAAAAATGGCCCCACTGATATTTCGAGAAAAATCCCTAAACAGGGTACCTTTTTTTATAGTCAAAATGACCCTTAAAATAGGTTGGGGTTCGAGGCTTAACTTAAGTGGCACATCGCCCGTCAAAACTAAATCTGAGTACACCCCCCCCCCCTTGAATTCAAACATGAATGTAGCAGAACTTATCTTCTGTAGGCCTATAGAAATACAATTTAATCACTTTATCTACACATGCTTCATAAAAACAGTCAATTCCAACACTGTGACGTATAATTAGGTGATACGTACGTAGACGTATCACCTTTTGATTTCGTCAAGATTTTTATTATTTATTTATTTATTTATTTATCAGGTGGGCTGTATAACGTACAGACCACCTTATAATTTCGTTAGAATTGCCTTTATTATTTATTTATCAGGTGGGCTGTATATAATACAGAACACCTTATGTTTTCGTTAGAATATTTTTCTTATTTTGACCCACTTTTTTGTTAGCAGGATAACTTGAAAATGGCTCAATCAATTGCCTTGAAATTTGGCACACATATTTATTGGCATGAGGAAAGAGCACAGTAAGGTTTTCAACCTTGACCTTGACTGAAAACGTTATCTAGGCGCCATTTTGTGAAAATCAACATATGATCATATCTTCATAACGGAAAGTTTCTTCTCATTCATATTTATCATGATCAAGGTCAATATCAGTCCGGTCAATTTCAGGTCCAAAAACGCGCGCGTACGCCATTATTAGCAATGGCATTTTATAAAGAGTCGCGCGCGTTTTCGTTTGTCACGGCCGAACGCAAAATAATTCCTCCCGGGTATCTTTTGACACAGTATTCCTCATATCTTTCCGAACAATTTGATACCATGTTTATCTCCTTATGACCATTATTAAGGGAATGAGCGTCCGTTCAAGATAAATGTCCGTGTGCGCGAACTCTTGTAATACATAGCATATATGGGCAACAACATGCCTATATAAAACCCTTATGGCTCTTTGGAATGGACGGGAACCCTCATTTTTGTTCATATTCGGATAGAGTATGAGTGGGAGATGTGATTTCATGTCTCATTTGGCCATTAAGTATATCGTGTCATCATCACATTGACCTTGGAACTCAAAATACGAATTTGCATATTATGACGTCAGCATATTTATGGAAAAATTGATTGTATCTCTGTAAATATTTATTGAATCTCTTCCTAAATTACACGAGGGTTTGTATCTTTTTACAAAATACACGATAAACAATTAGCCGAAAATATCCTCAACCGTGTCAAGTTTAGCTGAATTAATGCGGGTATTATTCGATGGTAAAAAGTTTGTAAAACGACTTTGAATTAAAGGGAGACAAAAATCTTTTCTCAAAGTTTGTTTGTTGATTCAGGGAAGCAGGGTGCGATCCAGCCGGGGGCGATTCTCAACAACATGAAGCAAATAGTAAGCATCTAAAAACTTCAGATGCCTGTTTGATTATGATTTAAATTTGAATGTATGCCTCAATCATATAAAGAGAATATAACCACTAATTTCGCTGAAACGATTCTCCTCCCCGTTCTTCTTCATCTTCTACTTCCTAGTTGTAGTAGTTGGAGTAGTAATAGCAGCAGTATCATAATAATCATTGTTATATTTATAATTATAGTAACTATCGTAGTTATAATCATTATTATAGTAAGTGTGTGTTATTGTTGTTATTCTTATAGTTATTTGTAGGCTTTTTCTTCTGATCATAATTATCGTACACACAATACGTCATGTGCCAATAAACTATGATACATCCAAGATGTCTACCAAAACTGTCAATTCGTTGCTGAAATAATCAAGCCAAAAGAAGAAACATTAGAATTTCTACTTTAAATTGAAATAAATTATATAGGAGAAATAAATAGAGAATACAATCATGATTTTGGAACTAGGGGATTAACATGGACATAATGCACTTGTTTACATGATCACAATATCTTTTATTCATTCTACCTCCAATTTGTCAGACTGTTTTCAAAACAAAATCATGTTTGTCGATCATAGTTCTATGTAGCTTGATGTCTCATGGTAATTTAATAAATCTAAGCA
Source organism: Strongylocentrotus purpuratus (assembly GCF_000002235.5). Classification (NCBI taxonomy): domain Eukaryota; kingdom Metazoa; phylum Echinodermata; class Echinoidea; order Camarodonta; family Strongylocentrotidae; genus Strongylocentrotus; species Strongylocentrotus purpuratus. The sequence continues at coordinate 21,073,392 of NW_022145607.1, read as the reverse complement.
ACAATTTCTGAATTTTAGCGACAATCGTTCGCCATTACTGCTCTTTAATACTATTATGACGTGCAGTAACAAATAGAAATTTCAGAACTCATGATAAATTCGATTAACATTTGATTCTACTTGGTTGATTCTATTGTTCGGATTATTTAGCAGAACGAGATAGAAATTGACATTCTCATGGCTAACGACTTTGCGTTAGCAGTTGTTCATCGTCTCTACAATGCTATTTGAACAATATTTGGTGACAAAAGACGGCATTTCTATGTGGCGTCAAAAGCAATCAAATAACAAAAACATGGCAGATGAAAAGATCCTCAGTACACGGTCTAATAATTTAAAGAACACTTAATTTGAACCCGGCCATATTCTGTCTGTCTCTCTCTCTCTCGCTCTCGTTTGTCATTGCCTTCATTTCCCCTCGCTTACTTCATTCTTACCACGGAATATGTAATGTGTATGTGTAGGCCTCATTATGTTAATTAGGGTCAATGGTCAAATTGTCTCAATATATCTTACAGACATCCATAATGATCAAGGCTAAACAGTAGAAACTTGACATATGGATAGAACATAATGGAAGAAGCATTTTATTTAACAATATGAAATCGTGAAAATGCATTCTTCATTATGTAAATCATTCTAATCATTTTATTGACTATTATTAATATTAGTAACAAAAAATGAAGATTAAATTCGTGAAGAAAGGTTTTAGCACCATTCATGCACAGATTTTCATTTCGGGTGGAAAATGTAGGTAATTACCGCTCCATCTCGTCTCCATAGGCCCAGCCAACCTTCCCACGCGCCGAGATGCAACGCCGTGTCAACGCCCTCCGAAGCCACATGCTCGATCAGGGAATCGAAGGCGTACTCCTGACGTCAATGCACAACATCAAATACTTCTCCGACTACCTCTACTGCAGCGTCGGTCGTCCCTACGGGCTCGTCATCACCATGGACAAGGTGGTCAACATCGCTGCCCTCGTCGACAGCGGCCAGGCCTGGCGGAGATCACCCGTGAGCGACGATGTGGTCATCTACACGGATTGGCATCGCGACAACTTCTGGAGCGCCGTTCGGCACCTGCTCGGCAACGCTTCGGGGAAGATCGGAGCCGAATTTGATCATATACCTCATGGAGGGAAACTAAAGGTTTGAATGTTATGGATTTTTCTTCCTCTCTTGTTTGTTTGTCATTGTTTTGTTCTGTTGCTTTGTTAATGTTGACTAAAAATGTCAAGAATTCCTAATTGATAACAAAACGTATCCTTTCAACCAATGAGCGGCATGAGCAGGATTCTTTAGGGGGAGGGTCACCGTTCTTCTGCATTGGTATAGTTTTAAAAAAAAGGGGAGATCGAACTATTAAATTTTATCAAAATGAATTCTACATCATTATCTTTCTAACCGATCGAGGCATGTATCGATCGATCTACGCCATTCCTGTAATTTTCTGTCTTTCATGTAAGGAAAGATCAGTTCATTTTACCCCAGGCTGATTGATTGATTGCGAAATTCTTAACCTATTTGCATAATTATAAGAATACGTCTTTTCACTATTTTCTGCAAAACACTTAAGCCCCACTAGAAAAAAACCCTATATTTTTGAAGAATCTTTCTGATGAAATTTAATGATAACTTAAATAATATTTATCTCGAATTAACAGTTAGAACAAGCTGTATCTCGAGACGACACCGTCGATGTTGGCATACCCATCATGCAGATGCGAATCATCAAGTCCCCCGAGGAGATCGCCCTCGTCACAGAAGGCGCCCGCATCGCCGACTTAGGCGCAGAAGCTGTGGCGTCTGTAAGCGTAGAGGGCGCTATGGAATACGAGATCGCCCAGCATGCCACGACGGTCATGATGCGAGAGGTGGCCAAATCGTTCCCGGACTCGGAGATTCGGGATAGTGAGTTAGAGCGAGTAATGTTTCAAACTGTATGATTTAAAGTTTCATAACGCCATTTGTTGAGAGCAAGAAGGGCATAACTCGATGTGAAATGACAACGAGTGAGTGTCGTTGGCTTTTGGCCGACTAAACTTTTCCAAGGTGGATTGAAATTAGAAATTAATATTCCTCTCCCGTCAACATTATTCCCTTCTTGAGAACGGTTCGCTTGAAATGAATTTAACATATGCTTGATTCCCTCTTCCACCAAAAAATTATCCAATTATTTTTCATTTAATTTTCATTTTCAGTTGCCAAACGTTAAATAAACGGTTAAAACACTCTGTCTCCCATTCTGTATATCTCTCTTCTTTGCCGCAATCCCTATACCCTCTTCCGTCTAATTGTTTCTCTGTATTAATGTTTCCATCATTGTTTCTCCCCCTCTCTCTCCCTCCCTCCATCCCCATCTCTTCCTCATCTTTCTTTCCCTCCCATTCTTTCTTCCCTCTATTATATCTATCTCTCTCTCTCTCTCTCTTTCTCACTCACTCTCACTCTCTTGTTCATAGCTTGGTCCTGGGTGCAGTCTGGTCCTATCAACTCAGACGGCGCACACAACGCGACCACGACACGGCAACTCATCAAAGGTGACGGCATCGTCCTTAACGTCTTCCCTATGATAGCCGGGTGAGTATCATGTACGGGTGATCCGACGTTTTTATCTTTCGACAATAATTCGTCCCTGTTTTTACGAAGTGACGGTAGTGAGGAAAATCGTCACGCAAAGTGAATGCAATTTTTTTTCACTACCGTCACTTCGTGAAAACAGCGACGAATTGTTCCGGCGACAATTGCTCCGGGCTTTACGTCATACGGATGGGGTTAGGGTTGAGCATGGAGTAACTAGGCTCGTTCACATTTGACGTGGAGAACCCCGCGGTCTTCTCATGATGACTTTAAAGGGAGTGTGTCATGACGAGACTATCCCCTTGGCCTTACCCGGAGCCAATCGGGTATATACGACTACAGACGACGCGACCGCAGCATTCACGTGCGTGCTACATACGCGAAACCGAAGCGAGTGGAGAACTTCGGTCTGTTTCGCGAACGCTGGCGCGCGCTGACCCAGTAAAGCGTTGGTCACATCCCACCGTGCGTGTTTTTAGTCCGTACGGTTTTTGGGGAGGCCACGGCCGCCACGTTTTTCTGAAAACGTAGGGAGGGAGTGGCAAAGACAGGGAGGGAGTACCGGCAACGCACGTCACACGCACGGTGTAAGTACGTGGCCCGCACGCCACGCCTGGCCGTGAGTGGTTGTGTGCATCGTACGTTGCGCACGTGGTAAGTGCGTTGTACGTGCTGACAACGTGCTTACAACGTGCTTACAATGTACGGTCTCCGTGCGGTTGCCACGTTATCGTACTTACACGTGCTGCTCATGCACGTACGGTGTCCCTACTCACCCGCACGTTGTAAGTGCGTGCCGTGCGCTAAACTCGGTTAGTTTTTCCACCCGATGTCGGGGTATATATACGATGCCGCCCATTCCACCGCAGAGACGATACAGGCTACTGCATAAATCAGTGCGCACAACGTGCGTTGTAAGTGCCGAGCACGTGCTTACTCGGTACGGTCCACGTAAGTTATGCGTGCTCATTGGACAGTTGAACTGGGGAAGTAGCGAGTAAGCACGGACCACGCACTTATCAGGTGCGCAACACGCACGTGCTAAGTTGGCAGTACCGGGCACGCACGTCACACGCACTGGGGGTAAATCGGTAGCCCGACCGCAGCCCGAACGCAGCGAAAGTTCCTCGTGCACTAAAAGTGCTACGGTGTGTCTGCGTGCTCCCAAATCAGTACTGAGGCGGTACTCACCACGTACGGATACCCAAATTTTGCCCACGTTTTTGCACGTAGACAGCACGCACTTGCAAGTACGGCGGGATGTGACCACCGCATAAATCAAGTCCATTCGTTTACGTGCAAATGTCCAACAGAAGACGTAGATGGCGTTAACCAGTATTTCCCATGAAACACTCACTTTAAGTGTAATACGCTTCTCATTTCTGAAACTTACAACCAGGGAGTTCAGAGAGCTCCGTGAATGCGCAAAAGTCCATCTTTGGGCGCAGTTGCCATTCATTTAGACCACAAAAAACGGTGGTTTACCGGGCCTCATCTGAACAAGCCTTTGGGGTTGCATAATCTGTTGTCTAGACAATAATTAGTTGTCCTATCATAGTTGAAAATGCCGCTCGACGTGTAACATCATATGGACAGCAAAATGTTGTCTGGCATTTGCTTTTTGTGGGGGGGGGGGGGGGGGGTGGTGAGGGGACTTACGTGTCTGGGTATATAGGCCTATTTGTCCAGGGTTGAAAATTAAAAATCAGTAAGGTAGTGTGGCAAAGTCTGCGGAACTATTATTGTCGCAGGAGCATGTTTAATACAACCCTTTAGTCATCTAATGAGCTGACGAAAGATTGCGATTGTTACACAAAATAATGTGGTAAAATATATGAGCCTTTATATCGTGCAATTATTTTGATCGTGCTTTGGTGTGTACGACAAGAAAATGTTTTCCGTTTCCCAAAGTATTCAGTCATTATCATCGAGACTGACAGCCATTCGCACGAGCACGTCATGAGCAATACTTGGTTAGAAAAACGATGTTTTCAGATTAATGCATACTAAATTCATATTTAATTTGTCATTTAATCCTTTCATTATTTGTATTCTAATTTTTCATTGCTAATCTTGTAACTACAACTACTCTTCTTAACCACACCTCTGACAGCTATTTCTCGGCGCTTGAACGAACCCTTTTCTTGAACCACGTGCCTTCCGACCGCCATCTTGAAGTGTGGCAGGTCAACTGCGACGTTCACCGCCGCGGTATGGAGCTCATCAAGCCTGGTGTCAAATGCTGCGACGTCGCGCTCGAGTTGAACGAGATGTACCGGGAAAAGAACCTACTACAGTACAAGAGCTTCGGTTACGGGCACTCCTTCGGGGTCCTATCGCACTACTACGGCCGCGAAGCAGGTAGACTTCTTTTTGAATTTCCTTTTCTCCAGAGATTTTGTGCAATAATCTAGTATAACACGACACAACAATGATATTTTAACATACCAACATTTTCTCTAAATGAGCAATTACAATCTGTTTTGTCACATAGGTGACGTAACGCCCCCAATCACATTTAACACGATCTAAAAGACTTTAAACCCCTATTGTCAAGTCTGTCGAAGTCACGCTCGAAGTCACGCTCGGATTACCTAATATACGGTCCCTGTCACGTTCGCACATAATTTTGTATGGATGATGAAAAAGTTTATTGAAATTGCATTGGGTGGCGTGATTTTCTTTTAAAGTCTATACGACAGTGTTGTTTGTTGGTGTGTCTGTTGCTTTTTTTAAATGCAGTTTTGTTGATATTTCACGGGCAGACAGTAGGCCTACACTAGTCTTCATTTAACCCAATATCTTCTGGAAAGTCCCAGGGATCCTTGCTGATAATGAGCGTAAACGAATTGGCCCCGATTTATGTGCATCACTGAATGTCCCAGCGAAAGATGCTTACATACAATTTAGGTTTTGGCGACATCGCTAATCGCTTCAGATATGCAGACATTTTGTGTCACTTCGGATATCAGTGCCATGGCATTGGTTATGTCCTTGGGTATCACAACCATCTCATCAATGGTTCTGCCGGAGTGTCAAGCACCAGCGCCCTCTATAGAGAAACCGTAGTTATCTAGTCTTTTTGTCCGTGAGAACGAACAGTCAGTAAGTGCTTGTAACTGTCACAAATAGTTAATCTTTTGCAGAATGTATCAGCCTCCTTAAGAACAAAATAATTCATGTTTTGGTAGTAGTTGATCGATGGGGGCGGTATAATAGTTCGGTTACAATTATACAATTATAAGTAAATGTGGTTAATAAATCGATATAGGCCTACTGATTATACAGAAGTACCCCGTATGAAAATATTTAAAAAAAATTACACACATTTCTTTCTTCTTCATGTTGAACTCCATTTCTTCTACCATTTTACAAATATTCTTACAAGACCATTGCCGACTTTCCACATTGTGTTAGGTGCAAATAATCACCGAATCATTTCTTATCGTTATATCTGTTTAGCTCTTGAGTTGAGGGAAGACATCGAGACTGTTATACAGCCTGGTATGGTGCTTTCCATGGAGCCACATCTCACGATACCAGACGGACAGCCTGGTGCAGGAGGCTACAGGGAGCATGATATCATGGTTGTGACTGAAGAGGGCGCCGCGTCGATAACCGGATTTCCTTACGGACCAGAACATAACATTATCCACCAATGATTGATTAATTAATATTTTGCTGATCGATTCATTCATTGATTGATTTGAAGGGGTCAGGATGATATATTTTAAAAGTTTGCCATGGTAAATCATAAATAGTCTTGAAATTGTTTTTAATAAATGAAATGAGGAAAACCCGAACAAATCTGGACAAGAATTTTTGATATAGCAAAAATTATTACACTAAATAATTATTGAAATTGTTATATCAATATCATCATATCTACACCTTTCTTTCATTCTTTAAAGACTGTTAAACAACGTAAAACGTTGAAATGTTCAAAAGCGATATATTATATATATATATATATATATATGTATTATGTCTACGCAAGAATGTTATTTGTGTTCATGGAATGTTACTTTCACTGGGTTTTGTTTTGTTTGTTTGGGTTTCTTTTACCAAACCTTTATAAAAGAAAGCTAATCTGTATGTTTACATTATCTTGGATATATCTCATTTTTAAAGTTTTTTTGTTCATTATATATATATATATAATGTCCAAAATATATATTTTTTCTTTTAGAATCTTCATTTGCCTTATTTACATTCTAATACAACGTTGAATGTTCGTTTTGAATGTACATTAACACTGAACATGATCGCAAAGGCTTTCGAGAAATCAACCGAAACGAAATGTCAATACCTTGAAGTGCCATAGGGCGGCATAGATAGAAATCATGTTCGGGTTACGTAATACGTTATGTAATGTTCGCGCATTGTTGCATTTGTAAGGAAATTGAAATTGCCTCAAGTTGATCTTTTCGAAAGCTTTTACGATCGGTATTGTGAGTCAGTCGATATAAAGTTCACCGCAGAAACGTGCTCCTGTATTACAATGATGTAAGTCCAACTCGCATTAAAGAACCCCAAAGTAATTGAGTAATTAGATAATCCATTTGCTATTTAAGTTCTTGTGTGTATATATATATATATATATATAATATATGAATCTATTTTGTGTCTGTATCACATGTTATGTATCTACTGACGAAGTGTTTTCATACTTTGTGATTTTGCAATAGCGATTGATCACTATCTTTTAATCATTAAAGTTGCATCTGAGCAGCAGAAAGGGCGTCAAAAATTTGGTTACCGTTTGAGAAAGCTGTGGGCGTGTCCTCTTCACTTTTTGAAGAAAAGAAATGCTGTTTGTTAGTTTATTTTGAGGAAAATAGGGAGTTGGCATGTTAGCCCCCACCCTCCACCCCAACATCGGACAAGGAGCGAAGAAGTGAATTCTTTTGCAAGCATCTCCAAGATTTCGTAAAGAACTATGGATCATTGTTAATATCGTTAAAGATCGCTACCTTTTATAATTTCTTCTAGTTTAAACAATTTATGAGCTTGTTCAGGAATAATACAATATGCCTATGTAATTAAGCAGAAAGCAAAAAGAAAAGGATGAGAAGAAGAAGAAGAAGAAGAAGATGATGATAAAGGAGAATGAGGAGGAAGAGGAGGGGAAGAATAAAAAGGAGGAGGAGATGAAGATGCATTAAAAGAAGTGAAAAAAGTGAAACTGCAAAAGTGAGTTCTATGGAAACAGGAAACCTGAAATGAGTTCAAAAGTTAACCATGAGGAAAGTATTAACAAATGCGATTTAAAATCCAGATTAGTAAGAAAAATCAAAGCGAATGGAGTAAATCAGGAGTAGGTGTGTGTGTGTGGGGGGGGGGGGGGGTCAGGCATAGGCACTATATCAACTACAGAAAAAACAGTAAAGAAAATGACACATATGGACTCCACCTGCTTTATAATCAAATCAAGAGTCGACCGGTATTACGTTTCTTAGAATTTCCTGCCTTCCCTCATTAAATTTCACTTGTTTCCTGTATGCAAAAATGTAAATATCCTGAATGTCAAGAACTTTTGAAGGATTTTCTTCTGAAGGTGAACAAAAGTTATCCTTGGCAGTGAACGGAAAGAAGGCCAAGGCTGAGCGCCATGACGTACATATTACGCGTCATCTGGGTATAGAAATTTCTTCTATTCATTACTCACACAATAATTATCAAATAATCTCGTACAGCAAGTCAGGAAATTACACATTCCCTACACGCACAATAACCGACACACACAAAACAACACACATGCAGTGTACGGATGGACTGCAATGCGTGTCGTATTTGCACGCGTGTAAATATCGCGTGCATGACATACACGGATGGGCACGATAAAGTCGGCCGCTCCAGATAGAGTGCACAGATGACGTGTCAAGGATTGTCCATCGTAAAGGATGGTGAAGTTGCAGATGTTAACAATAATGATATCATTACAAAATATAAACAAATCAGAATAGTGAGAGAGGGAGGGAGAGAGAGAGAGAGAGAGAGAGACTGTGATGTGTTCATTTGACACGTCCCCCTGCACCCGACTAGTAGTAAGAATATTAAATTTGTCTAATTACAGAACAACAAAGGAAAAACTGAAATAATGAGTATGTGATTTTCAGATTTAAAACGCTTCAAAAAAAAAAATCCTTTGCAAAAAGTGTTGAAGGATTATAATTTATGTCATAAAAAAAGGAGCACAAATTTCTTTTTGTCCCTTTTTTTTTGTCTTTCAAAGACGCCTTTGGCTCTCAAATTTGAAAGGAATACAAGATTGCAATGGGGCACATTCTTCTGTTGTGTAATTGAGGCAAGTCACGCTGGGTTTCAACATAAGGTGCCCCCCCCCCAACACATACACACCCACACAAACAAACTAATATACCGTCGTAAATCATTCTCCATACAGCTCGGCTGCTTGCATGCAGCCAATGAGACCTAAAACAAAAATGCTGTATTGCCTTTTAGGTGCCAAACCATGGGTCGGTCGGTCGGAAATCTTTTTAAAAATATTGTTTTCCCCTCTCCCTCTTTGGGCTGGTATTTTTCAGTTTTTTGCTTTAATACATTTTTTTTTCATTAACATTTTTTTCTGTTAAAAAACGGTAAAAAGAAGAAAAATATAATAATTTAAAAGCCGACCGTAGATTTCAAGATTTTTGGGTCGGTCGCAAAGGGCGATACAACATTTTTTTGTTTAACGCCTGATAATATATCAAACAAGCAGAGTATACAGTCGCTACATAATAATACGTCACTCTAACGCAGAGTATGGAATCCGACCTCGATGAATCATCTTTCAATAGAGTCATTCGTGCTGGCGAACTATCTGGGCTAATAACAAAAGTGATTTTGCTGAACCTCTACGACGTCATTAAAGAATGCTTGTTTATGTTGATGTCAGGGGATCAGCGAATGCTCTGTGAACTCGCCCTGCTTCTATGTAATGACCCTTGCGTGTGAGGAATGGCCCTGGCATTATGATAAACGTGTAACTTTAATTAAATTTATTGCTTCTGAATTGTATTGTGCTTGAATGAATCCATGCATATAGGCCTATATAATTATAATAGCGGCTTCTCATATTGTATTTCGAAATTGATGATACTGGTAGCAATTAACAATAATAAGGAAGAATTGATATTCATTTGATGGGGTTGTTAACTGGTATCAATATTGACATAGAGTTAACGCCCTTCCGGGTTTGGCAATATCATACACGAAATGTTAATTTCGTGCATTTAAATATGATTACGAATTATTGCTGCACAGAATGGATCTAGAATGTCTTAACTGTGAATGCAGTTTACAACAGTGTGGATATAGTTTTACACAGGCGCGTAGCCAGGGGGGGGCGGTGGGGGCGGTCGCCCCCCCCCAAAACGCCGGCCAAAAAAAAAAAGAGAGAGAAAGAGAAGAAAAAAAAGAAAGAGGACGTAGGAAGAAAAAGGGAAAAGGTGTCGAGAACGGTACAATGAATCGTCAAAGCTTCCGCGCTTCGCGCGGGAAGGGGGAAACTGAGTTCAAATTAAGAAATATGAGTCGGGAAAGGTACAACGAATCGTCTTCTTTCTCTAATAATTTAATGAAACGTCAAAGCTTCGCGTGAGAGAGGGGAGGGACTGAATACAGATAAGGATTAAGAGTCGAGAGAGGTACAACGAATCGTCTTCTTTCTCTAATAATTTAATGAAACGTCAAAGCTTCGCGCGAGAGAGGGGAGGGACTGAATTCAGACAAGGATTATGAGTCGAGAAAGGTACAACGAATCGTCTTCTTTCAAAGCTTCCGCGCTTCGCGCGGGAGGGGGGAAACTCCCCCCTCCCTGCACCCACCCCCCTAGGGAGCGCGCTTCGCGCGCTCTTTAAGTGATTCGCACGCTTCGCGTGCTCGCTACCGCCCCCCTAAAATGAAATCCTGGCTACGCGCTTGGTTTTACACAGTATGCACACAACGAAACACGCACAATGCACATTTGATATGAATCGAAAACTGAACATGAATGGGGAAAATAATATATCAATGACAACCATTGTCATTTTGTGTGTGAATAACCATATCCATACATTCTATACCCCCTTCTCTCTCTCTCTCTCTCCCTCTCTTCCTCCTGACTATATGTTGACCCACAGTCAAAGAACATAATATGAGGACACACATTAAAAGGACGTATATTCAAAATGAAAAACTTCCTTATTTTCGATGGAAATCCCAATTTGTTACGTTACTAATCACCACACGAAGATACTCGGAAACTAGGTCGCAAACGATAATGAGTAAGTAAAAGATTTCAGTAATACAAGAATTTAAAAATAAGGGCTGGCACTTATCAAAATAGAAAGCGAAAGTAGAGGAGGGCGGGGAGGGGATAACATCAATTAGAAGAAAGGGGTCATTCATTCAACTGGGCTTATAGCAAGAATGCGGGTGAAGTGCAAGGCCGTGGACTTGTGACCTGAAACATACGTAACGATAAACCCGATCGGTCAAGTACCGCGAAAAAAATGAAATATGGTATGGCCGCTTGTAAGGGATCATCGCCGAGAACGAAAGTTAGTCTGCGAATGCAGACAGTTTTTGTATGACCATCAGAAATATTACGCGCCTATTAATATGTGTTTTTTCTGTTTCCCCCTAATACTTAGCACCTTTAAAATCTTCTTAACCATGAGCAAAACATACTTGTCACATGTGTATTCTTTTGTTTTCGTAGCGGGAATATACACATCTTAAATATAAAATTATATTTAAATTAACGGTCATAGGCACGCTGGGTAGTTGTGTATGTGCGTGTGTGTAGGTATTTTCGGGAGGGGAGGGGGGGGGGGGGTGAGGAATATAGGCTTAAAATTAATGGGCCTTTCTACCATCTTTCTACCCTTTGTGATGTTTCATTGATTTGAAAAACGTAGGCCTATATAAAAATGATTGTCACTATTATATGAGTCTTGAAATAGACTCTCGCTCGTGTTTTCAAGGAAATCTAAAAAGTTGGTATTTGGGCAAGATTCGTTACCTATAGCCTTTGTCCATGTATGGCAATGAATTGGACACTTCCAAGTTTTCCATTACATTCATTGCAGGGATAGAAAATTACAAAACAAACCGAAATTATGGTGGATAGTTAGATTTACAGCGTCTGTCCGCTGAGACTAGCGGCATTGGCGATGGTCAGTTGAATTATTTACGATGACCAGTCACCTACTTTTCCTCGTGACGTCGTAAAAGTGTCGCCGCTTGACCGATAGATTTCTGGGTTTCTCCTTTTTTATCTTCTCATTCGCTACCTCGAGGGATGAATGGACGATGAGTAAGAAATCTAGGCCAAGTATGAGGCCGCGAACTTGCGACCCCTCAATTATTTGTAAAGCTACACGAATGGTAAAGAAAAACTTTCGTGTGTGTGCGTTTGCGAGCGTGCGTGCGTGCGTGTGCGTTTTTAATGTTATTTCTGTGCGATGGTTGAAGAAAAACGAGGTCGGTGCATATTGCCTGTAGACCTGCTTTGAGCACAGTGCACACAAACTGGGTCATGTGTACATGCGTGTGTTGATTTCATGGCGGAGGGATATCATCGTCTTGTACTTGGAGAAGGGGTCACGCAGAGGACAACTGAGGACACTTGAAGACATAATGGCTTTTTTCCAGCAAAAGACTCGATCCTCACTCGAGATCGCGATCTTTCGAAATTGTAGATGTCGGCTAGATAGCATTGCGCATTGGTCAATGCATCGCTGAATAATATTGAAGAGTCTGAGTGTGATTTACGATGGCAAGAAATGATTAATGTTAGGATTTCATACTGGGTGTCGGAAAGTAGATAGATAGAAAGATAGATAAAAAGATAAATGAGTAGATAGACATAAGATAGACAGTAATCCTGATAGATTGAGTAAGAGGTTTGGAAAGAGAGAAAATGGTAATCCTATAATATGATTGGTACATTTTACATAGCCTGCAGATAAGTCAAGTTATAGATGAAAAGGAGTGATTGTTGCTATTCCCCACATTCGTGTTTCGATCTCATGCATAGTCTGTGAACTTCCATGAAGTACCGAACAAGAGAGAGAGAGAGAGGGGGTGGGGGAGAGAGAGAGAGAAAGAGAAATGGAAATAGAGGGAGAGAGAGAGAGAGAGAGAGAGAAGGCCGGGGGCATAAATGCATAAGTCAGCACAAATAAACAAAATGTACAAACGAACAAAATAATGAGTCGTGTATCATTCGCAAAGGTCAAATTTTCATGGAGACGCTCTTTTCAATATTTGCGAGGATTATCTTCAACAAAAAAACAAAAAACAAAAAACGCCAGGCTGCAGCCCCTGCAACAAGCGACGATTTTGGATTTTCATTTCACCTTGTATAATATACTGTATAAATCCTTTTTTTTTTAATTAAAAAAACTATGATTGTATAAATATTTGTGTGACTTAATTGTTCTCTTTCATTTGTCTTTATTACAAGCTTTTTACAATTTTGTTTGTTTGTATCCCGACATTTTCCAACCTTCCCTTGTCGACCTCTAAAAATGTGAATATCCAATTTCGTTATCCAATTCTTTCCTTAAAAAATAAAAGCTATGTTCTCAATTTGTGAACGCCACTGACCGTTCAGTTTTAGCCTCAGGCTCAAGCAAATAAGCATTTGACCAGTAGAGTGACCAACTTAGGAAGGTGACCGACAAACTGGGCTAAGTTCGAGGCCGTGGACCTACGAACTTTCGGAGTGACCTCCGCAGTAGTTCTGGGTCAAGTTTGATGACATGAAATTCCTGAGTAAATCCATTTTGTTGTCCAGAGAGCGTCGATAGTAACGGTCAGTTGAACTTTTGACGCCCACGCACTGTTTTCAACACTGACCACTGACGCGGGACTGACTGGCTGACCAGTGGTCTAATTCCACTTCCTCTCTCTCTCTCTCTCCCTCTTTCTCTAGTCTGCACCCCCCCTCTCTCTCTTTACCATCCCTCTGCCCCTTCCCGTACCTGTCTCTCATCTCCTATATTATCTTCTCTCACTTCTCCTTCTTTATCTTCTCTCTCTCTCTCCCCCATCTTTTCCTTTTCTTCTCTCCCTAATTCCTCTGTTTCCTTTTTGTCTGTCTGATTATCTCTTTTTCTCTGTCTTTCTGTCAGATACTCCCCCATAGCCCATACTATTTCCTCATTCACACATTGCATATTAAAAAATGGCGAATAAAATACTCGTTTATTATCTAGATCACGATTATATTTTGTTGATGTTATTTTTGTATTGTTATAATCATCATTTTCATTATATTCCACGGAATATTCCCCACGGAGTGATGTGTGTGCACTGTAATACAAGAAGTGCAATGTAAAGCGCGTAGAAAAGAAGTATTAAGCGCTATATACATGTACATGTAAATATTATACTTTTTATTATTATTATCATAATCATTCAATTATTATTATTAGTAGTAGTAGAAGTAGTAATAGTATATTAGGAATAGTATTGTTGTTGTCCGGTTGTTGCTGTTATTAGTATTATAATTACTATTATTACTATTAGTAGTAGTATTGTTTTTATTATTATTATTATCAGGACCGTAGCCAGAGTTTGATGTTGGGGGGGGGGGGGGGGGGGGCACATACATGTAATTGATCGACGTCCTGGGGAGGGGTCTAAAAAGTTCAACCGATCTTGGAAAAAATTGTATGGAAAAGGTGCCCCCGTGCCCCACCCCCCCCCCCCGTGGCTACGGGCCTGATTATTATTATTATTATCATCATAATCATAATTGTCTTATCGTCATCATCCTCCTTCTCAGTATCAGCATCACCGTCAACATCATCAATGTGATAACTAACTTCATATCATGTAAATATCATCGATGTCATAATCATTATCATCACCATCTTCTTCTTCTTCATCATCCTCGCTGTAATTCTTACTACAGTGTATCATCAATATTAATGTCGTTGTAGCTTCTAACCAAATACTCTCCATCTCTCTTTTCTTTGTCTACGCTGTCCCTTGCACAAAATAAAAACGCCAGTTTTTATTTGTTTACTGAGTTACAATCCAAAAATTACTTTTTCTAGATTTTATTCCTGAATTCTGCTAAATTACAATGTTATATAGTAGCTGTACAGCCCTTATTTGGTTTTGATAGTGTCCCCTCTGAATGCCACAAACAGATTTGTCAAACCATCATTTGTTTACAAATTTGGGACGTATATTATTTCTATACAGAAAGTATAAAAAACACCCAGATATTCTGAAGGGAGCAACCATTGGACAGGTGCTTATATTTCCTAGCAAATATTCAAACTAAATTTTATTCAAGTAAATGCCATTAATGTTAATTTTAATGGCACTCCAGAACGTCTGACATACTTTCAATGTACACGCATGAACAGATACCGTAATTAAAGATACATTGTGCAAAAGAAAATTATAATTTGAAATCCCTTATAAATAAGGGATTGCAAATTATGATACCAATGTGGAAAATGCGTTTTGTTATTCATTTTACGATTTCCCTTTGGTGATGTGATTCAGTATTCTGCGAAATTCATTACGATTGTGAATGCATTTTTGTTATTCAAAATTATTTCTATAAGCGTAATGGAGTAATTGCTTCAGTGTAAATCACAGTGCGAACACATTGCTTAAATCTCATTTAGTATCAATAATGTAAAATCGCTGCGTTCACACTGACCTCATAGTGATCACATTTGGTTAATGAACACGATGTGTGATAGAATAGCTATTTAATATGCTGCATTAGCTATTAATTTGTTTCATTCGTTTACATTAAACAATATTTATATATGAACAAAAATTAATAATTAAAAATTGTGGGTCCTCAATGTAAACCACTCCCAACACATACCTTTCTATTTAATTCAATGTATGCTACAGTTGACTTTGTTGATAATGTTGTACGTTTCAAAATATTTTATATATATATATATATATATATATAAGACAATTTGGATGCAATATGAATGATAGAATGTCATAAGGTTCTTAGTCTGCCTATAATCGGAGGAAAAAAATATTAAGAACAAAGAGAAAGGGTAGTTGGGTCTTGATTAATTTTTGGCTATGTCCTTAGTTCCAGTCGCCCTGCCGAGTGACAGCGGTATCTCAACAGCTATCATGGGTACCGGCCAGCTTGGTCAGTGGTAAATGGACCCCTTTGTCCAGCTAGTAACAACATAATTGAGATCACCCTGATTTACATATGTGCTGGTCAAATTCATAGCTTCACTCTTTGTGAGGACGATCGCATTTCGAAATCAATTTTTCATGCCTTTGTCCCAATCTACGCTGGTCACAGAAAGAGAGCACGCAAGGGGTCTCACCCGGGACTTGATTGATTGTGATGTTCTCTTTATGTCGATTTGTTCCTCTATGGATACCCCCCCCCACTGTACTCCCCCGCCGCTCTCTCTCTCTCTCTCTCTCTCTCTATCCCTCTCTACCTTTCACTCTTCCTCATTTTGTCTCTCTCTCCTCTCTCTGCCTGTTTGTTCCTCTTCGTGTTCTTAATATTTATTTCACCGATCACTCGATCTGTGTTCCCATATCTGCCTCCCACCCACTCTCTCTCTCCTTATTCCTGTATTTCACAGTCCGTAAAAAAATACATTTCCATGATAAATGTTTAATACAAATCCATTTCTCCCCATTCATCTTATCACCCTTTTTTGTTCTCCCTGTTCACTCTTGCAGAAGCAGATTCAGTCTTCACTGTCGATGCCACTAATTTATGTTGGTACCAAGAGGGATCCCGTTGTTTTATAATAATTGTGATGTTTTGTCATTAGCAAAACAATCGCGACCATCAAGATGTCACCCTCCAGTCAGGCTTTCAATAGAAAATTGCGGAATATGCATTTTCGATATTTGTTTTCATTTGGCTATGTCAAAGTATGATTGTCATCATGGCCATGTTTGTGCATGGGAGAAACGTATTTGTATTCGGTGTTCCTTATTGTCATTTTAAAAGGCCTACACTCCATTTCTTCTTCTAAAATGATAATGTTCCTTATACAGTTTTCTTTTTAAATTTCTCCCCCCCCTCCTCACTCTCCATCTCGTCTCTTCTTTTCCCCCTCACTCTGTCTCTTTCTCTCCATCTCTCATCTGCACGGACAATGCCCGTCTATCGGGGAAGTGACCTGAACAGACCTTGGCCTCATGTGAACTATGCTGCTGTGCTGCGCGCCCACCAGCCCCCCCCCCCCCCCCATTCGCACCCTTTTCCTCTCTCTCTGGGGCTATTCGATAGTAATGTAGCCGAGGGCCCATCATGAATATGATTTTGTCCGGTTGGTCAAGACAAAAGCCAGGACTGGACATGGCACGGCTTGACCCATGCTCGGTACGCATTCTTCGCAGATGGTCAGTTATGACAGCGGTCAAATTCACAATGTAATTTACTCAAACTTATGGGATTTAGTGTATAGATTTGGTGTGCGAGACAGACACAGGGAGAGAGAGGAGAGAAACGGAGAGGGAGAGAGAGAGAGAGAGGGAGAGAGAGAGAGAGAGAGAGAGAGATAGAGATAGAGAGAGAGGAGTATGAAAGTCAGGAGAGAATGATACAGCAATTAAACTGTAGCTATTAAGCATGAGAAAAGAGAAAACAAAGAAAAGCAAACTGATGACCAGAAGGGGCTGAAAATAATGAAGAAAGGATGAACATTTTCTTTATTTCTTCTTCTTTTATCTTTCACTCTTGATAATTTTAAAAGATTTTAAAACTTTATTTTACTCTATAACGTAGAGGCCACCAAAGAAAATAATGTAGAGTTTCGATCAATCTTGAATAATGAAGAGGGCGCTTTCTTGGAAGCGACGGAGAAAAGAGAGGAACAGAGAGGGAAATGATTGGGCAAAGAAAGAGAGAGAGAGAGAGAGAGAGAGATGGGGGGGGGGGGCGGTAGGAAAGGGTGAGGGGAGGGGTAGTTGGGAGACCATAAAGGGTTCACGAATGTGGGCTGCGAATAATGCAACACACTGAGCGTAAAATTGCACGGTGTAGGCTATATCTAGACCTCGGTGCCTCATTTCAATTGAATCAACGAAGACTTCATTTTGAAAACAACCGAAAACGTGTTAAATACGCCTTCCAGTTCGACTATCGTTAAAAGGAACAATAAAGTACACTAATTACGCATCATCGGTGAGGAAACATTGTAATGATGAAAGTAATTAGTTGAATTTCTCCGGTCATGAATTATTGTGAGGTCTGCGCACACAGACAAGCACTTTGACCTCGAACTCGTGTGGCCATTTCGGCCACGGTCACTCAACGGGGAAGAGAGAGAGAGAGAGAGAGAGCTATGTGTGTACTCAGTCGCACGCACACACGTATATGAATGGTCAATAACAATACTTCCGGGCAGTTTATTCATGTTCGCCGTGCGCAATTTCAAAATTATCGCCTCGCTGACCCAGCTAGGTGACCGCGAATCGGTTATAAATAAGAACATTCGTGCGAGAGGCGAATCAGACAATCTACCTCACACGCCGGGCAGAATAGCTCTTGACCCTGCGCTTGACCATTCACCAGCCAGCCGGGCGCTTGACCACTTGCTTTCAGTGGTCAGCTGCCCGGCTCGTCGGCTTGGTAGGAGTACGGTCGGAGAAGGGGTCACTGTATGCCCGGTGCTTGGACTTCTTCGTGGAAATGTTTTGTCTCGTGCAGATCCTCAGACGATTCCCATGCAGTCTTCCAAATCTGGATCTTCCAGAAGTGAACAATTTATTCTTGTTTTCTCGCCAAATAACATTAAAATTAATCTACCGCATCATATGACTTCGAACCGCAGACATCGCTTTAGTGTAAATATGACTTCTGTCCAGCCAGTTGACTTGGTGTTGTCCATGTTGTTCCTACTGAATACAGCTCTACCACGTAAAGGAGGATGACATCATTTTGGTCGCCACCGCATCCTTTGTGGACCTATGACACAATCATCGATGGTAAGTTCGTTCAACTTTCACCTTCCCTTGTGTGTTTTTGGAAATGCCTCAGTTATTTGACTTTATATCTGGTAAGAAGCATTTCTTATGGTGTTTCTGCATTTATTCTGCTTTAATGTATCATCACAATTAATGCTTCATCAACAAAATAATGGACATTATTTTATCGAGAGTTTATACCATAGAACTAAATGCCATGGTAACACCGCCGTAGCAAAAAGTAACAGTTTGTTGTTGCTTGTGTGTTGGCGCTCGGTCAAAATATAACATTTACGACTCTCTGGTATTAACCTTGCTAGTGTAAAATCATTGCATGGAAAATGAAACCGAAAGTTCAAAATAATTACAGCAAGGTTATCGAACATGTCCAGTGCATGTAATGACATATTTCCCAGGTAATGTCATTATGATGCATACTTTCTAATTACTATTCCATTTCAGTTTAACAAAATTATGATAACCTCACGTTACAGTGGGAATATGTCTTTTATAGTGTTATACGCTATCTCACAAGGACATATGCGTGTAAGTTTTTATGTAAACGAGATTATAAACAAAGAGAAACAACTTATAGCTCTTTTACCAAGGATATAATGTTTATCTACTCGTCTATAGCGTTCACAACATACGAGATATTACCATTAGCTCTCGAAAGGAAACTGAAATCAGATAGATAACCTTGCATGCCCTCATTTCTAATACCGCGCTTTTTACTGTTTTATTGGGCTCCCAGCCAGGGCGCCATTCGACCCGTACGTTCGTACGATTCTCCGGCCTGGATACGACCCTTCACAATAGGCGACAACATTGACAATGTCCTTTGAATATAAACAAATCCGTACGCTCTTTGTATCACGCGAGGTTTGTAGTCTAAATCTTCTCGCAAGCGGCTTTCTGTTTATGTTTTGGGGGGTTTCAGCTGTAAATTCTACGATCTCCAAACTTGATTCGAACTCCTTGTCGAGAGTGGTTGCTTTATGTTTCTGTTTTCGATGCCTTAGAAAAAGTGGGAGGGGCCAGAGGAGCACTTTGCCCGCCCTATGTTCGGTCGGTGCCCTCCCGCAATGCCCCGCGTGTACTTTGTGCTAGATCTGCACGGTTTCATTCCATCGCTGTTGCTCCGTGCGTGCACGCGAGAGCTGGGGACCGAGAGAGTCGCACACAGCAGCGAAACGTGTTTTTTACCAGATTAGTTGGTGACTCGCTGTGGTCGGCTGGAGTTTGTGATTTCTGGGAAAAGCCCGTGCTCGTCTGAAGGTTGGAGGACTGAGAAACACATTGTGGTAGTGGAGGACGAGAAGTTGAGTCAGACTCTGGACGACTTTCGTGAAGGTGGGATATAACTTGAAATTGGTGTTAGAAATCATGACTACATTTTGTAGTATGACTCTGAGTATCGTTTTGGCTAGGGTATGCCGAGAATATCATATTGCACTGATCATTTCTAGTCTCTGTCGGGCGATTAAATCGTTCAACATTTTATTCCGCCCATCTAACAATTTATATGCTTGTTTCTCTTGTTTTTTGGACAGACAGAAGCCGGCCTTCGCAGCTTGCCCTTCACTCCTCGAAGTTCAGGATCTCTCAATCAAAGTCAGCGGCTAGACACTTTTACTTCGAGCGACATCCTGAGAGGACGTTCTCCCTTGACCACCGGCTTAGCTTAGCAGTGTTCCCATCATCAACCTCATGAACACGAGAATTAACGTCCTGGTGAAATGATTGGTGAAGGGCGTGGAAGAGAAAGACGCTGACAAAGGGTTCTTTGTGTCAAAGGACGAGCAAAATGGTAAGTTCACTTTCATGTGTTGCAGTTAACTTTTCATTTTTATATGTTTCATTATTTTGATCATCGACCTATGTCTGGAAAGCAGAATAATGTGTGAACTGGTGATAGGACGGTATATATATTGTATATAAATCTCGAAAGGTGTATAATTATAATATTAAACTGGGGAGGAGAGGGGCAGTTCGGTTATAAAACTGTAGAAGTTCATACAGCTAGAATCGTGATGTGATTCCGTGTGATTGCATTGCATTGTGAGTATGATGTCTATATGCAATGTAGAACTTCGATTTTTAGAGAAACCCAGGGAGTTGGAATGGAAAAACGCTCATTTCGAAATTGTGTCGTGAGTATCGAAAGAAACGCGCTAAATCAGATTGCATTGTTATCATGCAACCCGCGTTATATTATGTTTCAGAATTATTATGGGGTATATGTGTTGTAGGCCTTGTAATGCGTCAAAATCGTTATATCTTTTGACAAGAGATAATGCCAGAAACGGTAAATAACGTAACCTTTGGTCCACGTAGACCTAGAATCGGAAAGCCCACATTCATTGCCTCGCTCAAGACTCGTGCGTCAAACCGTGTTTCTTCCCGGCCAATAATGCATTCAACAGACTCCATAAACTACAAGCCAGTATGGGAGTTGAACGGCTTTTGCACGCAAATTCCCCATGCCTAGCTGGATGAAATGAATACAAAATAGGACGGTTCAGACAGAGTTCATGGAGCCATTGGCAATGCAGCGCCAGCTAGATGGGGGTCACACAGTCACTCACTCTACCCCATAACTCAAGGGAAAGAATCACACTGGTGCAGCCCTTATTTATTTACCCCTTACCCGAACCCGCAGATAATATTCCAGGTTCGTCGTATACGTGTATACATGACTTTGTATTTGCAAGCCATGAGGATGTTGTATATATACTTCGAGTCGCTCACAGCGCACTCGAAGTTTTTATTTCTGCAAATTTACGATATATTTCATTATTCATCGAATAAATACTACCGCGACTTTACATGGCGCTGTAACGAATTTTATATGTTCTGGCGACAGTAGCTTGGAAAATTTGCCTTCTTTTCAGCTCCTCTTCAGCAATGGACGAGGCCGCGCTGCTTTGTCTTTGTTTCCTCGGCGGGAGAGAATGACGTCACAAGTTCAAATACAGTTCATCTGTCTGACTAGTCATGAAGGTTTCGGAATAGTTTCTGTGCCGTCTGCGTGTGTATTTCAGTCTGCGTGAAGCTGGCCAAGTCATGTTCTCTAGCATGCAACATTTTGTATGTGGTGCAAGTCGAGACTTGTTTTGTTCGGCTGGCGCATATTTGAGGTTTTCTAGAAATCAAAAGCGGTTGCCTGACAAACCACAATGATCTAGAAACATGAAACATAATTTATCTTTGTTTGTAGGGCATAATATTACGTTTTCCTGATAGAGAATATCATATCTCTTTCTTTTGATCAGGAATCGATACCCTGTCTTGATCATGCCAGAATTATATGGGCCATTCTGTTTTATAAAATCACAACCTGTTTGTTTGCGACAGTCATATCACCTTTCTGCATTCCATCCATATCCATTTTGAGTTAAATCTCATCAGCTGATTTGTTAAAGGTAAAGACCAGTATTGGCAACGCCCCAATTTCAAAAAATGAAATGGAAGCTCTCATTACCAATCATGTGAAAGAATATGTTTTGACTAATACATGATGATAAAAAATTTGCCGGGAAACCGCCTACTAATTCATATATTTGGTAAACTTATTTCTCTCATGGTCTGGTGAGAGAGATAGGGTAGTCCCATATACATCTTTCTGTGTATAGTGCTTGTAACTTTACGAAGAATGGGCCAAATTTCTTATCATTTTGATGATTCCAGAACCTTGCAGATGCTAGATGCTAGATGATCAACCTTTTCTGATCGATTCCACAACGTTTCTTTCACAATGCAATCGCATGACCATTACTGGTCTTTACCTTTAAGCTAGGAGTATATAGGAATCGTTTGTCCTTCATTTTGGACAGAAGCCAGTGATGCAATTCCCATTAATCTGTATGAACACTACGCCTTTATCAACACAATGCCAAGGCCATATTTACATCCATTTCCCTGTATTTCTGTAAACAGCTTTAGGAGATAGATGGAAAGGATGGTCATGTATATTTAGAAGTATGTCACAATTTTATAAGGTCACCACTCACGGCTAGCTGTACTGAGCTGGTCGAATGCGACCCGTCCGAGTTCGCAATTTATCTTCATTAAGTGTAATGATTGACAGTGCAGATGCAGTTACGATGCCATAGCAACTGTCTCTAATATTCCCCCAGCTTTTCACTAGTCTTTTGAGTGAATGCATATCTCGTTTTTATTTTGACGGGGATTTTAAAGTCCGGAGTAAAAATGGGCGTGTTTTGGCAGTTGATTGGCCAATACGGTGCAACTGCTATATTATGTCTCACGTTGACCCCTGTCCAGTGACCTGCATTTGAGACTCCACCTCCTCTCCCCGTGACCCTCCTTCAACTGACCCACTTCTGCCATGTCAAAGAACCCGAATGAAATCCGCCAGTTATTGGTCAACATGCGTGTTGCATATTCATGACGTTCAACTGGGTAAACTGACCTATATATATCCTCGTCTCTTATGTCCATCCTTCTTTGGCCATGCACTTTAGCTCAGGGCAAGCTCGTTGAATATTCATGACTATGAACTGACCGATATATTGTTCGCCCATCTCCATCTCGGTCTGTAAATCCATTCTTGACCATTCACTAATCATAGAAGCGCTCCCGCTCGATTAAGAAGCGATCTCCTTGATGCGTTTTCCACCAATGATAACAGATACATCGAAGTAATTATTCCTGGAAGGATTTGGAAGGCGGTTACAGAATTTGCCAGTTGCCTCCGCATTATCATGCCATAAATTGATGATTTACATGAAATAGCTAGATATAAAAGGCAATTCGAACGTCTTGCCAGATCTCGAGGAAGTCCGAAACTCCAGGTTTCTTCGGGGTTAGTTCTCAGAATGGTTTAATGCAAACCGATGAAGGGAAGTAAGCAACCAGTATCCTCATAATTACGAGGTAAACCTGATTTAATTGACTTCAGGTTTTACATATTTAGTAATACTAAACTGGATGCAAATTGTTGATCATATCCAGGACTGCAAGACGGAAGAAGTGAACCAGAGAAAACTGACCTGCTTCTGGCCTGGGCTTGTAGCTGATATCGTCCAAAACGCCCTACTTTCTAGGGGAATGAACCTCGAGCTCTGTTCTAAAATTTCGGCGTACGATTTATGCTGATGATAGCTCCATGAACTGCTTATTCATGCGAACGTGTCAGCGTTATTTATGCTAACGTGTCAGTGTATTTATCCATCTCACTGTTGTTCACATTTTTTTTGACATGGAAGTTGTTATCACGAACCACAACATTTAAACCAGAACCTTGCTTTCTAATTTTGTTTGGGTTTAGAAATAGACCGATTTTAAAATGTATGAAGCTCTTTAGATTTTTAATCTGAAAGATCTTGCATTAATGCAACTGTGTGTCAAAACTGCCACAATTGGCCTACCAAGAAGCATAGACATCGGCTCTTCATTTTACAGCTTTTCATTTTCATGCAACTGTTAATACGTTGACAAAGGATTATTGGAGAATGTGCTTTTCATCAATGGCAGTTCATTGCAATGTCACCAACTCCACATGAACTTGGAAATCGATTTCTATCGCTGCTAGGTATAATGACATGAGAGTGATGAATCACCGCTTAGTCATAGTCCAGACAAAAAGCAGAATCTATTCTCAGTGCTTTCTAAATGGAAAAAATAAGTTCGTGCTCGACAAAAAGAAATGGTTAATCAAATATAGAAACCACACAGTAAACAGGGTCGGTAAACCCAAACAACATTTGGCTTTGCGCCCAATCGCTCACTTGCATATTTCAGTCGATAACCTGCCGATTGAAGCACGATAGTTACTCGAATGTTGCCATGTCGTCTGTTAGCTGCATGATTTGGCGGGAATGCCAGGTTCAACTGAAGTTCATTATTCCTCGCTGCCCCTGTTTGTAATGCGTCATTTCTCCACTGTCCGTGATAGTTATACATGAACACTGTTCTAGCATTAGAGTATTTCGGTAGGCAAAGACCTGTAATCTATGATTGTACGAATACGGTTGCGTTGATATCACAGGCATGACTTCCAAATTAGCATTTTTTAATAACTTTGCGGACAAGTATGCATGAGGCGAAAATCTGTGTCTGTAAACTAGTGATTATACATCAGACACATTTCTCGTCATTTTATTTTGAAAATGGGATACAATTTTGTTTATTCACTACGTCATGATATGCTCTTTGATCACAAAGCATTTATGTAATCAGACTTATTTGTATTCATTTCTTTGCATTTTTCTCGCTCTTTTTCGTGTGGGATGACTTTTTTGTGTGAGTTGTTAAATTTCGGTTCGTA
The DNA here is from genome assembly GCF_000002235.5 of Strongylocentrotus purpuratus. Lineage (NCBI taxonomy): Eukaryota > Metazoa > Echinodermata > Echinoidea > Camarodonta > Strongylocentrotidae > Strongylocentrotus > Strongylocentrotus purpuratus. The sequence goes on along the minus strand of NW_022145607.1, from coordinate 21,048,581 downwards.
AACTGGTTATTCGACAATTCGACAATTAACTTACACATACAAAAACAATCATACTTCTCCGTAATGTTTTGTTTGTGTGTGAGATGTAAATGTTAGCATGTAAACTAGTAATTCAATATCTCACACATACAATTTGCATACAGTTTTGGTATTCGTTACGGCATGGGCTATTTAATTACCAGCGTGAATATATAAGGTAATCGGGGAGGTAATACAGGTATTTCGTGTTAAATTATCGGATTAATCCACTCACCGTATCGATAGGCCGTTCTTTGAAATCCCTTGCTTTCATTCTTGTTACGTCACGCTGTATTTACTCATGCTCTTATCGATTACGTCTTAACCTAGAAGCTGCAATACATCGAAGGTTGTATAGCATTTGTTGTGGTCATGGACCGGTTCGTTGGTCAATTCAATGCTCTTCGGATTTGGACGGCCCACTCAATCGTCTGGCGAACAATTGGCAATGGCCATTGATTCTGTGGATTAATGGGCGTAGGCGTAAAAAGATACTTTACGCTTAGCATTTCGGTTTTTAACGGGAAGGGGCGTGGTTATGATAAAAGGAGATAGGGTCTATGATTCAGCTACTGGTATTGTGCCGCGCTCGGGTGCATTGGCCGAGTATAATAGATTACCACAAGACTGTTTTATTGCTAAAACTAAAAGTAACGGTCTGCTCTGAAGCACGGATCATTCGCCGAATATTCTCCGGTAGAAGTAGAGAGCATACAAGTGAGCCATCGGTCTCAATCTCTGGAAGTAATATTGTAAATCATTGGCAAAACGGCAAGTAAGTAAGCCTTCCCCCAAAATGAAATCATTCGCATCAACAAAATAAAAATGTTATTGCTTTCTGCAGTTACCCTTAACACCCCCTCCACACACACACACACACATACTCGATTTGTCTTTCACCCTGTTTCTACAATAATTATACTAGGGAGTTGGAATTCCTGATTATACTGCTATAAGATGACGAACCCATCTTGCTAGACATCAAATTAAATCAGGATTTCATTCATTCATTCATTTTGGGGTTGACATGCCACCTCAAGCATTCCTAAAGCCATACGAACGCCACAAATCGGTGTCGTGCATGTGAGGCACATTGTCCGCATCCATTTACCCCAATTACTATCCATGGGTGGCGATGAGTCATGAATGAGTCGATCGGAAGATCTCCTACTTCTCCTCCTCAGAGTCATACCTACACCCAAGTACAAGTGAAGTTCATGAATGAAGTCATCATGTGAACTATGGATTTTGCAGGCACAAACCGGTATCAGTCGTACCAGTGTTTGTACTTTGAGACTACAACAGACGATATGGGCTCTGTACTGTATATTTCTAAGCTGATCGTAATCGACAGAGCTAGGTTATGTCCAAGGCTTTCGGAATTATGATAAAGAGTGTCTAATCAGAGTCTTTGTCAGCAGACTATGAACTGTTCATCAACCAAACCGAAAGTGTGGCAGAGCGAGAGAAATAGAAGAAGGGATGGATGCATCAAGAATACTGTGTCTCTAGATGCATCACCATTGTGCATTTTGAATTTTTCTGTTGCTTCTTTGCCATCTACGAGCCGGTCAATCTGTTAATATCATTTACCAGTGAGCTTAGGGCGCGTTCATGCTTGATTTTGAAGGTAGAATGAGCGATCTGAAACGCTCATCGTAAACGCTCATCGTGATCGCAGTTCCACGGTGTAGCTGTTCATGCTTACTTCTCTGGCTCATCCAGGCAATTCTCCTTGTGTGGCATTGTGTGACCTTCACTGTGCATGCTACGTAGACCCACTAGAGGTCAGTGCGTTGACCCCATTTAAACGCGTTTACAATTGTAAACGCATCTTTTTGTGAGTTTACGATCGGCGTTCGTGATCGCCGTTTTTCGGTGATTCTACAAAAGTGAGCATGAACGCAAGCGTGTTTTAAACTAAACACGTAACAGATGCCTGATTCTGGCCGTCAAAATCAAGCATGAACGCGGCCTTAGTCACATCGGGGACTATGGTTACGTCATACTATTCACAGTATCGACGACATTTATCATCATGGTAACATAGTACTTGTATGTGATGTATAATGCTCGTGCACGCATTTTGATATCGGAAGGTTTTGTATTTGGGTACAAGTTAAAACGTTTATTGGTTTTGGAAGCAGGAAAGCTCGCATTTTCATGGTCTATTCCCAGAAACACACCTGAGCGGCGTGTAATTCATGGTCCCTGCTGTTTGTCGAGGATCACTAGGTATTTTCACAAAGCCGTTTGTTCTTTTTTGTTATGGATTTGTTTAGTTCAAAGTTTGTTGTCATCCTTGTTCATTCGATCTACCAACAATGCATTTTCCAGGGAGATTCGGTGTGAGATTAGATTGATTTCTTTTGGAGGAAGACCCCATCGCTCTGCAAAAAAGCGTTGATCGGCGTTCCGAGAAATTACTTCTCGATTTTAGGATTACCGCCTTCAACTGTTTCTTTCAAAGTTGAAAAACATTGTGTGTTGACAACTACTTACTGGAATTGTTTACTTCGGTTTCTAGAATACCTAGTAATGTTCGCTTTGTTAATTCCAGGGGCGTCGAGCCTTATCAGAACAAAATTGAAGGCAAACCTAGATGTAAGGAGCGTCTACCCCATGCCCACTGTCCCCTCCTCATACTTTGATCGACTCCTTGATTTGTTTATATTGTCGTGCATCGTCTGAAGCATTTGAAATGTTACTGCAAGTAGATGAACGAACATACACTTTATTTATCTAACATTTCCTATTCTTTCTTTTTGTTCCGTGCATTAGGTGTACATTCACGTTAATGTGATGACCAACCAACATCGACAGAAGGTGGGACAACAAATTTGTCAATCGTCGTCGCGTCGGTCATCGCCTCACCACCAAGATGTAGTCATGCCCCGATGTCATCCTCCGTAGCGTCGTCGCAATGATCAGGAACATCGCATCGTGCGTTGCGATGTTCGCCGTCGTGAATTCTACGTCAGCTGTGTATGCGCTCTGCCAAAGATGCTCGTCAACAGGGTGTGGCTATTACGACGCGACAACCCTGGGACGCTACAAGCATCCAGAAACCTCAGTCAGCTTATACACCATCCCCAAGTCCTATCTCGAGGAGCTCACAACCCGCTTCGGGAAAAGGCTGCTGCGTTGTGCGATTTTATTTTGGTAAGGTCCAGTCAAGCGGTTTTTTAGGCGTCAGGAAGAACAGATGTCTTTTTCTACTTTTGCGGTTCAACTATTTGGCGGGAAAGGATACGGAGATGACACACTTCGGAGATCAGCTGCGGGAACGACGTGAGGTCTACAGCGCTCTCCTTTTAGACTGGTTTACGGACGACCCCTTCGCTAGTGGATTGGATCACCATCGCAAGTTTTCTCTACCTGTAAAACTCCAGACGATGTCGGATCAGATTCCGCTGGGAGAAGGAGGTCGTCAGGAGCCGTCGAAAGGAAGCCTGTTGTCCACGTTGGAGTCCACTTTTGTAGTTTAGTTGTGTTCTCTCTTTCTTTCTTTATTATTCCATTTCTGCTCTCTCTCTCTCTCTCTCTCTTTCTGTCCATAGTTATTAGAATCTTTCTTTCGATCAAACTTTATAACCAATTAACAGCAGCTTTGTAATTGATGGTTAAACTTTAAGTTATAAAATCCTTAGAGTAAATTTTATTGTGCACGATAATTATGTCTCCTCTCAAAGAGGTTTGTACTCGCCAGTGTACGTTTAACTTTAATGAGTATTTGTCTTTCGTTACTTTTGTGTCTTTTCTATTTACTATCTCTAAAACCTGCATGGATTTCATGCTTCCCCAGCTATGGTCACAATTACGTGAACAAATATTGCCAAAATTATTTAGCCAAAATTATTTAGCTAAGTATGTATCGTTCACTCTGTAAGTACACTAGAATTCATTGTAGGACGTTGTATCGGACATGAAATTAGTTTGGTGGTTGCAATGTGCTTGTAATGCAGGTAGTGCCGAATCCCTTAACTCAAATGATTTTGTAGTTCACCAGTCTGGATTATATTCGTGTAAATGCAAACATAGTTCTTTAAGACCCAAAGGAAATTCTTTGGTTAATGCTGATCCCAAAACTATTGTGCAATAACGTTTAGGGGATGCATACCTTTTTATTAAAACAATACCCAGCTTTGACATGTAGATGTCTCATTCTAACTTTCCAATCTAGGGGTTCTGAAGCGCTCGCTTTCTTTTCCTTTCTTTCTTTTTTCCCTTTTTCCCAAGGGTTTTCATAGATGATTTATCTATCGATAACTCGCTGCCATTTGAAATGCAAAAGGACTTCTCAGGTGTACCTTCTTGATGTAGGAAAAGGCTCTGACAAGCCAGATAGCGCGACAGCACTGCTCGTTGTTGTCGCGTGTTTATGGCAAGAATCTCCTTGTGCGCAATGTATCCAAGTGCTTATTTCTTTTGTATCATGTACAAACTCGCTTAACCGCTTTAAACATTTGTATTGTCAATGCATTTATGTATATTTGGAATGCAACTGTATACTCAAACTCCATCCACTATGTTCACTTTTGTCCGAAAACAATAACGGTCGTATAAGGACTTCTATTTTGTGGAAGTAATAACACACCTAGCATTTTGGTATAGCGCATGCGCAAGCTGACGTCAGTAGCTGATTAGTAGTAGGATATAGAAGTAGAATGGGCCTACAAGTTTTGTTTTCATTCAGTGCCGTGTTTGTATACATATACAGCTTACATATTGGCTGAAATCAAAACTTCTAAAGACCTAGTATTTTTGCATTTTTTGCGAACAATACATGAGAGTAGAGTTAGATCGTAGAGTAGCACCGAAATACTGCATCTGAAATATGACTGTAAAGTTACGTAATAGTTTAAAGTTTATGATATATCGTAAACTTGCACTGAATCATGTATCTTTTTTATAAACTTGTATTGAATGTTATTAGGAGGAGTTAGGAAGGGAGTTGTTTACGCCTTATGACGGTTGGAAGAAGCCGGAATGTAAAAGCCACACGAAATTGCTGCAAAAAATGTCGTAGATTTAGAATTGAAATGGGTATGTTTGTGTGTATGTGTTGGGGTGAAAAAGCGCGTCATTACATACGCGTTAATGAGTGAATGAGTGTGTGTGAGGTGGTGTGTGTGTGTTAATTGTGTGCGTGATGTTTCCGTTAGAAATAGCGTGTTCAGAAAACGGAGGACGAATTCAGATTTGATGGCCCGTATTGTACAGAAATATAGGATAAAACAGTCTTTTTGTCACATCATTTTGTCCTGTATTATATACTAGTATCGATGCTGAAATAGTCGTTGTTTATTTGGATATGTTACGCAAACTGAAATGTTTCTTATAGGTAAACAGAGGATTTGCTTCTTTAAAGAAGCGTTAGTATTAATCTAAAACTCGTTTTTATTTTCCCTAGAAGCGGGTTTTATTTTGCAAAACTGTTGACAATGGTGCTGATTTTTGATATTTTGGAGTAGATTTTCATCATTTTTTCGTTTCTATATCTGCTATTTGTGTGCGTATCAGGCTGGAGTTGAAACAACTTCATACGCCGCATCACCGATCACGTCATCATTTTCATGGCGACACTGTCAAACTTGTGACCAATCACGTTGGCCGATCGCTGTTGTTGTAGAAACCTGTTTATCTTTCCAGCACGTGTAGCTGTCTTTGTGTCTTTAACCATTTTAGAAACATTTAGTTTTCAACTTGTAAGATATTCATTAGATTTATGTTCCACTTTTTCAACTGAAATATTATTTACTTAACAATTGTTTTTTCTTCTGAAAGGAACTTTAGGTTTCGATCTTTCCTTTTTTCTTTTGTGATGTACCATGATTGTCACCATATTTCTCGGGGAGGGACAATAATCACAACAACATTTAAGTTAACTAATTTAAACGTCCTCAGCAAGGAAAAAAAATGGGTTATGCTAATTGAAGCTGCTCCAATACATACATGTAAATGCTGTTGTATGTCTAACACTTTTTTTGCTGCATAGTATAGTGTAGATATTGAAAACGAATGCTGTAACTTTAGGCGTTCATTGAGTTAACATTTAATTATTTTAGATGTCGCAAAATATGCTGCATTATTTCCGAGGATGACTCGTTAGTCAACCGTTTTTGCCGCCAGAAAAATAATTTTGGTGGCTATAAGAGATACCACTGATATTTGCTGCTTTGGCAATCAGTTATAGCCAAATTAAATGATAATCGAGACATTCAATGTTTGTTTGATTTTTGCCACTGATTTTTGGGTGAGTAGCGAAATTGCTATGAAATATTGATTTTCGCTAAACAGAGTATCAAACTTACGGTAATGTCTCAATTATTAACAAGCTAGGTGGTAAGGAAGAGAAAAAAAAAGCCTTTGAAAGGCTCGTTTACACTAAGGTCCAAAGTCCAAACATTGTGGAGTTCATCAGCAACGTACATCGTGACGTCATGAGGTACGTTTCTAAAATCACGATGTTTTTACCGTAGTGTGAACGGGGCCTGTTGTGAAAGGTTTAAAGAACGGAGAGTCATTTGATATCAAAGGAGAGTTCATACTACAAAGATGCTGCTAGATTACATCTCTGATCCAACTTTGGATGGAGACGGTCTCCTTAACAAATTTACACCACATCGTTGCTGCATTGATCCGTAGAAATATGCTGTCGCTTCGTTCATAGAGAGCTGAAGAATAAGGCTTTTAAGATTTAGTTTTTAATGATTGCCTTGTTAAAGATCCAAAGCTTACAAACGCTCATAGCTTAATGCAAGCCTTAGGAAGAGGCATGTAACATACTGCATGGAATATAAATATCACAGAAGAGATATTTAGAAATGAAATTAGTGCATATACTGTCATCATTGCAAATAGATATGGCAGGCTAATAATCTACTAATCTCCGTTTAGTACACGCATAATATGCTGATAAAATTATTGCTACTTAATGCTGCAATAATGCGCATGCTCTTTATTTTAGAGTCAATATTATTATTACATACGTGCTGCACTGATAATAATAGTAACTGTTATGTTATATGCTGCTTTCTTTGACGTAAGCTTGCATTAATTTAATATAATTCAAAGCTATTATAGTTGATAAGGTTAATATAAAAGTGAAGAGATTTAAGATGTACAAATTGCTGCAAACTGTGTCAATGCGCTATACACGCAAAAAAGACCGGTTGTACACCACAAAGTTGCTGCAATGTAACTCAAAGTAGTCGGAGTTGAAGCCGTTGTCATTCATCGACTTTGAGTAACTAGTTAGGAGAAACAATTATTATTATTATTATTATTATTATTATGTGTATGGTAGCTTTAAACCTACTAATTGCTGCAAACATGTCTATACCGTGCTTGACACACGCTAGACAAAACTACACCACATCATGGCTGCATACGATAGTAGAAATAGATTCATTACGAAAAAAATGGTGTTAGCGGATTACCGTAGCGTTCATAAAAAAATGTGTAGATATTCGTTTAGTTCCTGACTGTTAACAGTTTCCATAGACAGATTTGACCCGGGTTAAAGTGTTAAACATGCGGACAACATGAAAGGCGTATACAACTTATTTTCTTTTGTATTGATTGTTTAGTAAAAATCATACGCTCTCTGTATCTTGAACACTTTCCATCATATTGTATTGCACGTATATTTGGCAAATTACTATCTTTTAGATCATTATATATGTCTTGTTGTCCATTTATTGTATATATATAGTTTGCATATCTGTACACACAATAGTATGTTTTGTGTATTTGGTGATCAGATTGTAAATGTTAAACTTGTAGAACACTTCATATAATAACGATCGAACTGTACAATATGTATACACCTTAATCTTCTTTTGCTCTTTTGATAACATTTTATTCATGTTACGAATATGAAATACTATCTTAATGGAGTTATTAACAACGATTTGATGATGCATACGCATGAAAGTTTACACGGATCTAATTTCGATACCTCATTGATAGATTTCCTTCCAGAAATATTATTGTGTAGTAAATTAATTTCTCAATTGAATTAGAAAGGAGGGAGGATGTATTTTAAAATGCAAGTCGTGTGTGTGGGTGTCCTTCATTGTATTTCTTTCATTTGTATTTGTTCGATCGAATTCAGGGTACTTTTGTATAGCCCCCCCTCAACAGAAAAATCCGTCTACACATTTGTTATCCACAAATGTTTCTCAGATAAAATTACCTGAGCACTTGTGATGATCAAGGGTGTGTGATCATCGATATAATGTATAGGTGTACATTGTCTGTATTATGCAAACTTTATTTTAGTCAGGGTAATTTTTAAAATCCTAAACGAACAAGTTGAGATCACTTTGTGTGAACAACTCCTGTATGCGTCGTTAGAGAAACGTCAAGTTCCCTCGTCATGTTCAGACAAATACATGTACTGTTATATTGTCAATCGAAAAATGTGAAATGTGCCATTAAATAAAAATGTGAACGTAGAGTTAGTATTTCATTGGACTATTATCATTTTAATTTGAACGGATATTGGATTGTGTAGTACTGATGTTATTAGACAAAAAGAAAATAATAATTTCAATTGTTGATGATGTCAATCTTGTAATATTTCCGTATATGTTGTAGTTCTTGCGTCCATGAATATTTGGTATCTCAGGATATTTGGATAATAACTTTTCGTCGCTTTCCTTTCTTGTTTTTAGATTGTAGAATTGTTATTAAGCTTGTAGATAGGATAAATTCGTAGTAGAATATTGGTAGTGTATTGGTAGCATGTAGGTAGTACATCTATATTATTCTATCCTCACTTTGTTTTCCCAGCATTTATCGAAAGAAAAAGAACCAGTATGGAGCGTTATACTTTGTCGATATTTTTTTTCTTTCAGAAATGTTGTACTTCATTTTGTAATCAGGTGATGCATGTTGGGAACGTCGGGCATTATTTCCAATGTTGTTTTATTTGTTTATTTTATTCATATATTATCGTCGCGGGTTGTTTTGGTATGTATTGGTATACTTGATTAATGGGTGCTCTGCAGGAATTATATTTTGATCGTCTTACATCAAATTATTTCAAAATTGCTTGTATAATCTTTGATATTTTTTTAGAAAATCTGTAAAAACACATTTAATGAATCATTAGTCTCAAAAGTCGTCTTGCTGACATAATAATTGTTCTCATTGCTCTAAAAATCGTAAACGAGTATAACATTGACGAATGATGATCATTCATTCTTAATTTTCCCAAACAAGTTCTTTTGAAATTGAAGAGCATTAATTTTTTTAATTTTATCTCGACTTTTAAGTGTGAAATGCCAAACAGAGAAAGAAAAAAATGTCAATGCACTGTAATTAGCATGTAAATTAACTGTAAATTCTTTATTTTGATGTAAATAAATGATTTAAAAGCTGAATCGTGTATTCAAATGTCTGTATTTACTGTTTACTAGTCCTGAGAGAGAGAGAGAGAGAGAGAGAGAGAGAGAGAGAGAGAGAGATGAGGAGGAGACAGGTGAGAGATAGAGGAAGAGAGAGAGAGAGAGAGAGAGAGAGGGAGAGGGAGAGAGATGAGGAGGAGACAGGTGAGAGATAGAGAAAGAGGGAGAGAGAGGGAGAGATGAGGAGGAGACAGGTGAGAGATAGAGAGAGAGAGAGGGAGAGAGAGATGAGGAGGAGACAGGTGAGAGATAGAGAAAGAGGGAGAGAGGAGAAGAAATGAGGAGGGCAGGGAGGGTGAAGGAGGGGGGGGGGGTACGCTCGCTATTTATAAGGACCACCATTCATTAGACCACTATTCTGTCTGTGTGTAATTGGGTTTTTACAGACGTGTTTCAATCAGATATGATTATTTACGTCTGAAAGACGTGAGGGCTGCTAATCATAAGGACCGTTATTAAAAACTTGAGAAAAGGGTCATTATTCGCAAGGACCGCCATTCATAATCGAAGACGAGGGTCACTATTCATAATACAAAATCGGGATCGTTTTTTCGTAGGGGTCCCTATTCATAATACGAGAAGAGGGTCGCTATTCATAATACGAGAAAATTGAAGATGAATAGCGACCCTCATTTCGTATCATGAATAGCGGTCCTTACGAATAATGACCCCCAATAATTATGAATAGCGACCTTCACCTCACATTATGAATAGCGGTCCTTGTAAAAAAACGGTCCTAATGCCATTATGAATACTGACACCCTTTCCATCCTTATGAATAGCGGTCCTTATGACTAGCGAGGTTACCGAAAGGAGAGAGGCAACATTTTTTTATTTTTTATTTTTTTTTATTTATTTTTATTTTTTATTTTTTTTTTGGGGGGGGGGGGTGGGGCTGTAGCACAATGTATTATAAGTATGATATTCATGTATTTAAGCCTATAACTTACCTGTGCCTTGGGCGTGTAGTGATTGAGCAGGTGCGTAGCGTTGGTCGATCCAGCCATTGAGGGGACACTGTTGTTTAAATGGGGGAGGGGGGGGGGTAGGTGTTTCAGAATATCAAGCAGATTAAATTAGAAAAAGAGGCCATAGAGAGGGATGGAAGGGTGTCTTATCATACTCTTTTAATGCTGCCTTTCCCCTCCTTTTCTTTTCTTTTCCCTTCTCTTTTCTCTTTGCACTCGTTGGATTTGGGGGCACTTGCTTCCTTGCGCCCATACGGTATTTACACACTGTTAAAACAAAAAAAGTCACACACTCATCACCAGAACGAATTCCATCCCCTCCATTATTTTGTCTGTAAAAGTATTAGGCCGATAATTCAAAATGCAAATGATTCCAGGAAAACTGTCCCCGGACAACTACCGCGGACACATCCAACCCTGCACTCCTCCAGGACAACTATCAGTGCTCTCAGGGCAAATTCACCCACATAGCGGAGTAGTAACATGTATCCCAGGTCTTTAGCCGGATGGTGATGATATACTCCAACATGTAAGTAATTCTGTTGTGAATAGTCATTATCATCAATAATCTTCGACTGACCCAGATTCCATTCACGCCACCATAAGCAGCACAATGCAATATTTTCAGACGACCCCATTTTTACTCTTTTTCACCCTCCCGTTGCATGGGAAGGCGCGATGACCGTGACCTAGAAAACCATCGTTTTAATAGCCTCGGATGCGATGTTCCCGTTGTGCCTCAGTCTGTCTGGTAGTCCTATTGCTTGATCTAGATCCTCCCTGACCCAGTTATCTGGACGAAACCAGGTGAGCTGTATACTGATCGAACTCAAGGGATGATTTCCGCGTCAAAACACGGTTATGATGCAAGCGTGAACTTCATCGCGGTGTTAAGTGGCCAAGCTAAAGAGGGCAAGGGACAACACACCCCTCTATTCGAATATTGAAAAAGAGAAGACAAAAAGAGGAAGAAAGAAAGCGAGATGAAGAAAGGATAATTGATGAGGAGACGATAAGACCCACTTCCACACCTACCCCTGACGGGTGGCCTTGTTAATTCGCATTTCATCAATCATATTACATAGGCGCTCCACCCCCATTTTGACGGTGCCCCCTACCCATTAAACCCATACATACCCCCCCCCCCCCTCCTCAAGCTATCAATCAAAAATGTTTTGTTAGAGTTTATGGTTAACAATATCTCTTGATGTCATCAGAGCTGAAAAATTAGGTAAACAAATATATAAATAGTTTTTACAAAATCGGAATAAAAAAAAACTAGAGCCTGTATTGATTTCCAGATGATTCATGCGTTTTATCATGTTCAATTCAATTTCGTAATGGTTAAAATAGTAATTTTATTTCAGCATTTCAATTGTTTCTCTCCCATAAAAGATAACATAGAATAAACAAAGTAATTAGGGAGAAGAGGGCGTGGCGGGTCCAATTTCTCCTGTATTAATTTGACTGATAATGTGATCATATATGAAGGGAAGTTTCATTGTTTTGCTATGGTTGATTCCTATGCCCAATACTTTGCTGAAATTAAAGATCAACTGAAGAATAATATTAATTTCTCGACGAACACGATCAATGAACATGAAAGGTACGGGAAACAATCTTATAGCAATATGGACTTTTAGATTTGCTCGACGACAAAGTGGACTGCTACGTGTGACGTCCTGATAAGGCACTGTGATGTCTTTTAAGGCACTGTCAATACCTTATAAAGACGCCACGCATAGCAGTCAACTATGTCGTCGTGTAAAAGTCCCTAATGTTCAAGCTGGTTGAGATTGCTTGCATGAGTGCACCTCCTTTGTTTGGTGCACGTTAGAGCATTGGTGAATGCTATACCAGGCAAGGCATTCTAAGCTGTAGCGATCGAAAGTGCTGGTTATACATACACTGTACATTGTGTGATGCAGGAGCCTGGAGGAAACATGATCAAATTTCGTTTGAAGCAATGGTACATAATTATATCTGAAGTAAGTTGATTTCTTAACTAATCTTTTACTTTATCAAACGCCAACGGACAATCACATTATTACTGTGTCTGCACATTATTATCTGTGACTCAGTTATGAATTGCTACCGTATAAGATTTAATAGTGAAAGTTGACGATTATTGAACCATGTGGGACTAAACAGAAAATTCAATAACATGTTATCAAGGATGTTGCACTCGTGAAAAAAAGGCGTAAACAATACAAACCGGAATACTAACATATTCAAGTTGTATGCATACTTTATAACCAAATTTTTGTGCAACAACCGGAAAGCTTGTCTGAGGATTGCCCGACATAGCAACGAGTAATGCATGCAGACTGGACTCCAAGTATTGTAGTTTATTTATTAATAACAGGTAAATGGAATAATTTGTCACTAGGTCCCTTGAAAAGAAACACCTATAAATTTGAATATCTTTGTAAACCGGTCTATTGTAGAAATCAATCAAGTAAAGGTGAAAAGTGAGCACTATTTTTTGTTTGCCTCCTAAAATTTTAAAATCGCACCCCCCCCCCCTCCCCCTCCCGTTGAGTACCAGGGTAGGAGGCCCGTCTTCTTTTTTTAAACAGATAAAGGTTGAATTAACGTGTTTTTACCTTTTTGGGGTGTTTTTTCCCCAGGAGAGGGGCCCCTGGCTCTACCTTTGTGGCGAGCTGTATAAATGCTTAATGAACATTACTCGAATGGCAAAAAAGGGAAACCCCCTCCTAACAATTTCGTATTGTGGTCTTCGCGCGTACTTATTGGCGATAATGGCATGAATGAAATAATTGGACGGGTCAATGTCAAAGACCCAAATAGGTGTCAGAAGCCTAATGAGAAGGGGATTGATTTAATTAGATAATTGCGTGAAATGAGGTAACCGTCTGGTGTAAATGGAGTACATGAAGGCGTAAAAGTGATTAGTTTGCTAGCTTGATGACTGACTTATCGCCGGGGGGGGGGGGGGGGGCCGGGGGGGGGGGGGGGGGGGGGATAGTTTTATGAGACCTGTGCAAGCTATCATGGACCATAATGGACACTGTAGTTGTATTTCCGAAAGTTCATATTTCCGAAGGTTCGTATTTCCGAAGGTTCGTAATTCCAAAGGCTCGTTACTCCGAAGGTCCGTTCATAATGGTTCATAATTCCGAAAATGGAAAAAGGATCATAACATTAATTTTGCTTCGCTAAAGCCCGGCACTACACGATCCTCCTGCGATCTGATTTTCGTAGGAAGGGCATTCGTATTACGTATGGAAATCTAAAAAACGCTATCCCCTGATTTAGGGTATAGGGTCTGAGTAGTTAAACAGGCGAAATTATAGTGCATTTAACTCTTCCGGTCAGAATAAAAGCCAAATCCCAGAAGCGGATCTAGAGGGGGGGGGGGGGGGGACCATTTTTTTAAATCTTATCTTTTTTTTTAAACTTGTAATTTTATTTTATTCTATTTCTATGTATTTATTTCATTTATTATTATTATTATATTATTATTATTATTATTATTATTATTATTATTATTATTATTATTTCTTTTTTTGGGGAGGGGGGGGGGGGGGTTGGGCGAACAAATGTCACAGAGTACCTTGCCCCCCCCCCCCATCAGCTTTTTTGAGGACACGGGCCACCGCCGAAGTGACAAGCTAGGCCAGCGTTGCCGATTCTCATCCCCAAAATCCCCACATTAAAAAAAAAAAAAAAAAAAAAGAAAAAAGAACGCACGCTGGAGAGAAACCCTTTCAAGTGCAAATATTGTGAGAAGATATTCAACTCATCTGGTAACTTAACCAAACACATGATAACTCTGGATATAACTGTGTATTTAACTGTTACTTGATTTAAAAAGACATTATCATGCACTGCTTTTTATGGTCTCCATTGTGTTAATAGATGCCAGGAAAACATCACTTACGGGGTTCAAATAAACACCCCCAAAAATCGGCTCGCCGCTTTGCGGCTCGTGGACGATGCTCCGCATCGTCATTATTGGTCAATCCCCCCCCCTGAGCAAAAAGCTAGATCCGCCCCTGAATCCTGAGCCGATTTAGTCTTTTCCTTTCAAAGGAAGCATGACATCCCCTGATATTCGAACTGTATTGATCATATGACATTTCAGATCCTCGGTTTTTGAGATTTTACATGTTTGAATGTTCATAATGAAAATGCTATCACAAATTCTTCCAAAATCGGATTCTAGTCAGATCGTGTAGTGCCCAGTGCTAGACGATTGGGGGAGGGGGGGGGGGGGGGGGGGGGGTGTTAACGAAGTGCCTAACCGTGCGATGTTCATTAATGGGCCTCAATACGTCTGACCTTGCTTTGCAGGCTTTATTGTCATTATTGTATTCCACATCGAGTACATTTGATGTATCATAATTATAGGACCCACTATGCTACAATATTGACTTATTGTTGCCTGTAACGTTCTAAAGACCTCGTAATCGGAGTCAAATGAATTAATGATAATATTTGTCAGCCTTGTAATATGAGAATATTGGATCACTGCCAATATTACGCTGGCAATATTATGTAAACATGAGATCATAGCTACGTGAGAAAAGTTGATAATAAGTGAACAATAATTAGTAGGCTGAAACCTAATCCTGGGAACGAATAACAAAATAAGCACATATAGGCCTGGAGAAATGACGATTATTTTTCGAAGAAGAAGGCGAAAATTAATAAAAGATGAAGATAAAGAAAATGAAGAAGGAGAAATTTAAGGAGGAGGAGAAGAGAATTTAAGGAGGAGGAGAAGAATGATAATGAGGAGGAGAATGTGAAGGAGAAGCAGAAAAGAAGAAGAAGAAGAAGAAGAAGAAGAAGAAGAAGAAGAAGAAGAAGAAGAAGAAGAAGAAAGATAAAAAGACAAAACTTTATGACATTTATATACGTCTGAGCTGAAAATCAAGAAAACGAGGAGGAAAAGAAAATAATTGAGAAAAATGAGAAGGCTTGAAAAGAGAAAAAAGAAGGCGTGACAGAAGAAGGCGTGAACGAAGAAAAAGGAGTACTAAGAGTTAGAATGGAAGAAGATAGGAAAGGAAGAAAGAGGGGGAAAATCGAGAAGGGGGAAAATCGAGAAGATGTAAAACGAAGCGTAATCCAGATTTATTGAATCTATCTCTAATAATAATAGAGTACAAAACGACCACCCCTCCCCAAAGGAGGAAACGGTGTCCAATGTATTCCCAAGCTTAGTTCAATTTTGAAATCTCCATGATTATTTTATTCTTTAACTTTTTGACAGGCATAACGAGATTCTGGATATGAAGCCAAGCAATGATATTCATCCTCATGTTTTATTAGTCAAATCAACATCTTGAGACAGACATTGACAGAGGACTGATGATGAAAGTTTGTTTTGATGACCCTGTGTCTGCCTTATTGATACATCCGAGGAGCCTGAAAGTGCATTGACACTGACAAGAGGTAAGATATACCATTTGTTTTCTTCTTGTAGATTATCTATGTTCCCTTTTTGTACGTTTAAAACCATATAAATACCAATGGGACCTACAGCAGAACTACAACAGGCCAAGCAAACATTTGCATTATAAACAAAATATCATTAGCAAAGAATCAGCCGGTTTGGTGGTGTGTTTGCGATATTAACCCGTTAACAGACCGAGTCCAAGGTTTTCGTTCATTTTCTGTCCCCTATTAACGATAAGAAAAATAACAACACCACATGCAGCAAGTGTCACTTTCCTCGCTTTTTGGTTTGATCTCAATGAAGATGCTGGTATCTTATGGGACAAAATATAATGAACTCCCCCCCCCCCCCCCCCAACATCCCACACGTACTTAGCGTCGACAATCCAAGACAAAAATTAATCCATTTTCTCTAGTTACATGTAGCTCTCGCGACGAGCAGACATACTGTCGCATTTTTTAACAGAAGAGGGCGCCATATCATTTTGTCTGATTCGTCACAAAGAGAATGCCATACTATTTTGCGAGTATATATATATATATATATATTTTTTTTTTGGGGGGGGGGGGGGATATACATCGCTCAAAGTCGCAGAGAGTGTGGAAGATGCAAAGAAGCGATAACAAAGAGATGCAACATGAAAATATGTGGAAAGAGAAAGAAAACAAAACAAAGGGCAAAAATACTAGTGAAAAGAAACATTTAAAGGGAAAGTCCACCCCAAAAATAAGTTTGTTTCGATAGAGGCAGAATAATAAGAAAATCAGGTGAGTGAAAGTTTGAGCAAATTCTGAATGAAAATAAGAAAGTTATGAATTATTGAAGTTGTGATCAATCAAATACAAATTGGCAACTCTATGACGTATCATGCGAGCTCAACTTCCATTTGCTCAGTACTAAAAAAATCTAAAATTTTCATTTTCCCTCAAGAAAAATTTCAACCATACATGCACCCTAAATATAATAATTGCAAATATGTTTCTATACTCCCCCTGCAAGGAACAAATATATATTCCGTCATCAATAACGAAGAAAACATGATTTTATGGAATATTATGCACAAAGCAAATGAAGGAGAGCTCGTATAATAAGTCACAGAGTTGCCAATTTGTATTTGATTGATCACAACTTCAATAATTCATAACTTTCTTATTTTCATTCAGAATTTGCTCAAACTTTCACTCACCTGATTTTCTTATTATTCTGCCTCTATCGAAACAAACTTATTTTGGGGGTGGACTTTCCCTTTAAAAGAAAGTATTGGTAGAAGCACTCTTGCTTTAAAATTGGACTGTTATTCTATTTTTTTCTTTGTTTTAAAGCAAGCTTTCATCTCTCTCTCTTACTCACATGACCCCTGTCCATTTTCCTTTCTGTCTCTCTTTTTCTATCTCTTCTTCTCTCAATCACCTCTCTTTTTTTATTATTAAAAACTCTTTATATTATATCTTCGGCAACATACACCCCATTAAATGCTCAATCCAGGGGCAGATTGATTTATTTTCAGAAATGGAGAGGGGCACGCCCAAAGACGTTTTGAATATATTGAAGTAGGGAGGTACGCCCAAGCCCCTAAACCCTCTACCAAGTTGCACAGATCCATTAGAAGGCAAAATAAGCCCCACCAAATAATTCATTAGCCCTAGAATAGTGCATACCTCCCTATTACAATTTTCCTCAGGGACACGACACGGGAATGCCTCACTTTCGGGGACTTTCTTTTAGAGGGGGGGGGGGGGGGGGGGGGGGGGGGGGGGGGGAGGGGCTTCACCCTAAAAATGGATAGACTCCCCTGGTGTCACAGTACTTGGGCATACCTCATACTTGCACACCGAGAATTTTACAATTATTAACTCATTGTTATGTTAACATTATGAATATTTTATTATCATGATTTTCCACTAGACAATTTAAACATTGTCCTTAAGAAACTCATCTAATCCTTTAACAGCACAGAAGACTGTTACAGCAGACTAAATATGTAGAAACAAAAAACTAAACATTTAGAACATGATTACTGAGATCCATGATTTAAAATTTGGCAAGATAAAAGGAACTGAATATCCTCATGCATCTAAACTATGTACAGGTTCCACTTGTAATCCTATCACAATATGATTGTCTCTACAACAAAAAAAACAAAAACAAAAAAAAGTTTCGGAATAAAAACAACCGCAACTACTTTTGTAAAATTCAACTCCAGGCCATTTCAACAGCCTTGTATGTCATCATTTGAAATGAGAGAACATTACAAAGACGTATTCCGTGATCCGAACAGGATATCTATGGGATATATAATCAGGATATTGAAATGGACCAAAGTTGATATTTCTAAAGTAGCTGCGATTGGCGTTAATATCACATGCACCAGAAAAGACAACTATTCGTCGGTCTAGCCTTATGATAAGTATCATCGAATGGAAATTTACAGTGTGTGGCTACAATGTACAGGTAGGTGATAAATAGTTGAAATACTAATACATGTAGTAATGTTACTGAATGGAAGCTATTATACAAAAGTGCAAAACATGAAGAAAGAAATCACATTCATATTACCACTTATAGATATGCTTTTGAACATTGCAACAAAGTCATATAGAGCATGTCATTGAAAACACCAGTGGTGTATCCAGAAGTTGATATAACAGAGGGCTATTCCTCCCCAAATATGGGGTGGGGGCTCTAATGTCTAATATCTTTGGGAAGCCATAAAGAGGTACACAATCCATTTCATTAAAAAAAAGGAAGGCTCAGAATACGGGTAATGGTTGACTTCAAGCCATGCTGTTTATCCCACTAATCATATCAAATAACATACTTTCCATGACTCCATGTGCATGTATCTTGGCCCCATATGATGTTCAAGTGTTCAACTAATCCAAGTTGCCTTCATTTTTCACCTGGGCCTTCAAATGGAGAAGGAAGGGTACCCCGATTTCAGCACAATCCGGGGGGTGTTTCACAAAGATTCTAAGTCGAACTTAACTCTAAGTTGGACGTAAAAGTTATGGAGAGCCATTTGTAGCCTTAAAATAAAATGTATTCAAAAGCAAAAATTCAAGTATTTTAGACTTCTTGTTACATCCACATCAAGAACATGAGATCTCCTTGATAATAGAATATATGAATGTTTTGAATCAACATTTTATGCCTTTTAAAATAGCTTTTACAAAATATTTTCAAAGACACTAATAGCTTTCCATAATGGTTAAGTTCAACTTAGAGATAAGTTCAACTTAGGATCTTTGTGAAACACCCCCTGGACATGCCACTGATCATAGTACAAAACTCCTGTACTTCACATTAGCTAATAGTGACATACAGTGGTTAGAGCCACACTGTACTAGAAGCACTACCGGGTCAGCTGTAGCAGTATAGTCCTGTAACTTGCTGCTGCCCTAGCTGCTATTGGTTCTCGCATTGAGTCCTCCGTTTCCGAAGTGGGAAGTAGGTAGTGGGAAGTAGGTATTGGGCTATGCACTGATGGCAAGTTCACCACAAGAAAGTTTATCAGTTCAGTATCGCTTTAAAGGCCCACTGCACTACTGGTAGCTACTTGCGCCCTCTATATAACAAACAATGCCTAATCGGTGACCATTGGTCCCCCATGATCCTCTTTTTCTTATGTTAACTGAGAGCTGAGTTGATGAGATAACCACCTGTCCAGTGACCTTGCAGAGCGGTCTAATCCCTCCTGTAAACTACGGCAGATAAGCTTTAAATCATGTTCACAATTATCAATTGCTTATATCTCAATGCAAAAATGAAGAATGTTTGGATGAAGCTATGATACAAGCGCGAGACAAATGCTGATATACAACGTGATATTGCAGTAGGTGGTTGCGTAGCTCAGTTTTAAACAAAATGAGAGAAGACTTATGTTTCATAATGATGTACGAAATGTCTCAAAGCATATAGCTTATGATATAATTAAGTTTAATCTTTAAAAAAATGATGGACATGATTGAAGAAAAAGTGTTTAAGATCGTTGCAGCTTTTCATTTATACACATATAGGGCAAGAGAAATAAAATTTGGCAATATCACAGATGATTCATAATTGACACAACAATTTTCCTATTTACAATACTGTCATTACATCTTTTTATGCCAAACAAAGGACCTTAAATTCTTTTTTATTTCAGAGCCCACAAAAATGAAGATTTATTAAAAAAAAATTAAATTCAGATAAATGTGTCTCAGAAATGTCTATACAATTATTTCAAGATTATTTACATTCGTCATCTGTGGTGGGGCCCATATGCAAGTAGAATTAAATGAAAACACATTTTGTTTTGCTGATAAAATATTACCTGGTGATAAAACCATAAGACCCAAATTTTTCATTAAAAAAAAACATTATATGTTCATCTATTTACCTATTGCTATTCAATACAGGAAAAACAACTTCAGGAGGTGGAAAATACTTGTCAATTTTTAATATTTGTCTACAAAATTTCACCAAACCCTCCCCCCCCCCCAAAAAAAAAAAAAAAAAAAAAAAACTAAAACAAACAACAACATAATTTTCCCCAACAAATGTCACTAACTGTCTCTTACATTAAGATTATATCATAATACGTTGCTTCTACAATGTAATACATGAACAGTTTTCCACTCTGTTGAATACCTAGCATTTTTAATGTAGAATGCTAGAGTAGAGATAAAGTGATGCGACAACTGTTCCACTCCCTGAAGTTGTTTTTCCTGTATCGAGTATCATAGTAGGTCTACACCTGGAGTTACTGTACAAGTACATCAAAATTGATGTCTCAATATACAGTTAAACAATCCATCGTTTCATAACGTGTAATTAGTTGAGTCTCCATAGACTGATGTAATAGTCTTAAGCTTTGTTCACATACGGTACGCTATGGTACACCATCTGGGCTTGTTCAGATATGGCACAGTAAACCGCTTCAAAAAAAAAAAGCTACTGCATTTGTTTAATATATGTAAGCGAATTGCATCTATGCGTGGCAAAGGACTGGGGTGTATTTACTGAGCTCTGTCTTATAAGATACAAACAAATTAAATGAATTACTCTTTACGTCACTATGAAGAAACAAAAACCTGCTTTTTGCTTGACATTTCTGCATTGTAACACACACCAAGGTGTTGCTGTTTTTTTACACCAAGAAAAAAAAATGATGCGGCTTTCTGCATCAGATGTGAACAAGATTTTACCATCTTCGAGCTCTAATTTGTACACATTCAGAAACTTGTTTTGCTATCACAGCACACTGGCGAATTTAAAGTCGATTTCTTTTTAAATCTTGGCCTCATAAGTTTCATTTTGGTAACTTGTAGTGCAGACTGGTTAGACTGTACATAAGATACCTTGTTAGTAGTCGATTCACGTGAATGAACTTCTAATCACCTAATGACTAATAACATCGAGGAGACTGACGATATATGTGATTATTCATTATAACAATTCCATAAAGCACATCCAAGAGAATTTTCCATCGGTCCAAAATAGCATGACTACCTTGAAATCTTGATAAAAAGGGAAGTTTTCAACTTAAAGGTCTGTCAATAATGTTCAATTTCTGGAATCGTGGATAATAAAACGTCTTTCTGGGAGCATGTTTGGAAGAAGATTTTATGCTTAAGACATATTGGATGTAGGAATAAGGAGCAGATGAGAGAGAACATCTCTAAGACTGTTATCTGCATTCTCCAAAGGTGCAGGGGTTGTTGGTACACCTGGCACCGGAGTAAGAGGAGCTGGGTCAGGCAGGGGGATTGACTCAGGGGGATCAAACGATGGTATCTCGACATCTTGGAGAAGTCGTTCTTTCTGCTTTCTGAGAGATACAATGGCAAACTTCTGGCTGATTCCTAGCGTATTCATGAAGAAAAGTTTGCACACGTTCTCTTGCCAGTTGCCTAACTTGAGGGTGTACTTCATGTGCACCTTGCGATTCAGCTTCAACTGAGAGGCTGGGAGCGTACGCTTCTTGACGGCATTCTCTTCGATGCAGTCCTCGATGTACTGACGCTTCTTCTCCCATGTCATTTCCTTGCTCCAGAACATGTTGAAGATCTTTTCCCGTAATTCCTGAGGCACACGTTCCAAGCATTGTTTGCGACAGTTCGTGCAAGGCTCCTTGATCTTGCGGGCTGGGATGACGTTGCCTTTGTCGTTGACATAGGTCTGACCGGCACATCGCATGTCTGATGTGTCCCAGGTGCGATGCCTTGGCTTGGGATGACCAATATGTCCAGAGGTTGATGGAATATCTTCCAGCCGTTCATCATCCTCATCATCTTCCTCTTCGTCATCATCCTCATCATCATCGTCAGAAACTGGCATCTGTTCTGTGGGTGCCAGAAGAACGGAGCATTGAGGGTCAGCAACAATCAGAGCCTTCTTTTTTGGAGTTGTGTAATCATCAGCATCCTCCTCCTCCTCATCATCTTCTTCACTCGATGGTCTATACTCTTTATCCTTAACCACAGATTCATTGTGCATCTCATCATCTTCAGTCTCCTGCCTCTCACTCCTTGAAGTATCTGCAGAAGAAGTGGTCCCAAAGGATTCCTCAACAGGTGCTTGTTTTGAAGAACGGCTGTGCTTGTGCTCACCTTTCCAGACTTACTGTCTGCCTGTTTCTTCCCAGCCTGCCTGGTTGATGAACTTGGAGTGCTGGCTGTCAACATCTTACTTTCCTCAAAGATTTTCATCTCCTCGCAAAATACCCTCCTGTACATGTAAGTGCTTGCTGGCTTTGTACCTCGCAGCCAACAGCACTGGCGATAAGCACTGTACATCTTGGAGACGTTCCAAGACCAGCCTCTGGTTGAAGAATGTGTTTGATACTCTCTGCCCTTATTCGGATCAGCCCAGCAGTTGTAGATGATGTGCTGTCTGATCTCTTTGGCTGCAGCAGGGGGTAACTTGGCAAGGGTCCCACACTTCTTTGTCTTGGCTGGATCAAACTCCCCATTTTCGTCTTGCTTTGCAATGCAAGAGGCTATGAAGTTGTGACTGAGGCCCAGGGTGTTAACAAAATACTTGCGGCATACAGACACTTTCTTATCATCCACCTCAAAGAAATATGTGAATCTCTGAGGTTTGTTAAACCTGGTGGCTGCCCTAGACCTCTTCATTCTTATCCTAGAGTTGACAACAGGCCTTGACTCAGTGCAGCTAAGGACATACTTCTTCTTGTCGGTCCAGTCTTTATTAGGATCCCAGAAGTAGTCAAAGAGATTTTGTCTTTGCTCTTCTGTGATACGCTCTGTGCAAGTTTTCTGGCAGTTCTCACAGGGTTCCTTCATCTTTCTTGATGGCCTGACTTGTCCTTTGAAGTTCACATACTCCTTTCCCCCAAATCTCAAGGCATGGTACTCCCTTAACTTGTCTTTCAGGCTGCATTTTGGCTTTGTATTGCGGATGCGCTCCTGTTCCTTCTGCCAGAGCTCTTTGATGAGGCACTCAAGAGCACTGACCTGAGGTGCAGGGGTGTAGTCCAAAGGGCGCTCTTCATTCCGCGGATCACCTGGTCCATCCAACCTCTGCTGCGATATCCTCAGCTCCTCATTCATCAGCTTTCGATAGAAGTGCTTCTTCACCGATGGTCCTTGATGCATCTCGCACTCCTGAACGTAGGAATCGTACATCTTGGGAAGGCTAACCTGCTCCTGTGGTCTGTTCAAGAGATGCGCCTGAATATGTCTCCTCGCCTCTTGTTTCAGTTGGTAGGGGATTTGGTTAGCAGCTGGATGCCGACCTCGTCTATCAGGTATCACTTTCCCATCCATCGTCTTTTTATGCAGTGATATGATGACAAACTTCTCTCCAACCGCAAGTGTGTTGAGAAAGAATCTCTTGCAGACCTTTTCCATGATGCCATCACAAGTCAAATGGTAATGAAAACTGATCCTGCGAGCTTTCTGATCCATTTCTTTCTTGGACCTCCTTCTCTGAATCGGTTGGGGCACAGCATGCTCGATGATGTACATTCTTCTGAACGTCCAGTCCTTGTTAGTATCCCAATAACCATCAAAGATCTCCTGCCTCTGCTCTTCGTTGAATCTCTCAGTGCATCGCTGCCTGCAGTTCTTACACGGCTCCTTCATCTTCCTAGCTGGCATGATGCATCCATTAGAATTGATGTACGGCTGTCCGGAATTACGCAACCTCTTGTTCGTATTCCTCTTCCAGGAGGCAGGATCTCGAGCTCTCTTCTTCGGTGGCCCGCCTTTGCTTTTCTTGGACCTTTCCTTCGGTTTGGGCTCTGCTGGGAGTGGGGCAGAGCTCTTTGGGAGGTACTGTGGCTGGTTAAAGGTCACCAGACCTCCTCTGTTATCATCAAAGCTATGGAGGTTGATTTCATCCCCACCACTGCTGCTGCTGCCTCCCCCTCCTCCCCCTCCTCCTCCTAGCCCAGGTGGTCCTATGTACATTCCTTGCATCCGCTCATGGTGATGGAGGTGGTGGTGATGATATCCATCTCCCTGGACCTGAGGAATTCAGCATAGAGGAAAACAAAACATACAAATTAAAAATGGATAAATTTCCAACATCTCTAATCAATGCATATATTTCATGCAACAATTGTCTTTATAGAAAGAAGCAGAGTACAGCACATCAAGTAATGCATTGGCATATAATATGGAAAAGTATATCAAGTAATGCATTGGCATATACATGTACAGTATATATGAGAACGAGAGCAGCCAATTTTTTTGTAAGTTGATGTTTGTATGCATAATTATCAGGGAAATGATTCTGGAATAAGTTCATTCAATAATGTTCAATTCAATAATGGTTTTATTAAAAAACAATGCCTCGCAGCCAAAATGCTGAATTGTGCATGTTTACATGTATACATGAGCTTCATTACATAACATTATATTTCATTTGTTACAATCATTCATTCAAACAGTATTGGTAACATTTAACAGTATTCATGTGTAGCATTTAAAATCAATCACTATATAGTATTTACATTTTTAAAATCTATTAACTTCACAATAGTAATAACAATAATTGATCAAAAGCAATACAATACATAACATACAAATAAGAAAAAAGCTAATACTGAAATTATTGCACCTGTGTCTTTAACAATTCATATCCATTGAAAATTAAAAGTCAGCAAAATGTTTCTCAATGTTCCCTGTTCAGTTATAATTGTCTTTTTCATCTCAAATTATGAAGTAGATAAGTCAGCGGACATAGTTTGCAGTTCAAGTCCTCCACTATCCAATTTCTAAACTTAAATCCTGTACCTCATCCCAAGACTACCCCTGAACCTATTCCAACACAAGTCCTAACCCTGGGTGACTCTTTGATGCTTTTAAGCCTCAAGGAATGGAAGTATGATCATCAAATGTCTGAGCACTGGGGGTGTTTCACAAAGATCCTAAGTTGAAGTTATCTATAAGTTGGACTTAACAGCTATGGAAAGCCGTTAGCATCTATGAAAATATTTTGTAAATGTTATTTTAAAAGGCATAAAATGTTGATTCAAAACATTTATATATTCTATTTTCAAGGAGATTTAATGTTCTTACTGTGGAAATTTAAAAAGAGTCTAAAATACTTCTATTTTCGCTTTTGAATATAATTTATTTCAAGGCTACAAGTGGCTCTCCAAAATAAGTCCAACTAAGAGCTAAGTTTGACTTAGGATCTTTGTGAAACACCCCCCTGATCTACCCACCTGGTAATGAGGCATGTAGTGCTGTTGGCTAGAGGTCTGGGGCTGGTGGTAGTCGTCGGGTGGGAGGTGGACACTGCCCGTGTAGCTGTTGACCACCTTCAAGCCCTCCTCAGCTAGCAGGGGCAAGTAGCCCATGTTCTGATGAATATGCTGAGGATTCATCTTTCGGTCTGGACAGAGAGTGAAAGAAATAAAGGACATTTTAATCACTAGCAAGTAAACATTAGTAAAAATCCACAATGGAATAAGGAAAATGTAACCCTCTGCTAGTATAGATATAACTATTAGCTTTTGCACAATAGTTGATGTTGATTAGAGTCTACTCACAATCACCATAACATATTTTTCTCTTGGTGGTGTAAGGGTTTCCTAGTGGCTACAGACCTGCCAAGTTTTCGAAACTGCAATATGGGACAACTGTAATCAACAGTCCATTAGAAAGAAGCGAGCAATGCTAGGGGAGCGTATTAAGGCCGGGGGTCCAAGGGGCTGTCTGAGGCCTCGTAAGCTCATGGGTTTGGGCACTGTCAGGCATGTAGGAAAGGTTATCCAGAGGCCTAAAATAAGTATTTGTAATGCTTAAGTTTACAAAAACTGGGCATTATTTTATTTTTTATTTTTATAAATTTGTATACGGAAATTGCAGAATATCCCACATTTTCAAGATTTTGTTCTCTCTCCAAAATGTGGGATTTTTTATATGTAATATCCTTTATTTCCTTTATACTCCTTAACCATTTAAATACGGAATTCCATGTAAACTTTCTTTGAGGTTGATTTGATACGTTTGACACTTTGAAATGATTTATGAAAATAATATACATGTATTATATTTATTCTTGGGAACTTACAAATAACAAGGCACAAGCTATATGCTTTCCAGTAAGTTCCTGTTTCATTTCATAATTTTGAACTTACTGTCAACTATTTCAACTGTTGTGCTAACACAATTGATATGAAATGGAATAAATTTGAATCAATCAATCAATTACTGATTATATGTTTTTTCAGTTCTCCCAATTCAATGTTTCATCAGATTATTTTTTATTTTATTTTCTTTTTGTTTGTTAAAAAAATGAAAGAGAAACCTTTTTTAGAACATGAAGACAATGCAAAAAATAATGCACCATTTCCCATCCCTAAAAAAAAAAAAAAAAAAAAAAAAAACCTCTGGAGACCGTCCCCTCCTACCCCCCCCCCCCCCCCCCCCCCCACCCACACACACACACATAAATGCACACACATAGGTCTAGACTACATCATGACACAGGCTGACTTTTTTTCTTCTTTTCGCAGCTTGTCAGAGAGATTTAGCTTAATTCAGCCACTGGCATGGTTTTGCATACACATATACTGTCTAAAAGTCACTCGTCATTCTCGTGTGTTATCAAATGGTCAAAGAAATTCCAAGCCAAGGGCAGGCCCCAGCTTCAAGCCTATGCCACGGTACCATACACAATTTTCAATATGTCGGACGAATTAAAATCTTTCTCTAAGTTTCTGTTATCACGCCGATTTTCAGACAGATTGCCTCAAAATATTTACCATATCCACACAAATATCAATGTAAGCATACCTCTAAGATATTATCATTCTATTTGTATTCTTATACTTACGGCAAAGATGCAATCCACGGCTTAAAACGGTTGATTTGACCTTTCAGCAAAAGCAAGCAATAACGCCCTTTGTGTAGCTGACAACAACCCACACGCGTTTGTACGTGTACTTTGTATGTAGCATTTCCGTTCAATATGCATTACATGCTACAACGCATTATCTCCTCGCAATATGTTTTGAGCGCACGGGTGTGGCTAGATGTGGCCTTTTACTCACACGTTGATAGTCTCTGCAACAAGACATTTGATTCGCGTTGGAAAATAACATTTCAGATAAATTAATACAATAATATACTTGTAAATTGTAATATACATCTGATAGACAATCTACACAAATCCATCATTTATTTGTATTTACTGTCTGCCTATCTTATCAATATAAATGCAAAAAAAACTAATATATGATTATTATATTATTCGTTTAATTGTTTACAATTACGGATAGACTATATAAAAATAGTATTTTCTGTCACGTCTGTCTGGAAACGGTAGACTCCAAAAACTGTCTGCTATAAGTAGATGTGATACAGTAAATAGATATTTGGCAATCAGCTTACGAAAATGTATGTAAACGCTGTACTATATGAACGGTCTATGCTAGACCTGCATCATATGAAATATATATACATTTTATTTTTTTAAAAATAGACAATCTATACGGTTTTTAATCTGGTATCTAATATAGTGGTGTAAAGGGCTTCAATTTTTTTGCCCCTGCGACTTTTCCCTGCATATTATACGGATATCATTATCATTCTTCATAGTCAAGTTCATCTCCCCCCCCCCCCCTCTCTCTTTCTCTCTCTCTCTCTCTCTCTCTCTCTCTCTCACCCTACCTCCTTCCTTCTCTTCCTCGGCCATCTCTCTCTCTCTCTCCCTTTCTCTGTCGATCCACATCCAAGTTTAAGTTTCTCTCTGTTTCCCTGTCTCTATCCATCTGTATCTCTTAATTCTCTGTCCCTATCTATCTGTATCTCTCTCTTTCTTTCTCTTCTCCTACCTATTTCCTTCTTTCCCATCTCTCTCTCTCTCTCTCCCTTTCTCTGTCCATATCAGACAAATATAAATTAATTTCTCTCTCTCTTTCCCTGTCTCTATCCATATGTATCTCTTTCTTTATCTCGATCTCCCTTTCTCTGTCCCTATCCATCTGTATCTCTTTCTCTTCCCCTATATACATACTTCCTTCTTTCCTATATTTCTCTCCTTTCTCTAGCTGTTCCTATCCATCTGTATAATTATCTATCTCTCTCTCTCTCTCTTTCTCTCCCTAGCTAGGCTTCCTTCTCTCCCATCTCTTTCTCCCTGCCTCTTTCCATCTGTATCTCTTTTTTGTTCTCTCTTTCTTTCTCTTCCCCTACCCCTTCCTTCTCTCCTATCTCTCTCCCTTTCTTTGTCCCTATCCATCTGTATCTCTCTCTCTCTCTCTCTCTCTCTTCCCCTATCCATCTGTATCTCTCTCTCTCTCTCTCTCTTCCCCTATCAATCTGTATATATATATATATATCTCTCTCTCTCTCTCTCTCTCTCTCTCTCTCTCTCTCCCCTATCAATCTGTATCTCTCTCTCTCTTCCCCTATCCATCTGTATCTCTCTCTCTCTCTTCCCCTATCCATCTGTATCTCTCTCTCTCTCTCTCTTCCCCTATCCATCTGTATCTCTCTCTCTCTCTCTCTTCCCCTATCCATCTGTATCTCTCTCTCTCTCTTCCCCTATCCATCTGTATCTCTCTCTCTCTCTCTCTCTCTTCCCCTATCCATCTGTATCTCTCTCTCTCTCTCTTCCCCTATCCATCTGTATCTCTCTCTCTCTCTCTTCACTTACCCCTTCCTTCTCTCCCATCTCTCTCCCTTTCTTTGTCCCTATCCATCTGTATCTCTCTCTCTCTCTTCCCCTATCCATCTGTATCTCTCTCTCTCTTCCCTATCCATCTGTATCTCTCTCTCTCTCTTCCCCTATCCATCTGTATCTCTCTCTCTCTCTCTCTTCCCCTATCCATCTGTATCTCTCTCTCTCTCTCTCTCTCTCTCTCTCTCTCTTCCCCCTATCCATCTGTATCTCTCTCTCTTTCCCTATCCATCTGTATCTCTCTCTCTCTCTTCACCTACCCCTTCCTTCTCTCCCATCTCTCTCCCTTTCTTTGCCCCTATCCATCTGTATCTCTCTCTCTCTTCCCCTATCCATCTGTATCTCTCTCTCTCTTCCCCTATCCATCTGTATCTCTCTCTCTCTCTCTTCCCCTATCCATCTGTATATCTCTCTCTCTCTCTCTCTTCCCCTATCCATCTGTATCTCTCTCTCTCTCTCTTCCCCTATCCATCTATATATCTCTCTCTCTCTCTCTTCCCCTATCCATCTGTATCTCTCTCTCTCTCTATTCCCCTATCCATCTGTATCTCTCTCTCTCTCTTCCCCTATCCATCTGTATCTCTCTCTCTTCACCTACCCCTTCCTTCTCTCCCATCTCTCTCCCTTTCTTTGTCCCTATCCATCTGTATCTCTCTCTCTCTCTCTCTTCCCCTATCCACCTGTATCTCTCTCTCTCTCTCTTCCCCTATCCATCTATATATATCTCTCTCTCTCTCTCTTCCCCTATCCATCTGTATCTCTCTCTCTCTCTTCCCCTATCCATCTGTATCTCTCTCTCTCTCTTCCCCTATCCATCTGTATCTCTCTCTCTTCACCTACCCCTTCCTTCTCTCCCATCTCTCTCTCCCTGTCTCCATCACCACAATGTACCCCACCCTCTCAAGAGCCCCAAGTAGACAAAATTTCAACCACAATCATAGCAAGCATTTATAGTGACAGAAGTCCATAGGCATTTAATATTGACATAAATTTACACGACATTCACATATAAGTACAGAAATAGTATAATACATAGAAATAAACATATTTGCACTGATTTTTTGTTCTTTTGTGTTTAAAGCTTGATTATCGATTACATACGACTTGAGGAAAAAAGATGATACAAAAATTGTTTCAATTTACCCTTTTGAAAACATATATATGTATATCAATTTGTTCAATTTGCTCAAAAATTTGTTTTAAAGTTTTGATCAAAGTATAAACTTTTTGTGGTACTGGTAAAAACACAATAAGGAATAAAATTGGAATGTAAGAAAAATAGAACAGTCTATCAACTGTTTCCGCACACGTGTAGTAGTGAGTTGTTGAATAAAAAAGTGCAAAAATAGAACGAAAATCATCTAAATTCAAATGCATGCTAATATCTACTCTTTAAACACTTTCAATTTCATTCAAGTGGACGGACATAATGCTATTTCAAAATGCAGCTATATCTTATCTTTTTTCAAATACATCCAGCTGGAATTTTACTCATGCTTTTATTTTTACAAATCTACATGTATACTCGTCCTGGCACTAGGTCAGGTAATATATATTATATAAGCCAAGTTTGATGTATCCTGGCCATTCATATTCTGAATGCATAATACATGATATGTACATTACCAAACTCCAATAAATATACCGTACCTAGATCTACCAAGGGGTTACTGTAATGCTAAAAGGACATAAATGCTATGTACTACGTTTGTATGTAATGCCCTTTTGGTTCTCAGAGAAGTTTATTTATATCACTCCAACAAACAATATGTTACAAGTGGATGTGGGGTATACTGTCTTGGCATATTTCCAAATTGTGCATTGTATAAGGGTTTATCTTCAGGGGCATCAATAATTCACTACCATGCATAAAAATTGACAATTTTTTTCGCTGGGGAGGAGTAGACATGTGTACTGCATGTTTCACTCCTAAATGAGAAATTCAGAACGTAGGAAAGACCAAATAACCTTTCATCCCAAACCCACAAATAAATTAAAATAATAATAACATGTTGTTCTTGGGCTAATCAAATGTTGAGCGATGTCTCTTTGTGCTCGAAAATACAAGGAACTAGGATTATTACCCAGGGTCGAGCAGAGCTGACCCGATAAGGTGCTGAAGCCCTGATACCTAGATGATAGACCCGATCGAGGGTCACTGCACTATAAGGCCCCTTCTGCCCTCTCAGGCATAGGCCATGCCCCATAAGCAATGGTAGTAATGACAATAAAGTCGATATGCACAGTAATAATTTTCAGCATAGAAAACAAACTCCATTACTAGTCCTGAATAAGAGATAAATGCTAATCGTCTGCTGTTCGAGAGCCAGAACGGCACTAACACACACACTTTTACAAGAAGTATGGTTAATCCCTTTCTGCCACTCAACAGCCGATATGACAGCATCCAATAACTCAACCATACGTGCAATGATACAGTTGCTGGCATATACTGTATGACAAATCAGCATACATATCCTGATCAATGTGTGTACGACCGAGTACCTTATATTGCAAACTGTGATATTAATATTGTAAATATCGTACTACAGTAGTAGATAAAGCTCACACAAACTGTAATTTTTTTTTTCTTCAATTAGAGGATAATTTGCCTGGTGAATTATTGAAAAATTACATTACCGTACAGCATAAGTAGATAGTTCTCTAACACAAGATACTGAACCTTCACATCAAGTGATTGTAATCATGATCACCCCAACAAAATGTGTTTACTAATGAAACATGCAAGAAGCCTTCTCTGCATGACATCACAGATTATTATATGAAAATACTAGATATCCCTAGAAATAGATGTTCTTATACTATACTGACCACATAACAGAAGCCTCTTCTAATAGCGACAAATATGATGAAAGAAATATTTCCTTGAATAAGAATTCAATTTACCACACACTGATAGCATATTATATGTTATAACACAACTCTAATTTTCCTAGATCAAAATTACATATAAAAATATTTCCGAACAGACACAACTAATTCCAAAAGAACCAGCAATTCATTCCTTTGCGCATAACTTTGAATCACAAAAATATGTCTTAGTTCTATATTCTGTCCACACATGATTTTAAGGCAAAATGAATTGAATTTTTTTGTCCATGGCACTTGCATTTTGTTCATTTGTTCCTGGAAAAACACAGCTTTCCATCTGACATGTGCATAGTTAAACATTTTTTTTTTTTTAAAGATGCTTGGAAGGAGTTCTTTGCATAGAGGTGTCATCTATTTCCAGGCATCAGGCAAAAATCTAATCAGGCAATTTTCACTTTTCACTGTTTTCAATGTTTAATAATATCTAAATTTCAAGCTTCCTTGGAGAATATTGTAAAAAGGTACAGGGCATTTAAAATGTAAATCTTAATCAAGTTTAACTCTACTTCATAATTACTTGCATAGATGTACATCTATAGCTATAGCTACAAAAAGGATGACAGAGTCCCAATAGTACAATCATATAATTTAATCAATCAATCTAAATCTATTTTAGCACAGCTATTTCAATATACTATGTCCAATTTGAAACATATGAAAAATTATCTATTTTGTAATGAAATATCACATCAAATGTAAAGGCAGTTTATACTGTTCATGATTCTAAATGTGCTCCATCCACCTTCACTGCTATCTTAAAAATCTGTGACCAAAACTTTACCTCCATCATCACTCTTTTTTTCCTTTTAATCTTCAAATTATTTCCCAATTTTCAAACCACCAATAACATTTTTATATAATTATTTTGTGTGTGTGTGTGCTTAAAAAACAATCAAATCAATAAGATGTGCTTTGTTTTCTTTTTTTGAATGAGTATCAATTCACAGCAATGGATGGGATGTATAATCTCTAAATTTTTCATGACGGAATGAATAAATGATTACATAATTAGACGAGAGCCTGGGATGTATCTAGATTCGCTCCAGATGTTTGATTCGCCGCAGTTCTTGAGGACTCGCAGGCACTGCTCACATCGGTGATACTGATCGCACTGTTCGTGCAGGAGAATGCCGGAACTCTGGAGTTTGAGCACCTGCTCCTCCTCGCGGCTCTTCTTGAGCGCATCGGCCTCCTTCCATGTCTCCTCCAGGGATTTCCTCGTCTGGAAAGCCTGCTCAAAGCGAGCAGCACGGTCAGCAATCAACCTAGAGGGAAGCAGACAATAGGACATATTATTGAGGTGTCTGTGATATTTTAGTTGTTTGTTAGAATGAGGGAGTCCAGAATAATAACATAACAGGAGGGTCTCTGGCGCCCTCTTGCATTATAAACATTATAGTCTCAATTAGATCACATAAACAGAATGTTGTTACAGTGTCCATGTCTTTTTTTTCAAAGACAACAATAGTATGTGCCAAGAGATTCTTTTAACCCTTTGAATAAAAAACCTGATATAAATCTTGCTGGGGAATCTTAAAAATGTGTGAAAATTGAGTCTTATTTTATTTTGCAATGCTTCCTAATAGAAAAGGAGATCGATGCCCAGATGGTACAAAATCTGATATAAATTGGGTTCAATGGCATCATCTGGTGGCCAATATGGGATGATCTCAAACTAATAATCAACAGCACGTTGTTAGTATACAGTACGTAGGCTACGAGGCTTTGTTAGTGATATTACAATATCTAAAGCATCACAAGTGAGCTGAATAGCCAAATGAAGGGACTCATAAAAAAATACAATCATGGCTCAAGAAAACACCCAATCCCAAATAATTCCATGACAGAGAAGAGCTACTCACTCTCTACGTGTCTTCTCCAACATGTCCGTCTCGTCGTTCTGGGTCTTGACGTGGTTGGTCAGGTTGTTCTTGCGCCTGTTCTCCACCGTTGAGATCTGATCCTGGAAGACCTCGATGGCTCGTCGCCTCCGCTCGGCCAGCTGCTCGTTGGTGGCGTCAAACTTGCCAAAGATGGGCTCCTTGGAGTCTGCTACTGCACCTGGCAACGGGAGGGGCTTGAAACGCACCTGGAGAAAAAAAGAAAAAAATAAAGTTAGTAATGGATAGACTGAACTTGCATGTTGAGAGAAAATAAAAAGATGAATCCCAATTGAGCTTCATGTGCAGGGTCTTTTTAAGAATGTTGTCAAACTAACAAGAACAATTCTACTTTATCTGTTAAACAACACTTCTGTTGAAATATTACACTGTACCAAAATTTTTACAATTACCAGTAAATCATGAATTACTATAGAGATCCTGTATTTTGCAAATAATATCACTCAATTAATGCTTTGTTTGGAAGAAATATGGAATGGTTGATATTGCATTGGAATGCATGAATTTCATATTTATAGGTTATGTATATACATGGATTAAACAGCACAATAACACATATAATGATGTTAGAGTTAAGTGCAGGAGTTAGTTGCATTGAAAATACAGAATATGGGGATATGGTTTATATTGCATTGGAAAGCATGGATTCCATATACATGGACTAAACAGCACAATAACACACATGATAATGTTAGAGTTAAGTATAGTTGCATTGAAAAAAAAACAGAATATGGGAAGCATGCAGTTAAGGGCAATATGTAGGAGACCATAGAAATAATGTGTGTGGGTGTCTCTGAATAAGTCTACCATGCGATGGTTGGGCATCTTCAGACGTAGGCCGGGTTCCATTTGAGAGAACGGCCGGATTGTCTTGGCTACCGGCAGTGTCAGAGGGCTGATCATCTTCCCCAAGGGCAGGCGTGGGTCGGCACTACAGCACGTCCTGGCTGGAATGCCCTCCTCTCTTCTCTTACACGGACCCCCTTCCCCAGATCCTCGACAAACCTCCTCACTGGGGCTGAGACATCCTTCAGGGATCTCTTCTACATGGAGGGTGTAGTTTGCCTCCTCTAACATTTCTAAGGCTCTTTTGATCTTGATCTAATGGATTTTGTCATAATTTTCAATGTTGAATTGTTTGTTGGTGATGTAGTGTTTTTAAAGGGAAGAACATATTTCAGGGTTGCATGTATGGTGTATTTCATCCCATATACATGTGCGTGAGTGGATTATTGACATAAAATATAGATACATAATTCAACAGAGAGGTTTGATGTAAGTTGGTTAAAAGGTAAAGGGCAAAAGAGATCAGAAGCAAATGTTTGACCAAAGAAAAAACATTTTAGTGAGCATGGTGTCAAATGGAGAAGGAGGGGGGGGGGGGGGTGCAATTAGTGAATGAAAAATGATTTGTTGACAAATAAATATAGAAAGATGGAGACAAATAAAGAAGGATCATGAAGGGTGCAGGGAGTAGATTAGTTTGGGGAAGGGTGCAATGGAAGTGAAAGAAAAGAAGACAAAGAAACAAAAGGTACACATGAAACATGAGATTAAAATATAACCTCGTGAAGAACTAAAAAACGAATGGCAGCACACCGAGCCAAGAATGAGAATCAGAGAGTGACATACAAAAAAAAAAAAAAAAAAAAAAATTATATAAAAATAAAAAGAACAAACAAGATTGTCTACTACTAGAACTAAGGCTAGAACACACATATACCAGATTAAATACATGTAACAATAGCACATCAAACAGAAACATAGCAGTAATCGTGACGATTATCAGTTGCCAGAGAAAAACAGAACACAATTGTATAGTATAGAGATGAGGGAGGGTGTGAGTTTCATGTTGATTACATACCTGAGCCGAAAGAGCCTTCCTGTACATATCGGTCTGTTGATGCTTATCTCTGAGATACCTCTCTCGTTGGGCTGAAAGCCTGTACAAAAAACACATGAAATTGCTTAACAGAAGGATAGTGAATTTTCAAATCCAAGTTTGCTATTCAAGCTATAGGCACTTTGGGATCATAACAAGGGCCTCTTCAAATAGAATTGTTAATATTTTAAACTTTAAAGCATAACAAAATGGTGTTTAGGCTTATGAAATAACAGGGGTAAACTTTCCTGGTTTGGAATATGTACAATACATCACATTGCTGAATGTTGTAAGGGAGAATTAAGC
Source organism: Strongylocentrotus purpuratus (assembly GCF_000002235.5). NCBI lineage: Eukaryota > Metazoa > Echinodermata > Echinoidea > Camarodonta > Strongylocentrotidae > Strongylocentrotus > Strongylocentrotus purpuratus. Next base: position 21,012,630 of record NW_022145607.1, on the reverse strand, counting down.
TTTTTGTGTACCGCAAACTATTGTTGTAACGTACTGCACATAACAATGTTAATCTGATCAAATGGTCATCATCTAACATATTGGACCATAATAATAAATGTAACCCCATTTCTGATAGGCCAAAAGACAACAAGACTGACATCAGGGCATCGTTTCACAAAATAGTCAGAAGTGCAAGTTCACCGACATCGGACATCCCATTGAAACCCGTTTGAATCACATATACAGGTCTTCCAACCTTCAATGTGATGTCGGTGAACTTGTACTTACATGTGTAACGGTTTCATGAAACACTACCTAGACTAAAGAGTTATGTCTATAGCTCCTTGCCCAGACCAACAACATATTGAACAGCATTTTTCATCACACAGAATGGCTACCAATCGGTCAGTTTGGAATTGGTTTTGAGGCGATTTGGCGATATGTGTGACCGAAGTGTAATGGAAACTTTTTACTTACTCTTCTGCAAGCTGAACTTGTTCTAGCCTCTCCAGGAAGTCTGTGTCTTGCCTGCGCTTGATCTTATCGACGGCCTTAGCCTCCACCTGGGACCCGAGATCGGTGGCATACTCCTCCTGCTTCAGGAAGCGGGGCGGGGTACGGGCGCGGTTCTGGAAGACGTAGGATCTCTGTAGGGTACAGGGAGAGGAAAGATGAAGGAGGATTAAGAATGATGTGATTCATTGTTAAAAGTTCTTTTTGACCATTGTTAAATGTTCTTTTTGGTGTCAAACTTTGGAAAAGTTTTAATAACAGCTAGAGAGGAAGCAGAAAGATTTAGAATAATGCTAGGTTGCCTAATTATTTCTTAATGACATGAAACTTTTGCAAAGTATTAATAAAAGCCATTTTCATGACAAGAAACATTTGTAGATTAAAAGAAACAAAACACACGCACAACAAATCCTAAGAAATAAAAAGAAGTGTATAAATTTGTTCTTGTTCCAGCATTGGACACTCAGAAATGTTAACTACAGTGAAACCTGTCCGTAAAGGCCACCCAAGGGACACAGGAAGGTCAACAGGTTGCCTTTCTAGACAGGTTCTCCAACACACATATCATCTTAGAGGGAGACATAGGTGACCACTACAGAAAGGTGTCCTTAATAGAGAGGTTTAAATGTACTCTTAAAAATCTCAAAATTTCCAGGTCACAGTTCTCCCAAGAAGTCCTACCGATGTGGACTAAGGGACATGTTTGAAACTTACATTAAATTCAGTCGATCTTTCTTTCTGTTTGTTCTTTATTGCCTCGCTCACACCAAGGTTGAATGCTGCTATCTTCTGGGAGTGATGTTTGTTCGACATGTTTTGAGCCTGCAGAATAAGAACATAATGATCAAGTTGTGAAACTGGAACAAAAATCATTAAAAAAATATAGCACTTCTGAAATCTTGAATTGTGGGGTTTTAAATACACTGTACTATTGCTGTCATACAGTATTGATCAAACATAGATAAAACGCTTCAGATTTTTTCTGAATATTGTAAGCTAGATTATTTTAATCTATTAGACAATGATAAAGTTCTTATTTATATTGCAACATGGAATTTGTATTACAATTCAATTCAATTCAATTCATTTATTTTTCCTCTTTCAATTCAGTTTGATATTTCATAAACTTTTAGGAGCATTATTAAAAACCAATGCTCATCAAAGGAAATTGGACCGCTATGCAGGTATATATTAATTGGGCAAGAAAAGTATTCAAGGGGTAAAGACTTCAAGATGCAAGTAATTTGTTCTGTTTTGTATAGAAAGCAAAATTTGTTACTCTGATAAGTTCAAATATATACATGTATAGTAAAAAAAAAAATCATCAGGTAAACCATTAAGAAGCTCACCTGATCCCTGAGTATAGATTCTGTGTCTTTCAAGTGCTGGAACTGCTGTAGCAATCGATCCTGCTCCTGCTCCTTCCTCCTACGCTCACTCTCGAATGATACAGGTACATTGCGCACTGCCCTCTGGTGGCACAGATAGCACAGTTCCTGGCCTGCCTTCTCATGGGCATGGGAACACGAGGCGGACTCGGCCCTCTCCATGGCCTCTGCCTCGTTGGCGAGGGATTCGCGGATCTCGGCTGCCAAGCGTGGTGGGGGGAGCTCGCCCTTGGGAGATGGGGGTTTGCCTGGAGGGGGTGAGGGGGTGCCCTTTAACCCCCTGGATTGAGGGCGTGGGGATGGGGCGAGGTCATCTAGAAAGCCGATGCTGGTTGCCTTGGCCGTGGGAATGACTTGACGCGAGGAAGGACGCATCGGGGTGGCCGGTTTCTTGCGAGCTTCTGAAGAAATAGAAAGAATACAAAAATGTATGCTTTAATGATTTCTGATACTACTTTGATAGATTGCTTTTATTTGTAAAATTTGAGTACATTAACATCATGGATTAAAAAGAGTGAGAAGGAATACAAAACTTGACAGGAAAACTATTGAAAGTGAATAATTAGTTTATTAACAGTAGGGTCCTTGTCAGAATAACTGTTCCACTTCGATTCTATTTGATCGAGACCCAGGCCAATTGAATGAGGACAATGTGAATGCTGATAACTAACATTTTTCAAAATTATGTGTACATGTACATGTTAAAGGCATAATAGGCATTACTAGGTTGTTACCTATTTCAGTAAATGAAATAGATCCTTTTGCTTCCAATTCATTATTTGTCATATTTCATAATCCAAAATATTTTGGCTCAATTCAATTCCAAGGCACAAATGTTGATTAACACCTCATTTCAATGAGCCCATGAATGAATATTATGCACCATTACTGCAGCATACTGGTTGTAATTTGACTGAGAAACAATGTACTAGAAATTGATAAATCTTACCCTCTTCTATTTCTTTCCCAAGTCCCTCATCCTCCTGATTGGGGGCGTACTCCAGCCTGGCTTCCTCCTGTTCTTCATACTCTCTGGCCTCTTCGATGGCAGGCATCTGTCTCTCTGCTTCCCCGTTCTCAAAGCTGAACCCATCCTTGCCGGCACCTTGTGTGATTCTATAATCAGGAAACAAACAGACATGGTCAATCAAGTAAGTCATTGAATGCAAATACTGTATGTACAATCATCCATGATAGAGAAGGATAAGAGAGAAAGAGAGAGAGAAAGAGAGAGAGAAAGAGAGATAGAGTGACAGATTAGACTGGAAAATCATTAATACATTCCATACATATCCTATTTTATTTTTAACCACGTTAATTGTAAAATATACAAAGACCTGACTGCACAATAACTCTACTTTTTCATTTGTTTATGAATTTCATATTTCTTGGTAAAGTTTTTTTTTGTGAACATCCCCCTTTCCTTTTGGTTAAAAGTAAAGTGGAAAAGAGGAATGACAATTAACCCCTAAAAGGCTCTAAGCTTTATGTACAAGTACATACATGTACTGTACATGTGTATGTACATGTAGCTCTGTAATTACTCCTGTGCTATCTGGATGTACACATGTATAGAACTTTAATGGAAAGTCAATACATTGCATCTTATATAAATGATTGAAAACACACATCATTTCAGCCAACCAAGTAATCTATGAATCGTTGATTTCTTGATAAGCTACATGTAGCTCATTGAACATACCTTGGTAGGACAAGAGTACCACTTGTGCTTGGTCTGAAAACACTGGCTCTGGATAGTACAGAGTCTGCTGTATCAGGGCGCTGTAAATATGAGAAAAATAGAGAAATGAATTTACTTTCTTTTTAATTGGAAAAAACTCTTCAATTCAAAGCATTAAAACACATGTCAGAAAACAGAAAATATTCGATTTTTTAAAATAAAAACAAGCGATCTGCAAATGTACAATATTTGGTTTAGATAACACTATGACTACACAAATTATCAAAACGTGAAGGGAATAATTTCTGAAGGACTTTATCTGATTGTTGGAGGAATTGCACATGACCTATAGAACATTTGTTATACAACGATACACTACGATATTATTGCCTAGTAACATCATAATGATACAAGAACTCTCCTAAAATTAATATGTTACAATTAAAGAACTCAATGTCATCCTGCTATTGTGCTTTAGCCTCAAGGTTGCAATGGCAACCAATTCAATTAGTTAATTACAATACTTTTATTGATCACCCACTATTGCTCCATGACAACCATCGATACAAGAGAGAAAAGTGACCTTCAATATTTCAATTATATTTTGACAATGGACTTGCTAATAAGGATGATGCTTGATGGTTCTGAATTTAGAATGAGTATCTAATGCGTGAGAGCAATAGACCATGTATAATTGTAGCAACGATAGGTTTGTTGTAGTGACGAGTGCTCAGAACAACATCTCCATAGTTACTTGATGCTTATTGCTGTGTACATGTACATTGGTAATTGCATTACCGGTATTTTTTAATTCAACATTTGATTTTTTTTTCTATGAAATGTAAAAGCTGATATTTGTCAGTGTAAATCTTTTGAACGATAAAAGGGAAGTGCTACATTAACTGAATGTGACTTGAATAGGGCATGCTGCATATTTTCAAAGAGCCTTTTATATTTCCTTCCCTCTTAATACCTACCGGTATTATAATGATATTTCTCAAAAAGTATGCAAGAGACTATTAAATACATGGACAGAGCTCAGCCCATTTTTTTTCTCTCCACATCTCTGTAAAACTGGTTCTAACTCCTGCATATCTTTATTTTTAAGTTGGGATTAATATTACAAAAATAATACAAAAAAACAAAAATAGATACACTAAAATCTTTTAATGTATCTATTTTTTATTAAAATAAAAAGATGAAAAATAAAATACATACTTTAAAATATTTTAATCGTGAATGAGAAGCTTAAAGAAAATTGTTATTACTCACATTTTTAAGAGCTTCAACTAGATGCCCAGATCCATCCATCATGGTCAGAAAGTCCTTGTAAAACTTCATCTTGACCTTGCTATCACGGATAGTGAGACGTCCAATGCCGGTAAAAGAGAATTCCACATTGCGTTTGGACTGGACAGCACGAGAGAGCGCCTGGAGGACCTCGCGGACGCATCCCTCCACGGAGTCTCGGTCAAAGGGGCTCTCGTTGGAAAGTACGGCAAAGTTGAGTTGAACGATAGGAACTTGACCTAAGAAAGAGGATTAATAACAATTTAGAATTTGGATTTGAATTCAGTTACTTCCATAAATTCAACAAAATAGATTCCTTATGTATCAATTCTGCAGACATAAATTGTGACTTGTGTTTTAGATAAAAATATCTGAACTCTAGACATTTTTTTGTAATTATCACTATATCCTCTCCATCTCTTCCTCTTAGTCTTTCTTCTTTATTAACATTACATGTATTTATGTTATTTTTATCAATATCGTTTCATTATATCTTTTCTCCTGCTCCTCTATTAGTGTATCCTAAAGTATCAACACTCTCCTGATATTTAGATAATTCTTGTTTAACTGTATTTGCCTTAATCGGTACATATCCTTTTCTATAAATTGTGAATCACAAGTAACATGACATTAATAGTTCTAAAGTCTAAAAACAAATAAATAAAAAATTGCTTTAGCAATCTCCATTCTATAGAGATCATTTTTTTCCGCCTTTAAAAGTGTTTCCCAATGAGACATGTATTAAAGAAACTTGTACTTAAAAACTGCTTTTCTTGTCTCCCTTGAGCAGTTCTTATACAGGTCTCACTATATGAATAGCACAGAATTTGAGTATACACTGTATATTATAACTATTATATATATACCTGAAGTGAAATGTTTAGTGTAGCTGAGTCTATGGGTCTGGGCAAACTTCTCTGAGAGTACAAAGACAGGTCTCTGGATGAGAATAAATTTATTATTTCCAATGTCGATCTTCTTCTGGGTAAAAGTGAATGTTCCCAGACCATGGATTTGTACACCCTGTAAAAGAAAGAAAGAAAAAAAAAGAAGATGACAATCTACATTATTACAGACAAAAAAAATCACAAAATTATTCCACATGTTTATACATGTAGGAGGATGAAATATAATCGCTCCTAATTTTAGAAGGAAAACAAAATGAACATAACTCTTAATTAAAACCTCTCTCTGTTCACATCTTAGTGTGAAAATGTAAAATTCTAAGAATAATTGATGTCTCATAATTGTAATCCGATCTCCACATCTTGACTATTTGTTGGGAGAAATATGATGCATTCTACATTTGTACATGTATGTATTCACAGTTTGTTTAATGAAGAAAATCAATGTTAAAACTTTAAAGAAATGTCCAAAACAAAAATGAACTAAGGAATTCTGCAAGGAAATTGAGAATAACAACTCACCTTTTGTAGGGCCATGTGACGTTCCACAAAGTTGGCAACATTTTCCCAAACACTGACAATATCTACAAGAAAGACATAATTCAAAACATTGAGTTACAAACTTACATTAGATCTTGTCTACAGTACTTGAGAAACATAACAATTTAATACACGATAACAAATAAGTACCGGTACAGTATACAAAGTACAAATATATAGACCATAACAGTCAGATCTAGATCTAAAGACAAAAAGTAAATCTAACTTGTTAGAATATTAATTATTACAGATCTCTAACGATAATGATAGACCTACATGTAATATGATCTAGCATTACAATACAAAGCAATGTGGATCCTAGTAGTAGTATTATATTTGTTGAGTCATAATTCCCATCAAGTTTGTATCTTGGAAAGTTGGACTTCGAGGACCAAGTTCCAGACTCAACGTGTTTAAGTTTACTGTGTGTGTGCATGTAATTGGGTTTTTACAGACGTGTATCAATCCCATGATTATTTCCGTCTGCGGACCGACCTAATTACTTGAACATCACCATCCGAATAGACCCTACATTGAATTTAAATTAGGCCTAGATCTAGTCTCATTCATTGCCTTTAAACTTTTGGAAGCAAAGTTAAGTACAGGTCTTAAGTATCAACATTTTATGATGATGGAAAACGCCATTAACACCAACAACAACAAGCCCCCTCCCCAAACTAGCTTCTCAATTTTCATTCTGTCCCCATTCATGTCCAGTCACACATTTCGATAAAAAGACACTCAGAGTCAGAATATATTTTTTTACAACCCTGTCCAATCATGTTCACTAACATTAACAACAAACAAATATTAAAGCTAGATGATAGATCTAAAAAACAAGTGATTTTAAGTCTTCAAGTAAAAGACTATTAAAAGACTAGGCCTAGACTCTTTCTCTTTTACCTGATATGGCTTGCCAAATGAACCAAGAAATGAGACGAGGCGAGGCACCATGCACCAACCAACAACACATGCATTCTCTCACACTTGCCCAGCCCGAACTTAGCGGCGAAACATCGCGAGTAACTTACCATCGTCAGAAAGTTTGGGAATCGTTGAAAACTTATGTCGTTTAGCGTCTGAAACGAGTTCTGAGAGTACCTCCGTCATGTTGCTTGTCTTCCTTTTTATTTTCTTGATTTATATTTCGCCCATGAAGTATGATATTCCTGTTTTGTTGTATTCTGTCCGACTTGAAATGACATCAAATTGTGTTTCCTTTTTACGTTTCTATTCAGTATGACTTTGTGTATAAAAAAACCTAACCCGATCGATTGTGTATTGTGCATGCATGCAGCGCTAGTACACACCTGCTAACAATAGAGCGTTACCATGGTCGCCCAAGCAGCCGACACACACGTACACTACATACTGTATGTGAAGGGTTGTCTCTATGCTGGCCTACAGTTGGCGCTGTATTTTTGCTTTGTTTTGTTTTGCTTTATGACTGAGAAGGAAAAAAACCGAAAGAGAGGCCTCTCAAATTAAAAAGATCGGTAGACTATTGTTCTATCTCTTGTTTTCTTCTCTCTCTTTCGCATTCTCTCTCTCTCTCTCTCTCTCTCTCTCTCTCTCTCTCTCTCTATCTTTCTTTCTTCTCCCCCTTTCTCCCACTTTCTCACTGTCTTTTCTACCCCTTTCTTTCTCTTACTCTCTCTTCTTGTCTTTCTTTTCCTCCCCCCTCTCTCTAGTTCTCTCTATACCCTTTCTGCTCTTCTCTTATGTCTTAGCCGTTTCTCACACCATCAAGACTAAGACGTGACATACTGTACGTAGGCCGTTCACGTGACCCACATTCAGGATAGTCAAGGAAATTAATGTGAACAATGTGGGGGGGGGGGGAAGGGACAAAATGCGAAATTTTAAACAATATTTACTTGTACATTTTGAAGGATATTATGCGAAGGAGCCTAGCGACCGAGCTAAACGACTTTTGCATTTGCATTAGTCTTAATGCTGCACTCTTGGGCCCTCAAGAGCCTAAATGCGTGTAGCAGTCTTTAGTCAGTATTTGCTATACATGTTTTGTTCGCACTTTTACCAAGTACCTTACAAATATTGAGGGGGGTGCCCCCCCCCCCCCCCGTTCGTCCCCCCGAGATCGCTGCCCCTGAACGTGAAACTGTTTTTTGGTGCATCAATCATGACAGTCGACCAAAGCAATCATCATGTAATCCCCCAAAAGGCCAAAACATATATTCCATGATCATATAATGGTACTATTGTATTGTACATGTATAATAATAACCACAAGGCATTTACAAAGTGGTGAAGATGTCGCTTGACGCTTATTTCAAACATTTTGCCCCTTAAGTTCTCCATTTTGACAATCCGGGGGGAAAACGCTTTAGGAACAGCCAATTCCTCGAAGAAACTGGAGCAATTTTTTGGAAGGGCTTGTGAGCACGTCTTCTTTACTTTTGATCAATACAACATGAATATTATTTTTTAAACATTACTTTCAACTATATCCATGACTATGATACATCATTGTACACTATGTCTTCTTTGATTAATCTACCATCATGTCCTGAGCCATTAACACTGTCATCGCTTGTATAGCCAAATTGAAAACGAGCGGTAGGGGGGGGGGGGGGTTGCAGCGACGGGTCTTACTAGAAACGAAATAAAACAAGGCAAAAACCGAGCCAGTAAAAGTAAGAAGGGCCCTCAGGCTGGTGTATGTGTGTGCGTGTGTGTGTGTGTGTGTGCGTGTGTGCGCGCGTGTGTGTGTGTGTGTGTGCCTGTGTGGAGGGGGGGGGGGCGATCGTCCTGACATCTGTCTGTCTTTTGCTATCACCTGGTATCTCTATCTTGCTACACAAGGATATAATTCAATCATGAAAATAAACTCATGCAACAACGCAATCTGATTACGAATATTGAAAAGCTGTGTTATAATTTGACACCATTATACAATTATCAACAAATTCACGTTTACTGTCAAACTTGTTAATAGTAGTCACCTATCTATGAAGGCCAACTGCCCATATATTTTAGAGGTCACGTATTTTGTCCCCCTCGATAAATGATTGTGTGTAGCGTTACCTGCCAAGAAAGACTCCCCGTCTACAGTGGCCACTTTCTACGTTTCCTTTGGGTGACTTTATACAGGTTTGACCAGGCGCGTACGCAGGGGGGGGGGGGGGGGGGATGAACCCCCACCTTTAATTTGTTTTTATGTTTATGTTTTGGAGGAAAGCCTTTAGTTTAAAAAAAATAATAATAAAAAAAAAAAAAAAAAAATGGTAATGGGTCGAACCAAAAAAGCTGACCTTACCCACCACCCTAACGGCCAAATTTAAAAAAAATGTGTCCTTCCCCCCCCCGAGTCGTTGCGAAATTGTTGGGACCCCCCCCCCCCCAAAAAAAAAAAGTGTCCTCTTACACCCCCCCCCCCCCGCTTATTCAGCGGCTGATTGAGTCGTTGCGAAATTTTTGAGACCCCCCCCCCCAAAAAAAAAGGGGTCCTCTCCCCCCCCCCCCCCCGCTTATTCAGCGGCTGGCTGAGTCGTTGCGAAATTTTCGGCGTGATTTTCAAATTTTAACCCCCCCCCCCCCCCCCCTCGAAAAAAATCCTGCGTGCGCGCCTGGGTTTGACTGTATTATGTGATTCGCACATTTATATTCCTCACACCATTCTACATAATTAATTCACAACTGCATTCATCTTTCTTGATTACATTATTTTCCAAGGTATGTACAGTTAACAACTAAATTACCATACAATTACAAAGTTGTAGTAATTTTGTAAGTACTTGTATTTGAAATATCTATTTTCCCTGATCTTTCGAGCTTATGACATAATTATGAATCCTTACATCTAAAAGTATTCAACATAGGTATTGAGCCCACTCACATTTCATTCTTTAATCACGAAAAACACACAAAAAATATAAAATATACAAGGGGTATGAATAATTCAGTTGTTACTGTATATATTGTGCATAAGAGTTGCTTGCATTTAATTTACATGCGTTATGTTGCTCTTTTCCGTTCCATCAATTCAATCTTTGGTTTGAGAGCTGATTATGCAAACTAACATTTCATGATATTGATGTTCATAATCATTACTGTGTAAGGAATTAGCAAGAAGGTGTTTCGATCAAACGCAATTTTTGGCTACACCAGACAGTAGACCTGAATAGAGAAATGATTCCGAAAAGAAATCCTTGAAATGCTTTACTGTAATGGAGGGTATATGCAGTAGCAGTTATAGAAGGGGCGCTAGGGGGAAAAGTCGCCTCTCCAATTTCTTCGAGCCCCTTTTTCATACCAAATGAATTGAAGCAGGGCATATGTATCGGATGACTGCAAGAACTTTACAAAAATATCCGAGAACTGTTTGTGACCACATCCTTCGAGTTTGATTCAAAGCAATGTTTTCTTTATAAATTGACAGCATTACATTTGATATCTTCTCTTTACAATGAGTCCCATTGTGATAACTATATAGAGATCACCCTTAGTTTAAACACGGCTAATTCTTTGATACTTACAATTTGCAATAACTTTCTTTTCACAATTGCAATCAGAGTATGAAAATTGATAACATTACTTTGCATACTACACTCATTTTAAATATCACATGATAAGCATATTCGGAATTCATATATTGAAAAGCATCAAAGCCTGGCTGAAATAAAGTACAAGGCACACACAAACATTTATACACAGAATACAAAACAATAATAATACAGAAAGTAGAAAATGGGAATTGGCCGTACATCAACGGATTCAGATTTATAGTAATTTATATGACAGCAGACCAGCAGTAGTATATTTAACTCACGTTGAAAAGTAGAAAGATGATGAGCGTAATTGTGGGGGTACAATTGTTCTTACTGTAGACATTGAATTTTGTCCATATCAAGAACATAATGAAGAAAATTGGCCTGGTAGAGGATTAATATTAACAGAAAGGGTGGAACAGAAAAATATTTTTTTATCTCTACGAATGTGATCTTTATTAGTTACTCATTTCCTGTATATTTCATTATGAATAAAAGTATGTATATATGAAATAACATATACCACTTTTTAAATATGTTTGTTTTCTTAACTTGCACTTTCGAATTTATTTACATGATTTCAGTATAATTAACGCTACTAAAAAGGCCACCCCGATCCCCAACCCACCCTATCCCCCTTGTAAATTTTACATAGATAAGCTCATTAAACAAACGGAAGGCACCAAGGATAATATAAATTTCCTAACTGATGAAGAAGAAAAAAAATCGTTAAAAAAACGCAATACACACACACGTGCAAGATAATATGCGTGTACTCTGTTATTACGCTAAATTATATAATTATCATATATACACTTAGTAAAACAGATTAACAGTTCATACATACATCAAACTTTCTGTATACCCCCCTCCCACACCTTCTGCTCAGAAAAGAAGTTAATACACTATTCATTTCCCCCTGATATATATATACCGTGTGAGTCAAAAAAAAAGTTTACGCCTAGAAAATTGTTAATTATTTTAAAAAAATCTATGAACAGTAAATTAATACACATCTTATAAAAGCGCGTTTTCTCCCAAATCATTTGGTATCAATTTTGTGTGGTATGTGTTCACGCTTGGATGAACAGGAGGCATTGTTTGCGAGAGTGCAACAATCGACTTGCGCCAAAGTGATGCCTACATTGTGTGATATGTTTGGATTAAAGAGAGAGAATGAATTGAATGTATCAAATGAGATGCATAGCATAATATATGCTTTTGGCAGAAGGAAAGTCACACGCACACGCGCCCACACACGTTCGTTGATATTTAATATTCGATATTTGATATGTGTGCCATAATATTAATTTTGTTAGGGATGTTAATTGGATCTGCAATGACCGAATCAATACCCAAATCCCAATAGTTTTATTCAAACATCACATAAGCGGGAAAGAACAGGTTAGAAGTTATTTAGGAATTGTACACGGTCGATATTGTAAATATATTATTGTGGCTTTTTATTCATCACTTACAAGTTTGGTATAGAACGTGAAGGTAAGGTTTGCGAATATGGAAATATGTTATTTTCGAAAAGAGCAATGTTGATATCGACATGTCTATGTTTGGTAGTATCGAGTTAGAATTGTGTGAATATATACATGTATAATTTTAAGACAGGGTGCAAGGACTTCAATTAATTTTGAAAAAAAATTACCCAGGACCTGTAGCTGAAGATGTAGAGAGAAGAGGGTTATTTCTGTGAATTACATGTGTTATGAAATGGAAATCTTTGTGAATTTTCTGTAGGTAATGCGATGACACAAGCGGGGACAGGGGCGGATCTAGCTTTTTGCTAAGGGGGGGGGTTTACCAAAATAATGACGATGCGGAGCATCGTCCACGAGCCGCGAAGCGGCGAGCCGATTTTTTTTTGGGTGTTTATTTGAACCCCGTAAGTGATGTTTTCCTGTCTTCTATTAACACAATGGAGACCATAAAAAGTAGTGCATGATAACGTCTTTTTAAATCAAGTAACAGTTTAATACACAGTTATATCCAGAGTTATCATGTGTTTGGTTAAGTTACCAGATGAGTTGAATATCTTCTCACAATATTTGCACTTGAAAGGGTTTCTCTCCAGCGTGCGTTCTTTTTTCTTTTTTTTTTTTTTTTTGGGGGGGGGGGGGGCGCCCAAGGGGGGGGGGGTTTAAACCCCTAAACCCCCCCCCCCGTAGATCCGCGCCTGGGGGAAGAAATTACCCTCTCGGGCAAAATTAGTGTGTATTACGAGTTGAAACGAGGATAGAAATACAGCAGTTAATCATTTGTTGAAAATATTTATGAAGTGATCAGAATAAAGTGTGCTGAGTTTGATTTCCATTTTTTTTAGTGTGTTTCAGTTATACACATGTAGCTCAATTTACAAGAGCTATATGGCGGAAAAGTATATGTATATGCAGAAATGTATAGGGTATACATACAAGAGGATATGAATGTATTTGAAATGAAACGAAATAATGTACAGTGTGTATTGATGAAATAGTATTGTTTATATGGCATCATTCGAGTCGAATTCAGGTGATCGGAATGTTTAGATGATCGGCCTGATTACTTTCAATTATCTTGGGTGTTTGATGTCTATACGCCATAGTTAAAGAATTTACTGTGAAATATTGGATTTGTTGTAGTAGCTCAGCTACGGCGGAGTGATATTGTAATTAGGGTGCGGCATTGCATAGAGAACAAAGAAAATAAATCTGGACCAAGAGACTTGACCCACCACTTCCTGCGAGCCTCGAATACCATCGATGTACAAGATTCTACATGGAAAGTTTTTGCCTGGTAAATTCCAGTGTTGATTTCAACCCAAGGCCAAGAAATAATTGAGGACAATGTGGCGTAGCGTGCATCGTTATGCATCCTGTCTGCAACAATATCTGATACTGCAGACCATCAGCTGCACAGGAGCAAGGCACTGCAACCAGAGCGCCAAGAGCGGCATCTTTACGAGACGAACCTGTCCGCGGCGTGGACCATAGATCCTATCACCGCCACGCCATCAGTTGACGTGGTGAATATTGGCGGGGGGTCTACCAGTTGTAGCATCCTCTATCATCTATCTATCTGAAAGGTCAGCATACGGCTGGGACAATGTGGCATATCGCAGCTCTGGTATGGGGGCTCCGCCCTTCGGATACAGATATTGAGCTTCTCAGTTACATGAGACAGCTTGTCGGAGATGTTCTGGAGCAAGAAACCGGCGTGGATCCCGGCTGGATTAATAATGGAGGGCTCTTTGTTGCTTCCAATAAAGAACGACTTGATGCATGGGTATAAGAGGATGGGCAGGGTTGGAAAGACCTTTGGAGTGGAGTACCACATCCTCTCTTCAGAGGAAACCAAGAAGCTGTATCCTTCGATGAACTGTTCTGACATCTACGACACCCTCTATAGTCCTGGAGACGGTACAACACCCTACATGATTCTGTACTGCCCTCATTAGGTCTGCTTCCAAGGCTGGAGCAAAGGTCCTGACAAACAGTTACTGTCTAGATACTGGAATACAAACAGGAGAAGATGAGTTTGGTACTCACAGAGTCCAGGGAGTAGAGATATCGGGAGGGACAAACAAGACTCCTATCGTCGTAAACTGCACAGGTGTGTAGGCCCCAAGAAAGGAGCAATGGCCAACATGGCCTCTTCTAGCAATGAAGAATGCATACATCGTCACCGAGGGGATAGAGGGCATTAAAAACACGCCTAACGTCCGCGACCGTGATGCGTCAGTGTACTTGAATCTTCAGGATGATGCTCTGTCCATTGGAGGCTATGCAACGAACGCAGAATTCATTGACAAGATGAAGGATGGCTTTGCCTTATCCCTATACGATCTTGACTGGGACATCTTTAGGACTCTAGAGTGTGTGTGTGTGTGTGTATTTGGGTTTTTACAGACGTGTATCAATCAGATATGATTATTTACGTCTGGGGACCGACTTTTAACGTCACCATCCAAAAGACGTAAATAGAGTACCTGTCATCGGTGGGACAGGAATCAACTCCACAGTCTGCGGTTCAGAGTCTTTCACACCATATCACAAACCATTGTTGGACGAGGCTCCATAACTTAGAGGTTTCTACCACGGGTGTGGTTTCAATAGCTCTGGTCTCATGCTCTGAGGAAAGGTTAGCAGGGAACTTGCTAAGTGGATTGCCAACAGTAGGCCAGAGCTCGACATGTATGGCCATGACATCAGGAGATTTTCAAGATTCCTCGTTCATGATAAGACTTGGATTAAGGAGAGGAGCCATGAAGCATACGCTAATTAGAACTGGTCGACAGTGTTTCCCTATGATCAGCCCTTAATGGAGAAGGCGAGAATGCCTTGAAGAGGCTTAAGGATAGCTCCCTGAAAGAACGCTTTGATTGTGGCCGGAGCTAAAGAAAAGTGGGTGCAGCGGGAACTTGGAAGAATGGAAATGTCTCACCTGTCATCGGTGAGACAGGAATCATGCAAATTGACAGTCTGCGGTTCAGAGTCTTTCACACCAGATCACAAACCATTGTTGGACGAGGCTCCATTCATAACTTGGAGGTTTCTACCACGAGTGTGGCTTCAATAGCTCTGTTCTCATGCTCGGAGGAAAGGCTAACAGGGAGCTTGCTAAGTGGATTGCCAACGGTAGGCCAGAGATCGACATGTATGGCTATATGACATCAGGAGATTTTCAAGATCCCTCGTTCATGATAAGACTTGGATTAAGGAGAGGAGCCATGAAGCATACGCTAAGAACTACTCGACAGTGTTCCCCTATGATCAGATCTTAATCGAGAAGACGAAAATGTCTTGAAGAGGCTTTAAGGATAGCTCACTGAAAGAACGTTTTGTTTGTGGAGCAAAAGAAAAGTGGGTACAGCTGGAACCTCAGAAGAGTGGAAATGTCTGCCAAAAGCCAGAGTTTCTTAGAAATGAGAGCTGAAGTGCTCGAGTTTTTCACTGGTCAAGAACCCCACAGTACACCGACAGTCCATGAATATGAAGTGTATGCGGAGCATACTGGTATGCATCCAGGTTCTCCCAACCAACGCAAGGAGAGAGAAAAGCCGGATGTCAAATTTGAGCTAGAAGATCTCAGGAAGGACGTATGTGGCACAACTCGCCAAGAGCATTCTGGCTCTCCCTAAGCTCAGCCGAAGTTGAGTAGTTAGGATCCTAAGTGCTACGAATGCCTTAAGTTTGGACACAGAAAGCAGGACTGTACATCTGAAACGGTCTGTTTCAGATGCCATGAAACGACCGGGTCACATGAGCAGAGGTTGCCCTAAGAGGAGTGAGGCCAGTGTTCGCCCTACTTCACAGTCTCCATCGAATGCAAACTGTGGGACTATATGGACAGCAGCCTTAATGGAGAAGGCCAATCTCGTGGATCGCTTCGTTACCAAGTCTTTACGTTGCACCTTCTCGATTGCCGAAATGGAACTTGAGTGGATATATGTTATTTTCGAAAAGAGCAATTTTTATATACAAGGAATATTGATGTAGATATTTCTATGTTTTATAGTATTGAGTTAGAATTGTGTGAATACATGAATGTATAATTTTAGGACAGGATCCAAGGACTTCATTTGATTTTGAAAAAAAGTTACCCAGGGCCTGTAGCTCAAAATGTAGAGAGAAGAGGGTGATTTCTGTGAATTACATGTGTTTAACGGAACATATGCTATTTCGCATTTATTGTTTAATAATGTGATACATTGAAATAATGTTATTTATCAGTTGTATTTTTCTCTGTGATTGCATGGGTTTTCATACATGCAAACTTCAAAATAGACTTGAAGTAAATCTTTCGGACTGATGAGGATTAAGTGCTGAATAATTGTAAAATGGATGTCTGTTTCCATTCTGTAATGCGATCTTTGTACCGTTACATGGATAAGGGAATTCAAGCTGATCTAATCCTCCCTCTATGGCATATTATAAATGAATCACATTTAGTTGATGTAATTAAAGAAACAAAGATGATGAAAGCACTAGGAAGGAAATTTTCTTTAAAAATAATTATAAACTACATTTATAAAGCGCTTAAGGTACTATGTCCCATTTACAGGCCAAAAGAATTAAAAGGTTAAATTCCAACGGCATTTGAGAGATAATACTAATTTAGAACTTCCCTAAATAAAGTGGAAAAATAACGACTATTAGTTGTCGAATCGACTTAAGTGATACCAATACAGTAAGTAATAGTCTGATTTTCAGACCATTGTACCGAATGGTCGTACGTTTTGTGCTGCGCAAAGATTCAATCAGTTTGATTCTGGCCATTACAAGAAGTGGGTTATTGATGTAGACAAATGCTCATGTACCCATTACAGCTCATTTATGTATGTGATTACCAAAGAAGAAGAAGAAAAAAAGTCAGTCACTCAATAGTGTCTTACAGTGAAGTCTATCAAGTAAACGGGCTTCCTTGCATAATATGAATATTAAACACTCCTAACGTTTAAATTTCACAGATAGGACATACATGACATATTCATAATTCGTGCATGTGTTTATAGTGTGTAGTGTGTAGTTGACCGTAACGAAGGTGATAGAACAATAGGTTTGAGAAGGTCGTTTAAATATGATGGAGCATAACCATGTATAATTTTGAATACTAACAAAAGAATCTTAAATTGAATGCGAGTTAAAATAGGGAGCCAATGAAGAGATCTGAGAATAGGAGTTATGTGTTCATATTTTCTGGTTTGGTAATGAGACGGGCTGCCATGTTCTGAATACGTTGGAGTGGAGAAATGGTGGAATCTGGTAAGCCAAAGTACAATCCGTTACAATAATCTAAATGGGAAGTCACAAAAGCGTGGATCAATCGTTCTGTAGACTGTCTGTCCAAATATTTTCGAAGTTTACTAATCCTGGATATACCAAAGGCAGCCGTCCGACAAGTATTCCTGATGTGTTGCTTCATATTCAATACATTATCAACAGTGACGCCGAGGTTACAAACTACTTTTGAAGGTATGATTTCAACGCCAGCAGCATCTAAGCGCGGCAGACTGCAATAATTTCTAAACTGCGAGGTGATGTGTAGTACCTCAGTCTTAGATTGATTTAACTTGAATTTATTTGAAGAAGACCAGGACACGACATCGGAGATGCACTCGCTAAGTTTCTGCATAGAGCCTTCGTGATCTTTGGATGTCATAGTCACATACAGCTAGGTGTCATCGGCGTACATGACATGATGAATGTCTCGATGGGAAGAGATGACCGCACTCAACGGACCAGTATACAGGATGAACTCCAGGGGTCCTAGGACAGACCCTTGAGGAACACCCCAGGGCAGGGGAAATGGTCTGGAAATAGAGTCATTCACAACGATGTGCTGTTTGCGATTATCCAGGTACGAATCAAGCCACTTCAAAGCCCACCCCTTGATGCCATAGCCTCGCAGAAAACGGCCAATCATAGTTGTATGATCAACAGAGTCAAACGCAGCAGTATTATCAAGGAGCACCAGCACAACCTCCTGACCCTTGTCAACTACAAGAAGAACGTCATTGTAGACTCTGATGAATGCCGTTTCAGTTGAACTGCCGATAAGCCGACTGCATCTGCCGAACGCAGCTGCCCGCCTTGTCACTAAATCTAAACGTTCGACCCATACTACTCAAATACTCAAGAACCTTCACTGGCTTCCAATAGAACAGCGTATCAAATATAAAATTCTACTACTCACCTACCGTTCACTAAATGGATCAGTTCCTGAATATATTTCCTCTCTTCTTAATATCTCTTTAAGTTCTCGTGCAGGTCTTCGTTCTTCTAATTCAACAAATTTAACACAATTAAGAACAAAGAGGAGTTGGGGAGACAGAGCTTTTACAGCTGCTGCACCCCGGTTATGGAACTCCCTACCCCATTCAATCAAAATGTCAGCGAATCAAAATGTGTTCCAAAAACAATTGAAAACCTATCTAATGTCTGAATTCCTTATTTAAGACGTAGTGTATTTCACAATCTGATGTAATTAACGTTGTTGAATTATATTTAATTATGTCATATTATTTTCGTTCAATGTACTTACCTTGTTAGGCGCCTTGAGCATCTCTTGGGGTGGATATGTGCGCATTATAAATGTTGTTATTATTATTATTATTATTATCTCAGGAAACAAATTTTGTTTATCAAGGTACACCCGAAGCTGAGAAGCAATTACGATTTTCCCAAGGATCTTAGCAAGGAATGGCAGGTTTGCTATGGGCCTGTAGCTTTTAAACTAATCCGAATTTAAGACAGACTTCTTCAATAGAGGTACAACATGAGATGTTTTGAAAAGTTATGGGACAGTACCAGAAGACAGAGAAGAGTTCACTAGGTGTGTAATGGATGGTACTAGTTCATCAAGGCACGATTTCACTAAATGAGTTGGCATAGGATCCAAACGACAAGACTTGGAAACAGAGTTTTTAAGCAGTTTCCTCACCTGTGCTTGCGTAACAGGTTCAACAAACTGTTGGAACTCACAAACACATGTAAGGGTTTCATCATAGAGGTTTGAAGGAGGAAATGTTGTCACAATACTTCGAATTTCATCAAGTTAGAACTTTCCAAAATCATTTGCTAATTCCTCATGCGAGCTACGATCAGGAAACACTGAGTCAGTTCCGGGTATGGTATCAGTCGTCATGTACTCAGTTCTGGCTCCATCAAGAATGAGATTGTAAACCTCACACTGTTGTTGGTACAGCTGACAATTTATTTCAATGTTGGATATGATCATTTTACGTTCAGCGCGACGTCTCAGGCGCTTGGATTCTTTGACAGATTCTGTATACCACGGAGCATGGGGCTGCAATGATACAATAGTTGACTGTACCGGCGCATGTTTGTCCAGGAGTTGCCTCAGGGTAGTATTCCACTCTTCAACCGCTTCCGAAGGGCACCGGGTAGATAATAAACACAGAGAACCGCCCTTAATATCCTCCTTCAGTATGTTCAAATTAATGTTACGAAGCTTTCTGCAAGTGATGTCTTTTTAACCAACCCATGGTTTGTTTCTTATGTCAAGGCTAAATGAAAAATATTATCATGCAATGGCGCCTGAAAAATGTTATTAGGGCTGGCAAACTTGATATTACACTTAACAATAATCTCAAACAAAGTGTACCTGTCTTGTTGCATAATCACAGTACTCGTCGTTGAAGGAAGTAATGGTGGATTAAGGCTAAGAGGATAATCTCTCCAAACACGTTGACAGAGGCAGAACGTATCTTACCAGCACTGATCACTGTCTTGCAGGCGTTTGGTTACTAATCTGTAAAGATAAGGTAGATTTACAATTTTAACAACATTTTGATTTCGACACCAATGAAGATTATGGATTGTTAAAACTGTTGAAACTCGAAGCGTCAATTTACCAAATCCAGTTGAAATGCTAAACCAACACCATGCCACATGATATTCCATTATTCCATGAATGGAAATAATAATAGAGTGGGAAAACATGGCAGAGGTAACATGGCTATGGTATTTAAAGTAGGACAATTTAAACGCCATTCTGGATTTTAAAGCCCAGTTTTAAGATGCTTTTCAAATTACCAAACGCATGAACAAAACAAGACAAGAAAAAAAGTTATTTAGAAATGCATTAGCCAACATGAAAGCTTTTTTAGTGTGTTAATAAACGAATTAGAATTAAACTGACCTTACATAGAGCATCCCTTTTCATTCTCTACTCATCTCAGAAATTAAAACTGCTTGTAATCTGTTCCGGGCTGCTTTACTAGACGGGCAGGTAAAAATATTCCAAAGTCACACTTGGCTTCTACGTCTGGCTCAGACGAACGACAACAAAATAATGACACAATGGCTCGTAATCTCTCATAAAATATCATCCCCAACCTGAACCTGGCCTTTGAACGCTGGTTATTGTTATTAAAATAATTGTTTGGGTACCCAAAATCATCATAGTATTTCTTTTGTCATTGTACATGGTTAAATGCATCGCACAAAATATGGAGATTTCCACCACCATGTCTACGCTTCCTGCTTCTGCCCGGCATTTGTTCCCAACCCACAATTCAATGCACTCTTTAATAAACGAATGAAAAGATTCCTTCTGTCTTAGTTATCCAATTAAATAACGACAATAAGCCTAAAACAACACAAGTGATATTGCCCTTTAGGTGCCAAAACATGGTCGTTCGGTCGGGAATCTTTTTTTTTCTTAGCTCCCTCTTTGGGCTGATATTTTCTGTTTTGAATGCTTTAATACATTCCCCCCCCCCCCCTATAAAACGGTAATTTTTATTTTTATTTTTAAAGCCGACCGTAGATTTCATGACTTTTGAGTCGGTCGCAAAGAGCAATATAACACCTTTTTAGGCCTTATATTGCCACTCGGCTTTGTAGAGTGATGCAGTGTGGCGTCGCACCGGCCTGGTTCTCAGGGTTGTGTGTTCTCAACGGCCAGACCCCCTCCAGCTGTCGTTAGCATGATTCATATGGTTCATAAGGTTCATAAGGTTCATAAGGTTCATATTTATTGTCCATTTAGCAATGGAATTCGTCGTGTCGTGTTATATATGGTATTGCGTAAATATATAACATAAATTATACACTCGTACAAAAAATAATTAAATAATTTTGGAGTTGACAGAAAACAAAAATAAACAATTAACGGTGGAAGCTTCGAATCCCATCCTGACGCTAACGTCCTTTGACAAGACATTACTCCATTTTTGCCACCCTCTACCTATAGGTGTAGTTGGTTACCCTAAATACTTTAAATAAATATAAATATGATAAATATATAATAGCAGGCACCATTATTATTTGTATTAAACCATTGAGTTACTGTAAAATTGGTCAAATACTCAGGAGCAGTGACTGATCGGATTAGTATTGGACCAGGAACTTTTCATTGTGGCGTAGTGTTTGGTTTTGGAAATTTATTTATAACAATAGATTATTTGATTTAATATGCCTACTAAAATCTGTATTGGTATTCGGCAAACAATGAATTGTTGGATGGCATTGTAGCCGGGCCGGTTAAAAATATTCCAAAGCCACACTTGACCTCTACTTCTGGCTCAGGAAAAGAACAACAAACTAATGGCGACACAGGTTTCGTAACCTCTCAGACCTTTACACCTCCCAACCCAAACTTGACTACGTGCCCGATTTGAATGTTAGATATTTTTACGACAATTAGTTGTAGATTTGTCGTTTTTCTTTTGTAACTGGGCATATTGCATGTTATAGGGTGTCGAAGAAAATATGGGAATTCCACGACCATGTCTATGCTTTTGCTTACGTCAATCATCTGTACAAAACGCAATGCACACGTTCAACAACACTGTAAAAAGGGAATATATATACCATACTTATCTACATAAACTAGAGTCTAGACACCATATTTTTAAGTAAGAGAAGTACATGATTATCGATATCAACAAATTAATAATATCACAGATATGAGAAAAAAATGTATGCAAGAGTAGAGGAGTACATTGTACACAAAATAGAACTATCCTAAATGATCATGATGATAATGATAACGAATAGAACAAGAAAATGAAGGAAGAGAAATTAAAGTAGTAGCTAAATGAAGTTTTCATCCCTTTGGTTAAAACAGATTATACTTTCTTGGTTGTTTGTATGTTGTTTATACATGTGTGTGTTTCTATTGTACTATATTTTTTCCTGCCGTCTTGTTTTCTTGTAATGCCACTAATTAATACTGGTATAAAGCATATACAAAAAAATGAAATGTCTTCTTCTTTTGTTTAAAGCTCGTTTTAACTTCTTCTTCCTATTTGTCATTGCTTGTGTTCATTATTCGTAATGGCCATTTGGTCCAATATCAGTTAGTTTAACTAGTATCCAGCATTTTCTAATATTATAAACGGCTACAGCTGAAATAATGTCAACTTAAAATATCACTTCGCCTGTTTCCGTTTCTTCTTCTTTTTTTGTTGGGGGGGGGGGGGTTAGTCCATGTGGTCTAACCACCAGTGTGTAGGACGTTCAGGAAGTTTTTCCTCTCGAGGTGGTGTCGTGTAATAATGTATCATTCACTTGAACACCTCCTTGGTTACTCTTAATCTGTTTCAAAAGCCCTAAATTATACCACCATTCAGGCGCGTACGCAGGATTTTTTTCGAGGGGGGGGGGGGGGGGTTAAAATTTGAAAATGACGCCGAAAATTTCGCAAGGACTCAGCCAGCCGCTGAATAAACGGGGGGTAGGGGGGGGGGGGGAGGGGGTAAGAGCACTTTTTTTTTGTATCTCAAAATTTGCAAATTTGGCCGATCGACGTTGGGGGGGGGGGGGGTAAAATTAGCTTTTTGGGGTCACCCATTACCACATTTCTTTTTTATTTTTATTTAAAAACATCGACAAAAAAAGGGGGTGGGGGGGGGGGGGTTTCCTCCAAAACACACACATAAAAAAGTTAAGGGGGGGTTCAACCCCGAACCCCCCCCCCCCGCCCCCTGCGTATACGCGCCTGCCACCATAACAGAATGTTACCGAACTAGTTTCTGTTTATTCTATTATGATTAGCACAAAGTTGAAAACTAATAATTCCTTGCTAGGGCATATAATCATGTTCAAGATATTATGGCAGAAATAAAGATTTGTGTCAGAAAAAAGGAGTGAAGAGTACACTAAGCCTGCCATAAAAATGGAAAGAAAACGAGATAGAGAAGGTATGTTTTAAATAAAAACTGACTTTGTGTGTAATAACGGTTCATTTACTTGAGCAAAGCCTTGATTATTCTTAATCTGTTTTCAAAAGCCCACCATCCAAACAGAATGTTTAGCAGTCTACTATCGAACTAGTTTCTGTTTATTCTATCATGATCATGATTAGCACGAAGTTAAAAACTGATAACTCCACGATAGGGCCTATGTTAAAGATATTATGGCAGAAATAACGATAAGTGTTAGAAAAAAAGGGGGGGGGAGTACACTAAACTAGTAAAATCGCCATTAAAATAGAAAGCAAACGAGAGAGAAGGCAAGTTTTAAATGAAAACTTACTTTCTGAGCTAAGTAAATTGACATAAGAGACGATTTATTTCAACATTAAATAAAAGTGCATACATGTTATTATAAAGTGATTTGAAATGACTGCATTGGATATTATACAAATAGCCTATACAAAGACACTCGAGAATCTAGCTAAAATTATATACCTCTCTTTAGAAATCGTAGAAATCTAGCCATCCTAGCCATCCGATGGGTCGAAATTGGAGTCGAGATTTTAGCCATATCCGTAAAGACGCGAACAATGCCAGTAACGGTCAATATTTCATGAGAAAGATTTCCGTTGCCCCGGGTAACGGGAAAATAGTTAAATTTTGCTGAGATCTCCAATGGTTTACGTGTACAAATTTTCTTTGTGCGAGCGCAGATACTATACAATGTGTTTGCGATTTGGTCGCTTAATGTGTGCGACTCCCGAATGATCGTAACATTCAGGCTACTTTCCAGCGAAGATTAACAGACAGTGTTTCAGATTTTCAGTGATGTTTTAACCAATGTTTACTCAAGAAAAGGATTAGGCAAGAATTCTTTGTAGACTTTTTGTGAATTCGGTATATAAATGATATAGCGACTGCTTTAATATTCGAGGCATATCTGTTTCTATCCTGGCTCTCGGGGACACCGCCGCGCGCCTTGGGTTCATGGCAGGATGAAACGTCCCTTGAGCCGAATGAAACAGCTATGCCTCTCATAGCAGTCAATTTATCTTATCAATTTATAGGCGTGAGCGCCGTGACACTGCGAGAGTTGGCCGCTAGAAACTAGTGAATAATTGCATTGCATGAGTTAAGATAAGAGCTAGGGCATTCCAACTCCTGTAATAAGTTCATCTGTATGAAAACAGAACAATTAGAGAAAGAGAATGGCCGCGCAAGTTTTGATATATTATCAATACTATGAGAGTCATGAATAGTTGAAATATGAGATCACTATATATAGCTACACAAATTGTCAATTATGTGAGTGGACTGTAACGGAAAATACCTGCCTGCCGTAGCAACAAACATAGCTTTACTCACCCCTCCGTTTCGTTGACGATCAGCCATGCGTTAAGTCTTTCGTCTTCTTTGTTGTGAGGGCGGGCAGCAAGGATTCGTTTAATAAAATGATGGAAATGCGAGCATCACTTTAAACAAACAAACTTTGTTATTCCTGGCTCATTTGTCCTGATTGAGGTGTCATATGAAAGGGCAGATAATATAGATTCTGTAAATGTAATTTTCTTTTTTAAATTCAGAAACCATTCGCCAAATGACTTTTTGGTATCCTTTTTCAAATTGTTTGTAATCACTCATGCGTTAAATAGAAAGGAACATAATAAAATCAAGGAATCAAGTGAGTGACCGGAAATCCCACTCAGCTTTGTTAATATGAAAAAACTTTTCCCTTGGGGTCTAGAAAATTTTAATGAAAAGTGAACTTACAATAATGAAGACAAAATATATCAATAATTGAAATAATACAGCAATTCTACTACTGTTTTAATTTAATTTTATTTCTGCATCTTTCCAAATACAATAACTGAATAACAAAGAACATTTAAACGTAAGGTATAATACAAAATATGCAAGCAATAATAACTTCATGTCAAAATTGTATCTACATATGCATATAAATTTAAAGTATTAAAGTATTATTATTTAAAGTATTATCCGAACTATCGGTGGAAAACGTGTTGGAGACAGCAATCACACGTGAAGCTTGACTAGGATGGTGGCCCCAAAAGAAAATATAGTCGTAAAAAAGGAAAACACAAAACACATGTAAGACTGTAAATAGCCCACCATGTCCCTCCCAACTATATTTGCAAAACAGGCATATCCCTCTAAAGATCAAGGCAAAATTAATTCTTGTATTCAAATGTTTGCAAAACATGTTCAAGTCATTTGACAATTGAAATTCTATTGGTAGGTCGTTTTATTGTAACAAGCCTCTCTAGCCACCGAAAGAGGGCGACAAATAAATTATCTTGTTTAACAATTTAATCTTCTCTGCTCAATTTTGCCTCTAACTCATTTTCTGAATAGCCGTATGTCAAGAATACCGATTATTACCAAGTTTGTTCATTTAACTAACAACTTAGGATTAACTCGCTACCTGATCTTTATTGACGTAAATTCGTTTCAATAAAAGTATATGATTGAAATGGTAAGAGGTGTTTTCATTTTGTTGTTGTTAAATCGAGTATACTAATAAATGACAAAAGAAAAACACAGGTTTTTGGACAAAGATTTTAGGATTCAACTTCAAAAATCAAAAACTCAATATTTATTTAATGATTACAACATTTGCAATATTTGCCACTGTTACACACATTTTTGCTTTTACAATGATTAGACTTAATCAATGTAACGACTTCATATGTAATAAATACTTAATCTAAATCTTATCAAAATAAGTTCTTTACCGTTCGCTTGGGAAATAATTTTGCTAAGTTCCAAAAGATAATTGCTATATTATTTTTTCAACCAATAATTTAACCAACTTCCAAAAGTTTGGGAACTTATCATAATAGATTTAGAATTATTTTTGATACTAAGCCAACATTCATCAAAGTTCTGATATATACCGATGGGGAAATTCTTCTGTACTAAGAAGTACAGTGCGGGCCGGCCAGCTCTGTCCCTCTCTTCCGTTTAAGAGTGACGGAGATGAGCTCGTGCGATCAAGCCTCTTATATAACTATATGCAATCTATGCGAACGTGGCGAGGGGGGGGGGGGGGCTTACGCAACTAAGTGTACAATCTACGTACAGCGCTTCGCGTTCTAATGTTCGTCACCTAGCTTAACAATAAAATGACTAAGTAAATTTATATTTATTCTATTTAACTTTTAAGAATTTTGTATACAATATATAAAATACCAACTCGAGATAAATATTGATTACATCGACTTGAAAAATGCATGGATTATACATTTATAATAATTTATAGATAATACGAGTTTAATCAACAATTCAAACTGTTTCTATAAGAACAAAATGCACCGTTAAAAACACTACATCATACGCAAGTGCGCGCATAACAACACACTTCGGATCCGTTCTTAACAACTATTTTTAGTATTCCTCAATAAATACTCAGTGACATAAATCATTCCATTGATCTTTCCGTGACGAATGTTCTACTCTACGGAAATATCTAAATAATTAATTCAAAAACATCATGTGACTTACGTAATTTATCACAAATCTTCTTTGAATAAAAATCAGAAAGTTGAGTAATACCGGTAGATATACTTCGCTTTCCTGGAAAGCCAGGTAGTCCGACTTTTACATACAATACAAGGTAAGCTCATCTCTTATCTCTTTTAAAGACAAAATTACAAGGGATGTCTTTTTATCATCTAGCTTCTTGAAGCTCCTCTAAAGTGTTACGAGCCCCACAAATTTGATAGCAAAATTTCACTTAAACTGTTTCGTAATGTGAAAGAGGATGTCATTTAAGAAACACTTCTGCAAGGATTTCAGAACAAAATTTGAAGTCGAATATTGATGAAAAAATACAAAATTTAGGTTTTCTGCGTAAAACAATACACCTATATTGTGTATTCGTTTATCAGTATTTTTAGCAAAATTGGGGCTCCCAACACTTTAGAGGGTCTTTAGAGGAAGAGCTTGAATCCAATGACCAGGGTGATGGTACATCTGTAAAGCGCTTAGAAACATTAAATATTAAGCGCTATATAAAAGCGGAATATTATTGATTAACTACTAAACCCATGTTTTTTTACTTCGAAATATTCAACATCAGATTTCACCGAACTCTCCCAAAGTCTACTTAAACAGCTGTTATTTCATTTACCTGTTCTTCTATTAATGATATTATTCTTTGAACGCATAATTCTTCAGAAGCACATATCCCATTAATACTGCCTGACATAGATCCTTTACAATAAGCCAGTTCACGGTTGCAGTCTGAGCATGAGCAGATAAAGGTCATTGCAGAACAAATTGTGAAATAAACGGAGACGAAATACTGGATACGTGCTCATGAAAGTTATGTAATCATTATTCATTATGCACTCCATGATACACAGGTGGAAGTATTCTTTGAAAAGGGGAAACAAAGGCTATTTATGTAGCATCTCCATCGCTATAGGAGTGATTATTTCAAAATGTACAAAGTGGGACCTCTTCATGTTTTGAAGATCTGTGGATATTCAAGGTCATTGCAGTAATGTGCTAACCGTGAACTGGTCTATTTGCCTACCAACCACACAAGTCTGTTATAGGTGATGGTTGCACAGCATATTGATACATTGGGTCGCTATGTTCGTACAACATTCGTTGATCTTCATCGGCTTTCAACACAATTCAGCCCCACCTCTTGATGAATAAGCTTACAAATATGAATGTAAAACCCTCTCTGATACTCTGGTTTCATGATTTTCTAACGGGCAGAATTCAAAAAGTAAAACTTCATAATGTTTTATCTAATTACGTTACACCTGGGTTGTCCCAGGGTTACGTGCTATCAGCACTATTATTTATCATGTAGGCCTATACAAATGATCGTATCTCGTCAAATGACGATAGGGACTTTTAGATTTGCACGAAGACAATGTTGATTGCTACGGTCGACGTCCTTTTAATGCACTGCCTTGAATGGACGTCACACGTATCAGTCCACGCAAATCTAAAAGTCCCTAAATGTCTCATGCTGATGACACGGCTATCATTGGCATGATCCATAGCAATGATGAACGCAAATATTGGGAGGAATTATTTATGTTTGATAATTATTATGAAGAAAAATCCAAGTAATTAGATATGGCTTAAAAGGCCACTCTAACCAAAAAGGGCTAAAAATGAAGAAAAAAAGACATGTAGAATAATTTGTGACGGAGATTCTGAACATGACAATGATTTTTCTTAGAAATCATCAATAATTCTGGAGTCTAGCTTTAAAAATGACAACTCAGAACGCTCAGAAAGAAGACCAATTTCGGAGCTGTTTTGCGCAATAGCATATGACGTCACTGCAGGACCCTCTTCGGTGAAAAGGAGGGTGATTTAGGAATTAAAATGTCTGAAAAAGGCAAACTATGATATTAATTGAAACAAAAAAAAACATTTATCCGAAAAGATAATATGCACTTGATAATCCCAGTACGTTTCTGGCAATTTCGTCATTCCTAATTATATATTACAATGAGATTGTAAGATCCTTACAAATCGGACATTCCCGCAATGACGTCAAATGCGTCATCAAGCCACGTGACGGTATTTCCCTTTTTTTCGAGGGGCGTAGCCCAGCAAGCCTAGCGTGAGATCTGTGAAAAATGGATAATTATTATCATTTTGGGGTAAATTTAGAGGAAAATCAGAGGCTGGAAGATTAATAAGTGGAGGTGTATTCATGTTTTAAAAGGCTATGCTAGTTGGGTTAGAGTGGCCCTTTAAACGAAATAGATGACTTTCGATTTTCGTTCAAAGGTCAAGGAAATCCAATCATGCTTAAAGTTCTGGAGAGGATATACAGAGTGTCAAGAGTTTTAAGTACTTTGGTATAATAATTAATAATGAACTATCATGGAAATACCAATGCTAATCTCTATATGCAAAGGCTCAACAACGAATGTACTTTCTACGAAAACTAAATTTGTTCCATTTTGACAGAACCATCCTGAGGTTGTTCTACAGGTCAGTAATAGAAAGTGTAATGCTTTTTAGTTGTGCGGTTTGGTATGGTAGGTGCAGACAGGAGAATCTTAAGAATTTGCAGAGAATAGCCAATCATGCTGACAAGATGACTGGCGAAGTGACAGATTGGAAACAGGAATGCGTTAATACAATAATATTCTGAAACAGGTATTACAGATTTCGAAAAATGGTAATCACCCCCCCCCCCTCCTTCATCCTCGCTATACCCTAATGCGATCGGGGAAGGGATACAGATCAATGAAGGCTCGAACTTCACGATTCCTTCATTCCTTTGTTCCGCTTTCCATTCGTAAATACAGTGAACAAAATTTGAATAGGCCTATATCTTGTCACTTCGTTATTCATCAATTGCATTGTACCTTTTCCGTTCAAAATAATGTACATGTATGAAGAGCAAAGAAAATGAATAATACCCTATAATATCATATGTTATTCCAAGTTTCATGTACATACCATTTAATTTATGAAAATTAAAAAATTAAAAAATAAAAAAAAAATAAAAATAGTAGGCCTAACTCTAACAAAATGAGATAACGATAATAAACATTGTTGATCTTGATGATGATAATAACATATAATACGAATAGTATTAACAACAATAATGATATAAAAAATAATGATGATGGTGATAAAAAGGATGATGATAATAATAAAATTACTATGGCAGTTATAAATGCATTACATCCTTTTGTTAAAGAAACAAAGATGTTGGAAGCTCTTGGAATGAACGCTTCTATAAACCAACACATGGTACTTTGCTTACGTTATTACTAATTTAAATGAAAAAAGATCAACATGCAATGGCGCGTGGAAAATGTTATTAGGTCTATCAAACTGGATATCAAACTTAAAAGTGATCTCAAGATTACTATTTAAAGAATATAAACGTTGACCAATTATAGGATGAGGTGTTCAATAATAGGACAAGTGGCACGAGAAACTCTCACAGCAGGAAGTCCTTGGCAGTAAGTTGGTCTGGTGATGATGATGTTGATAATCAGGATACTGTGCTATAGTTCCTCTACTTTCTCTTCGACTACATAGCATATATAAGGATCTGTAAATAAACAGCCAGTTTCTCAATTTTACAGCTCACAGGTTTTCACTTTCTAAAGTAGTTTTACGATTTATTCCATGAAATTCCCACATCTTAACTGTTTTCCTTTCAAGCAAAGTGTACTACTCTGTGAATGAAGTGACAGTGGGATGAGGCTTAGAGGATAATCTCTCCGAACACGGTGACAGATGCAGAACGTTCCCTACCAGCACTGATCACATGCGGTTGTTTGGTTGGTTGGTTGGATATCTGAAAAGACAAGGTAGATTTACAATTTTAACCAAATGTTTATATCGAGACCAATGAAAATAGTAAATTGATATTAGTCCAGTAGACGGTACCATATACCATATACATGACCTGGAAAAGTTGATAAGTACAAGGTTTTTTTGTTGATTTGTGTTCTAGATGGGTATTGAAGTAAATTCAGCTTGGTTGCCAGCTTGGCAGCCTTGAGCAACTTTTTTAATAGCCATATTAGCATAATCATCTAATTAGCATATGTGCAACATGTAATAATGTTGCTAATCTCAATCCAGGAAGCCTGAAAACATGGATAATACGACTTTTCAAGTGTTTTCTATGAAGAGGAATTCATCTATGACACCAGTTTTTGATTCCAAGTAATGCAATTGTCTTAAATAGCATACTTAGCATAATGAGCTAATAAGCATGTGTACAATATATGGACTTCATTGTCATTGTTTATCTATAAAGCCTAAAATAGTGCAATGCAACATTGTAAATCACGGGGTTTTCCATGATAAGGGATTCATTTGGGACACCAGTTGTTATTTTTAAGTAATGCAATTGGATTAATATGTAATTATTGTACTAATAAGCCTAATTAGCATATTTGTAGAATATTAATTATTTGGGACTCTATTGAGTTACACAAATTGTATGTCCAATGTGGTGGTTATCTTGGTCCCAAGGCAATGTTGTCAAACCTTATGAAATGTCGAGGAAATGACGGGGTCATCATACGCATTGATGGTTGGGCTTCAGTCCTTGGATTTAGAGAGACTGTCGGAAATATACTGAAGATGGTTAAAGCAGATGATAGTGGTGGAATTGATGATGTGGTGAGACAGGTACGTAAATAGACCAGGGATGTTGAATACAACATTGCAAACTATGATCTGTCTATGTTTACCAAAGCCAGAACCATTGAGAGTACAAGCCCGACGTTGCTCAAGCTTGTGACAGAATTCCTGGAAAAGTCATATTATCCATGTGTTCAGGCTTCCTGGATTAAGATTAGCAATATTATTATGTATCGCACATAATATGCTAATTAGATTATTATACTAATTAGGGTAATTATACTACATCTACATGGAATATCTTCTCATGAATTAATGATTAGTCTTTCAAAAGTGATTTACAATGTTGCATTGCACCCGGCCATTTTTATGCTTTATAGATAAACAATGACGATGAAGTCCATATATTGTACACAATATGCTTATCAGCTCATTATGCTAATTATCCTATTTAAGACAATTGCATTACTTGGAATGAAAAACTGGTGTCATAAATAAATTCCTCACCATAGAAAACCCTTGAAAAGTCGTATTATCCATGTTTTCAGGCTTTCTGGATTAAGATTAGCAACATTTTACATATTGCACATAATATGCTTATTAGATTATTATGCTAATTAGGGTAATTATATTACATCTACATAGAATATCTTCTCATGAATTAATGATTAGTCTTTCAAAAGTGATTTACAATGTTGCATTGCACCATTTTTAGGCTTTATAGATAAACAATGTCAATGAAGTCCATATATTGTACACATGCTTATTAGCTCATTATGCTAATTATGCTATTTAAGACAATTGCATTACTTGAAATCAAAGATGGTGTCATAAATGAATGTATCTATCTATTCATTTTTAATACATGAAATGAAGAACAGTGTGTATAGAAATTACAAATTTAGCGTAATTGCAACTTTGAAAGTCTCTGTGGTGATGAAAACAAAATTGTCAAGCTACCATATACGTCTTTGAAATAACCACACAGTACTTTTTGTTGTCCTCCTTTTCTTGTTAAAATGTAATTATTTACTAATGTACAATCTGATGTTTTATTTGATGTTCAAGAATAAAATGATTTTGAATTGAATTGAATTGAGTATTTGTATGGGCAATGGCTATTTCTGTATAAATCTACACAGAGTACCCCGTCCCCACCCCCTCCCACCACCACCAAAGAAAAATAGACAGAGGTAACATGGCCATGGCATCTAAAGTTGGATAATTTAAGAAAATGTCAAGGCCATTCTGGATTTTAAAGCCCAATTTTCAGATGCTTACACTTTTTCACTGTTGAGGTCTTTAAGTATCTTCCCAGTAGTTGATTATGTATCTATGTGAGAAGCAGGGGTCTATATTTCCCGTAGTTATCCGTTTGCTTCAGAAAAGAGAAATCCCCCTTTTTTAAACACAAACACACAACAAACGCGCAAACACGCACCCATGTATACGCACACACACACACACAAACGAAACTGTACTAGAAATGAATTTGCACGGCTAACATATTTCATTGACTAATTAGAAAAGAACCCAACATCATGCCGTAGATGAGTACCGACAAACGCACATACTACCCACTCGCCCATACCATACGACGCCAACAGAACAAATTTGTGTCAAATGTGACTGACATGAATGCACATCACAAATTACGAAAAACATAAGTAGGAAATCGGTTGTCTAGATTTTACGCCCCTAAAGTATGACAATGCTTTCATTTTTTATAAGCCCATGAACCAACCTCTGTCAGACTTTGGTACAATATAAAAAAGGTTTAACATCACACAAAATATACGTTGACTCTCCCAAAATGTTCTTTATTTATAGAAATACCCATGTTTTACCTTCTGCATTTAATGATTTAATTGTCTAATTCAATTTAGTTTAGCTATGACGATGTAAATCTTCAATATCGTCATTTTCTTTTGAAAGATTTTTGTTTCAAATAACCGCTGCATCTGTAATACGATAATGAGACTTAGTGAAAAAAAAATTATTGAAGCCTGTGGACCCTTATAGTGATATTTAGTCAGTGGTGGAACAACGTATAATAGCATATACCTGTTACATAAATGAATCTAATTGTAGTCAGAACAAAGTTATTTTATTAATTTTGTTCCTCATCATAATAGGATTTTTTTCTCACTCTCTCTCTTTAGATGTCTCGACTATTGTGTAGGTTTTGCGAAATCATGGACCATGGCGAAATATTATTATGTCATGCTCAAGCACTGTCAGTGATTTCCTTTTGTTTAGAATGATTTTGAGTGACGCGTATGTACCCAAAAACTATTCATCCAGGATTTGTTTTAATGTTGTTAAAATGCTGCAACGCAATAAGGGAGTTTACAGATAGCACATGGTACAAATGACCCCAAATATCCACAGATATTTTACACATGGAGAAGTTCCACTTTGAGCATATTAGAATAATAACTGCCAAAGTCCTAGATGTGCTTTTAATGAATACCTTTGTTTGCCCTCTTGAAAAGAATACTTCCACCTGCTCATCATATAATGTACCGTTGGTGCATAAATGAATAATGTTACATAACTTTCATGAGCGCATATCTAGTATTCATCTCTGTGGGTTTTACCTTTTTGGTACAAATGACCTTTATCTGCCCATGCGCAGATTGTATCTGTAAACTCCCTTATTGCAAGTATACTTCGTACACATTAATGTACGGCACATCTGGTACGGCATTCTATGAAGGTTGGGTTACAAGATTATGTGTGTACTTCAAGGAGTTATGAGAGCAACTGCTTGTTTATTCTTAATCTGTTTCAAAAGCCATACCACCGAAACATAATGTTAAGCAGTCTTCTACAGATTTAGTTCATGTTTATTCTATCATGATGATGATAAGCACAACGTTGACAACTTTTAACTCCACGATAGGGCCTATATGTTGAAGATATTATGGCAGAAATAACAACGGGTGTTAGAAAAAAGGAAAAGAGTACACTATACCTGCCATTAAAAATGGTATTATCAAAGACTATGGACCGAGTGATATTAAGTCAGTAATAGAACAACGTCTATGTATACAGCATAAACACCTGGTAAATAAATTAATCTTATTGTAGTCAGACCAACATAAGTAATTTTTTCCATCTTGTTCCTCATCAAGAATGTTCCCTTTTTCTTTTTTTTCCTCTCTCTCTCGCATATTGTGTAAAGTATTTTTTTTTTGCGAAATTTTGTTATTGCGCAAGCACTGTCAAATATTTTCTTTTGTGTAGAGTGAGATCGCATGGCGACCCAGTATTTTTCCCCCATAAAATATTCATCCATGAAAAAACATATATCCTCGAGATGGAAGGTAAAAATGTGACCCACGCGATAGCACGTACATCGTATTCACGTGTAGAATTCGACAACATGATATATGACCGATTATCACTGACGCACATGACTCAGTTGTTGCTAGGCACCATCTGTATATTTCACAGGACAATGCTGGCGGATGAAGCTGCTGTTTGTTTGTTGATTTTGCCTGTTTTTAATGATATGTGCGCGCTGTCTATTTTAGAATTGTAGTACTTGAAAAATACGGTAAAATATATATATCACGGAAAAATTGTAACTAATTCATCTACAAATACTCAAATATAGCAGTTGACGAATCTATTTCATTCATGAGAAACCTTTACCCAAGAAGAGCACTAACTTATTTATGCAATGCTGAGGAGCTGTACACTATTCTCTTGCTGTATATATGCCCCTCTCATACACTTTGGCGGGAATCTTGTAGATTAATGGGCAAGAATATAATAAATCTCTCATAATTGTTTGGGGTAATGTTTCCATTATATTAACTCTACACAAAAGGTGGTTGAGCTGGACCAAATCGAGCTTCACCAATATTATCATTTGATTTTTTTTTAATCCATTTCATTTATCTTCATTAGCAAACAAAGACAAAACAATATAACATGTTAGCATGAGGAGGGCATGGTTGATGATCAGTTAAACAAACTTACAACAAAGAAATGTACAACATTACTATAAAAGACTAACAAATTCCATACTGTACGAGAAATTGCTTTATTCCATTTTCTCTTCTTCAAACACATGAACAAAACAAGACAAGAAATAAATATTTGGAAATGCAGAGGCCAGCATGAAGCTTGTATTTTCTTTTGTTTATACACGAATTAAACTGACCTTGCTTTAATACGGCGTCACTTTTCACTCTCTGCTCATCTCAGACATCCAAACTGCTTGTAATCTGTTGGCTGTTTTTGACCGAGCGTAGTACAAATGGCAACTGATGCGTTGCGTCCATCTAACGAATGCCGAGCGTATACAACGAATGCTCAACGTATTTATTGGTCAGTACTCTGTCATTCGCTCAAAACGTTAACAATCGCCCTCAGTGTCCTTCTGCGAACCCCAACGAACAAGGATAACGAATGCAACCAAAACACCGGGCGCACATTTTCCCTATACGCTAACATTTGACAGGGGACTTAGGAGAGTGAATGACATCACAAAAGTGGAACTTCCCCACCCGAACTTGGCCACCTGCCCAATTTGAATGTTAGCTATCTTTTAAAATAATTTTTAATATCTCACTATATACTGCTCCAGATCATAATACATGCCGAGCCTCGTCATTCTGTTGTCGGTTAGCGCATCGCCAAAAATGGGGATTTCCAGCACCATGTTTTTAATTTGTTGGGAATTGTTCTGCTCCTTGTCCTTTATTTGCAATCACCGTTTGGTCCATATTCATTTCGTCTAGTAGGTTATCCTGCATTTCTAACGTTTCGTTTCGTTTTATTTTGTTTGTCTTGTTTTTATCCATCTGGTCTAATCTCTAGTTTGTATTGGTTCATCCTTTAGCAAGAATGATCACTTTAGCCACTCTCCACCTGGTGTTAATGGTTACCTGATTTGCGAGAGCGCTGTATATTTGACCGACTGCTGTAACCGGGGTACTGGTGTTACAGTGCCAGGCCATTCACGACGTGACGGACATGTGCGCTATATAAGAAACCAACATTATTATCATTATCAACTCATTGAGTTACTGTAAACTTGGTCTAGTACTCAGGAAACATGACTACAGATGCCCTTTTAAGGAAACACATTGCGTAAATACAAACCCCTTTAATAACTATGAATTCTTACTTATTTTATTCCACATGAAATTAAGATAATGAGAGAGATCACAAATTTGTTTTTTTCTTTTCTTCAAAGAGTGAAAAATCGATCTTGGTATTTAGTTTATACACTACCACTCCCGCTAATTTATCGGCAATGGTCAACTTTACCGTACTCGGCCTTACTTTTAAAATAAACTTAATGGGTCAAGGTTTTGCAATAATCATGCATGGTTATGATTTTATTACTAACAGGCCCTACCACTAGACTTTGCTGCCACTAATGCAGTAAAGTATGAATACCCACGATCCATAAGTATCTACAAAGTTGTGAAGAGAATGAAACAGTTTATCATATAAATAATAATACTAATTGAAAAAGTTAAAGGCGTAAATACTCTCAATGAGTGAACGACATTTACAGGTAATAGCAACAACAAAAACAACCACAACAACAATATCACCATGATAAGTTACAACCATACTTATAATGATTACAACTTTGAATTGGGATAAGTCTGCTATCGTCAAACACGCCCAGCAACACGAACACACCATCGAATGGGACAACAGTCATCTCATCTCCATAATGAAGCACTGGCATACACGCCGAATCCGAGAAGCCATCGAAATTCACCGCCACAACACCGTGCCCCAAGACTCAGGACTATACATCAACGACATCTGGAAACCCCTCATCAACAAGTACCCGGTCACTCCTCCTCCACCACCGCCTCCAGCACCGCCCTCACCACCCCGACAGACAACCGTACATCAACCACCGCCACCCGCCGAACCCTCAAAGCAGCCGCCAGCCTCACAGCTACAATACACAGCAGACGACAACAGACTACAACGCCGCCTACGTCGGGGACACACACAGCGTCTCGCCGACAGCACAACCCACTCACATAATTGTTCCGATTGTCTCATTTTCGCTCGCTCGATCACTGCAGCACAAACATAGCTCGTTCGACGTCACTACCAAACTAGCCAATTAGCTGTCAATGACGTCATATTGAATGCGGCGGCAAATATATTTTGTGAAATTATCGAGAAATTGACTATATCTTGACATTCATTGAAGTCATCAGAATAGGGTAAGTTACTTCTCAGATGATTCAAGAGGTCCATTTTGTAGATAATTTTTTAATATCTTAGAATGTTCCACTGTGTTGCAGGGTACCGGGTGTATGCCATTGGGTGTGATGATTGTGTTCGCGCGCTATAAGTACAGGCAGGGGCGTACGCAGAATTTTTTCAAGGGGGGGGGGGGGGGGTTTAAAATCTGGCCCAAAATATTTTGCTCCCGAAAATTTGAAAATCGCGCCGGCCGAAAAGTCGCTCAGTAGGGGGGGGGGGGGGGGGGGGGGGGGGGAGGGTAAGCGGACACTTTTTTTTTTTTTTTGTAGTCCAAAAAAAATCGCAACGACTCAGCCAACCGAAAAGCCGATGAGTGGGGGGGGGGGGGGGGGGGGGGGGGGGGAGGGGGGGGGGGGGGGGGCGGGGGGGGGGGGGGGGGGTAAGCGGACACTTTTTTTTTTTTTTTGGTCTCGAAATTTGAAAATTTGACATTTTTCTTCGTTGGGGGGGGGGGGGAGGGGGGTAAGGTCACCTTACGTTAGCCGTGGGCATAATTTTTTTTTTTTTTTTTTATTGAAAAAAAAAAAAAAAAAATTCAAAGGGGGGTTTTTTAGTTTTTTTTTTTAGGGGGGTTTACACACATAAAAATACCAAAGGGGGATTTGAACCCCCCCCCCCCCTGCGTACGCCCCTGAGTACAGGCCACCGCGCCGTCAGGTGTATTCTCGTAATCATTAAAAGGATCCGCATATATACAACATTTTCCTGCTATACGTTGTACTGCAGGAAAAAACAAATCTCCCTGGTATACCTTACAGTCCAAACGATAAATATGTGCCTTTAACGAAGCAGGCGACAATCGGCGTAGCAGACGACACTTGATAGTAATTTTGTATGTGAGATTGCTTTGCTAAATATAAATTACTTTGTTAATAAATATCAACTAAAATTTCTTTTACATTTCTTTAAACCATCATTGATATTTAATAATTCATGAGTGAGTAAAAGAAACATACCAAACTATATAATTATATGAAATACTTGGTGGCAATTAGGGGAGTTTGACGTGATGACCGATTGCACCCCTCTGTTAATAACCGAATAGTCCATGGTGTGTCATGAATATTCATGTTTTTGCTTACCTCGGCTAAATGTTTGCTTTTACTAAATTGAAAAATTACGGTGGGGGTTGGATGAAATGGACATAATGCAATAGGCAGAAGTGATCTATGATAATTCATGCTTTTTATATTTGGTGTGCTCGACCTATAATCTTCAAATCGCTTGGCAAACTGAGTCCAAAGTTAGACTTGTTTCACATGTGTATTATAGGCAATGAGGAGCTTGCAACCTATTTTGAAAAATTACGGTGGGTGAACTTTCAAAAGTCAATGAGACATGAGGGCTCCAATGAAAGAGCTAGTGATAACGTACGTCGGGGTAGATGTGCTTTTCGTTTAAACAAAAAATGAATTTTTAACGATTAAAAAAAAAACGTCCATAGGCTAAAATGTTAGGCTGCTGACTCTGACCATGCTCTGACGATAGGGGGCGTTGTGAAATGAGACTAAACGGAGCATTATGATCAACTCGAAACTCTCCTAAGTCCGCAACCAGAGACTCCAGCCCAGACGGACAGTCAGACATACCAGCCGACCATCCATGCCCACTCCCCGATGACTCAAGCCAACACGGTCACCTATTTTTCCCTGATGTCCGCACCCCGGTGACTTAAGCTCACGCACGCCAGCTATTCTCCACTCCTGACGACGGATAGTCAACCTGTTCGAAACGTCGCGCCACTCATCCTCTCCAAGCGTTATAGTTCTCCTTAGAACTATGTGCTAAGAAAGATAACAAACAGTCCTTTTCAGGACTACCACACCCCCAAGAAAGATTACTGAGTCAGAGTCTTTTTCAGGACTCCTCAACCCTCTCTCTCTCTCTCACATGGTGCACCCGCAAACCTACTGTATAACTTTGAATAACTCATATAACATTCCTATTTTCTGCCCGAATTTGCACGGTCACCAATTTGCTATTCTGATTTTCCTATTTCCTTTTGGAGTCACGGTTTTCTTTTAATGCTGAAGTGCATTTTTCAAGGGGAAGTCCACCTTCTTAAATTGAATTGATATTACTAAATCGCAGCTTCAAAAATTAATAACTTTCTTATTTTTAATCGGAATTTGTTTTCACCAACGGGTCTAACTAGAAATCAAATAGAACGAGGCAAAAACCAAAGAGTAAGAAGGGCCCTCATACTGGTTTGTGTGTTTGTGGGAGGGTATTTTTTAACGAAAAGTCCAGGAGAACAATACCTTCTATTGTCATCCCTTCTACATTTTCCAAACTCCTTTTTTTTAAGGGGGGGGGGTGCAAGTTGATTGTATGCATATGTTTTCCTTGTGTACGCCAATCAAAGTCACGGTTATAGTATAGTTTCACCAGTACCCGGTATCGCTACCTTTCTTTAAGTGACTTCTGTGTAATAACATCGGGGATATAATCTACTAATGAAGAAAAAAACACTCATGCAACAAGGCAATTTTAAATTTCAAAAGCTGTGTTGTAATTTGACACCATTGTACAAAAATAGAAAAAGTCATTTGTTGTTTCAATTTTTTTTTTAGCAGATGCTTCTGCATTTTGTTTTTAAAAAAATCAAATACAAAACTAGACTTTAATTCGTCACTTAGACGAATTAGGTGATACGTATGATAATGGTTTACATAACGAATAATGTATTACACGATACATTATTTTATAAAATGCTCCTCCCATTTATATGCTTCTCCCATTATGATCTATCAATATGTCAAGATTAAATTGTGTCCCCTTGATCATCATGGATCTAGGGAAGATAGATTGAAACAATATATGACCTTTGACCCTGTGCAGTAACCAGTTACACATTTGACTCTAATTTACATCATGAAGAACACTTTTTGACGATTTTATCTTATTCAAAGAAATGAAAATGTAATTGATAAATAATTATCATCATTATGATAATGATGATCATGATGATACTGTTCATGATCATGATCATGAGCGCGATCCTGACATCTTATTGAAAAAATAAGGGTTTAGATAGCATATAGTCTCAGCTACAACATACTCAAAAATCACCAAAATCCAAGCAGAAAAACGGCGATATTGCTCGCAAAAGACAGGAATGTAGAATCCAGAATTGAGA
Source organism: Strongylocentrotus purpuratus (assembly GCF_000002235.5). Classification (NCBI taxonomy): domain Eukaryota; kingdom Metazoa; phylum Echinodermata; class Echinoidea; order Camarodonta; family Strongylocentrotidae; genus Strongylocentrotus; species Strongylocentrotus purpuratus. The sequence continues at coordinate 20,971,653 of NW_022145607.1, read as the reverse complement.
AAAAGTCATCTCCCATAGGGATTACACGCAAAAAGTAATGGATTAAGTGAAAATAGGGTAATAATAAAGTAAAAAGGGTTGTTTATGACATTATTTGCGATTCTACGTGTTTAAATAATCAAAGGAGATGGTACAGTGAAAGGTCAAAAGGAAAAAAAAAGTGAAGAAAAATTTGTTGGAGACACCCGGACTCCAACCAGGGATCTCGAGGTTGGAAGTCAAGTGCGTTACTGATATACCAAAACATCTCCCATAGCGATTACACGTAAACGGGAAATGGAATGCTCAAATCTCACTTCGCAAGTGAAATATGAGCATGATCCCGGCATATGATCGAAAAATGAAGTACACATTGGAGATAGCTCATTGTCTCAGCTACAACATGTCCGAAGCTCACCGAAAACAAAGTTTAAAAAACGGAGATGTTGCTCGCGAAAGACGGAAATGTAGAATCCAGTTTTGAGAAATAGTCATGTCCCTAATAGACAATACACGCAAAATGTGAAAAATTGACATGCCTCCTTTAATCGCAAAAATACGACAGGATACCTTTGTCAAACTGGACAATTATGTACACTGCATTTGTAGAAAATTATCTCAGCTAGAACATATCAAAATTTGCAAGAAAAAAATCAATATTTACAGAGATACAATCAATTGTCCAAAAATATGCAAACGTCATACTATCAAAATTTAAATTTTGAGTTCGGAGGCCATTATGATGACGTCATGAGTTAATTGAGGGTCAAATGACACATGAAATCATATCTCCGACCCATAATCTATCTAAATATGAAAAAAAATTGGGAGTTCCTATCTATTCTGAAGAGTTACAAAGAATTTTGTATAGGCATGTTTTTGCTCATGTATTGTGAATAAAGAAAACGCAGGTCCGCGCGCGCTGTCAACTTTGACGGACGCTCATTACGTTATTAAAAGGTTAACAAGTTATCAAAATGCTTGGAAAAATGTGCCAAATATGATGATAGAGAAAATTCGGCGATTCTATGTTGCAAAATGCTAGTACGCGCAAAAAACGCGCGCGCATGCGCGTGAGCATAATTTTTTGTCAAATGCTCCATATGGCCTAAAACGTATGCAAAAAAAATTTGGGATGATTTAGAGCAATTTAAATTTTTGCGCGCGCGTAAACGCGCGGATGATCGCGCACGCGCGCATTTGCGCACGTTTATTGACCTGGAATTGACCGGTAGGATATTGATCTTAATCATGATAATTATGAATGAGAAATACTTTTCCGTTTTGAAGATATGATCATAAGGTAATTTTCACAAAATGGCGCCTGGATGACGTCACGATAACTTTGAGATTTTGAAAAGTCACGCAGTTCTAAGTTAGACTAAGATCTATCATCATGGCAAGTTTCATGATAATGGCTTTAGCCATTCTTGAGATATCCTGCGAACAAAATTGAGGAAGAATAATAATAATTTCTTCTATACAGACACAAAATAAATACTAGACTTTAATTCGTCACTTTAGACGAATTAGGTGATACGTATGATATTGGTTTACATAACAAAGAATGCATTACACGATATCATATTATTTTATAAAATGCTCCTCCCATAATGATCTATCCATATGTCAAGTTTAAATTGTGTCGATCCCTTGATCATTATGGATCTAGGGAAGATAGATTGAGACAATATATGACCATTGACTCTGTGCAGTAACCAGTTACACCTTTGACTCTAATTTACATCATGAAGAACGCATTTTGACGATTTTTATCTTATTCAAAGAAATTAAGATGTAATGATAAATAAGAGCTTATGCCTGAATAATTGAAAATGAATAGTGTATGACGTCACGATGTCCCGGCGTAAATGAAAAGTCAAAATAAATGTGAGAATACATTAGCGATCATTTTGAGTTGTCGACGTGAGTTTCACTAGTTGCTTGAAATTAAAATCTTTAAATATCGGATGGATATATACTGTCAATGTATAAAAAATGTGGATTAGAGGGATATTGTTCCGTCAGTCTTTTTTGAAGGCTTGTCAATTAAAAGAATACAAAGATTTGAATGTATTTCGCTCAAGAAATTACATACAGCATTGCCAGTAAATTTCACGGGATCAATGTTAAAATCTCCCTTTATATAAACCTGTTTATGTTCAGTATGTGTTTTTTGTAAAACATTTTCAAAGACAGGGATGAAATCATTGATATTTGATTGGGGTTTCCTATATATGACACCTACAATAATATTCTTATGTCTCGGCAAATTGCTTTCAATAAACAGTGATTCATAGTTGTATGATGGGTATAATATAAATATATCATTGCGTATTTCATATTCAAAATTGTCAGCGACCAATAGACCAACACCTCTACTCTTTTCTACTTGGCGATTAAAATGTATAAATGAATGACCAGACACATTGAATAATAGTGGCGTACTATCATTAACCCAAGTTTCTATACATAAGTACAGATGAAATTGGATAAAGCATTACAATGTATGTTTAAACTACGCGAATTAAAATGTAAAATACTAAAATGATAGTTAATGTTACTGAATTCAGTCGTAAAATCCTCATCAATATAATATTTACAGTTCAGAAACCTACTGAAATGAAACTCATATTCTTTTTCGGATAAATAGTTTAAATCATTGATATCAGTATAAGTATTGAATGAAGTTTGTCATTATTCAAGTCTTGAATAAGAAATGAGCAATAAGAACAGAGTGGGTTATTAATGTAGCCAAATGCTCATGTTCTATATAACGCTCATTTTATGTATTTTATTACCAGAGAAAAAAAGATGTCAGTCAGTCACTCAATAGTGTCTGAGAGTAAAGTCTAGAAAGTAAAAGGGTTTCCTTACATAATTTCAATACGAGGACACTGCTAACGTTTAAGTTTGACAAATAGGACATACGTGACATATTCATCATTTCAACATTCAACTGAAAATTGTGATATGATCTCATCATCTGATCAAAAAACTAAAAGCACCGTTTTTATAGCCCATGGTCTCAGCTATAACATACCCCAATTTGGGAGAAAACAGAGCAGACATGAGATAGATAGTGCTCATAGATGAATGCCATGTAGATTCATGATGTGAACGAAATTCACCTTCCATAGACATAACACGCAAATGACGAAAATTCTGACATGTGGCCTTTAATTGAATTTTGCACTATGATGACCTCATTAAAATGAAACTTAGTGAAAAGGGATCTTGTAGAGAATTGCCTTATCTACAACATATCGACATTTCAAAGAGAATTGATGAATATTGAGAGAAATACACTACATTTTCCATAAATACAATGACGTCATAATATGCAATTTTGTATTTTTGACTTCCAAGGCCATTATGATGACGTTAAGATGTACTTAATGGCCAAATGAGATATGAAATCATACCTTCGACTCATACTCTATCTAAATATGAAAAAAAATTGGCAGTCCTTATTCATCCCAATGGACTTTTTATAGGCATGTTTTTGCCCATATATGCAATGTATTACAAAAATCGCGCGTACGGACGGTTATCTTGAACGGACGCTCATTCCGTTTTTAATAGTGATAAAGAGCTAAACATGGTATCAAATTTTCCGAAAAAATATGAGGAATATTCTGTCAAAAGTTTTTGCTGGGGGATTATTTTTCGTTCGGCCGTGACGAACGAAAACGTGCAAAAATGCGTGTTTTGCGTGATTTTTTATGAAATGCTTATAATGGCCTGAAACGTATGCAAAAAAAATTTAAGACGATTTTGAGCAATTTAAAATTTTACGCGCGCATTAACGCGCGCGCCTACGCGTACGCGCATTTTTGCGCGCATTTATTGACCTCAAATTGACCCGACGGATATTGATCTTATTCATGATAAATATGAATGAAAAATAACTTTCCGTTATGAAGATATGATCATTAGTTGATTTTCACAAAATGGCGCCTGGATGACGTCACGATGACTTTGAGTCCTTGAAAAATCACGCAGTTCTAAGTTAGACTAAGATCTATCATCATTGAAAGTTTCATGACAATGGTTTTATTCAGTCTTGAGATATCCTGCGAACAAAATCGAGGAAGAATAATAGGAAGAAGAATAATAATAAAAATCTTGACGAAATCAATAGGTGATACGTAGACTTCGTTACGTATCACCTAAAAAAAAAATAAAAAAGAAAATCTTGACGAAATCAATAGGTGATACGTAGACTTCGTTACGTATCACCTAATGATACGTATCACTTTATGATTCCTTCAAAATTTGCAATTTCAACTTTCGTTTGAAAATGTCGATATGATCCCAACAACTGATCGAAAAACAAAGTACACCGTTTTTATAGCCCATGGTCTCAGCTATAACATACCCCAATTTGGGAGAAAACAGAGCAGACATGAGATAGATAGTGCTCATAGATGAATGCCATGTAGATTCATGATGTGAACGAAATTCACCTTCCATAGACATAACACGCAAATGACGAAAATTCTGACATGTGGCCTTTAATTGAATTTTGCACTATGATGACCTCATTAAAATGAAACTTAGTGAAAAGGGATCTTGTAGAGAATTGCCTTATCTACAACATATCGACATTTCAAAGAGAATTGATGAATATTGAGAGAAATACACTACATTTTCCATAAATACAATGACGTCATAATATGCAATTTTGTATTTTTGACTTCCAAGGCCATTATGATGACGTTAAGATGTACTTAATGGCCAAATGAGATATGAAATCATACCTTCGACTCATACTCTATCTAAATATGAAAAAAAAATTGGCAGTCCTTATTCATCCCAATGGACTTTTTATAGGCATGTTTTTGCCCATATATGCAATGTATTACAAAAATCGCGCGTACGGACGGTTATCTTGAACGGACGCTCATTCCGTTTTTAATAGTGATAAAGAGCTAAACATGGTATCAAATTTTCCGAAAAAATATGAGGAATATTCTGTCAAAAGTTTTTGCTGGGGGATTATTTTTCGTTCGGCCGTGACGAACGAAAACGTGCAAAAATGCGTGTTTTGCGTGATTTTTTATGAAATGCTTATAATGGCCTGAAACGTATGCAAAAAAAATTTAAGACGATTTTGAGCAATTTAAAATTTTACGCGCGCATTAACGCGCGCGCCTACGCGTACGCGCATTTTTGCGCGCATTTATTGACCTCAAATTGACCCGACGGATATTGATCTTATTCATGATAAATATGAATGAAAAATAACTTTCCGTTATGAAGATATGATCATTAGTTGATTTTCACAAAATGGCGCCTGGATGACGTCACGATGACTTTGAGTCCTTGAAAAATCACGCAGTTCTAAGTTAGACTAAGATCTATCATCATTGAAAGTTTCATGACAATGGTTTTATTCAGTCTTGAGATATCCTGCGAACAAAATCGAGGAAGAATAATAGGAAGAAGAATAATAATAAAAATCTTGACGAAATCAATAGGTGATACGTAGACTTCGTTACGTATCACCTAAAAAAAAATAAAAAAGAAAATCTTGACGAAATCAATAGGTGATACGTAGACTTCGTTACGTATCACCTAATGATACGTATCACTTTATGATTCCTTCAAAATTTGCAATTTCAACTTTCGTTTGAAAATGTCGATATGATCCCAACAACTGATCGAAAAACAAAGTACACCGTTTTTATAGCCCATGGTCTCAGCTATAACATACCCCAATTTGGGAGAAAACAGAGCAGACATGAGATAGATAGTGCTCATAGATGAATGCCATGTAGATTCATGATGTGAACGAAATTCACCTTCCATAGACATAACACGCAAATGACGAAAATTCTGACATGTGGCCTTTAATTGAATTTTGCACTATGATGACCTCATTAAAATGAAACTTAGTGAAAAGGGATCTTGTAGAGAATTGCCTTATCTACAACATATCGACATTTCAAAGAGAATTGATGAATATTGAGAGAAATACACTACATTTTCCATAAATACAATGACGTCATAATATGCAATTTTGTATTTTTGACTTCCAAGGCCATTATGATGACGTTAAGATGTACTTAATGGCCAAATGAGATATGAAATCATACCTTCGACTCATACTCTATCTAAATATGAAAAAAAATTGGCAGTCCTTATTCATCCCAATGGACTTTTTATAGGCATGTTTTTGCCCATATATGCAATGTATTACAAAAATCGCGCGTACGGACGGTTATCTTGAACGGACGCTCATTCCGTTTTTAATAGTGATAAAGAGCTAAACATGGTATCAAATTTTCCGAAAAAATATGAGGAATATTCTGTCAAAAGTTTTTGCTGGGGGATTATTTTTCGTTCGGCCGTGACGAACGAAAACGTGCAAAAATGCGTGTTTTGCGTGATTTTTTATGAAATGCTTATAATGGCCTGAAACGTATGCAAAAAAAATTTAAGACGATTTTGAGCAATTTAAAATTTTACGCGCGCATTAACGCGCGCGCCTACGCGTACGCGCATTTTTGCGCGCATTTATTGACCTCAAATTGACCCGACGGATATTGATCTTATTCATGATAAATATGAATGAAAAATAACTTTCCGTTATGAAGATATGATCATTAGTTGATTTTCACAAAATGGCGCCTGGATGACGTCACGATGACTTTGAGTCCTTGAAAAATCACGCAGTTCTAAGTTAGACTAAGATCTATCATCATTGAAAGTTTCATGACAATGGTTTTATTCAGTCTTGAGATATCCTGCGAACAAAATCGAGGAAGAATAATAGGAAGAAGAATAATAATAAAAATCTTGACGAAATCAATAGGTGATACGTAGACTTCGTTACGTATCACCTAAAAAAAAAATAAAAAAGAAAATCTTGACGAAATCAATAGGTGATACGTAGACTTCGTTACGTATCACCTAATGATACGTATCACTTTATGATTCCTTCAAAATTTGCAATTTCAACTTTCGTTGAAAATGTCGATATGATCCCAACAACTGATCGAAAAACAAAGTACACCGTTTTTATAGCCCATGGTCTCAGCTATAACATACCCCAATTTGGGAGAAAACAGAGCAGACATGAGATAGATAGTGCTCATAGATGAATGCCATGTAGATTCATGATGTGAACGAAATTCACCTTCCATAGACATAACACGCAAATGACGAAAATTCTGACATGTGGCCTTTAATTGAATTTTGCACTATGATGACCTCATTAAAATGAAACTTAGTGAAAAGGGATCTTGTAGAGAATTGCCTTATCTACAACATATCGACATTTCAAAGAGAATTGATGAATATTGAGAGAAATACACTACATTTTCCATAAATACAATGACGTCATAATATGCAATTTTGTATTTTTGACTTCCAAGGCCATTATGATGACGTTAAGATGTACTTAATGGCCAAATGAGATATGAAATCATACCTTCGACTCATACTCTATCTAAATATGAAAAAAAATTGGCAGTCCTTATTCATCCCAATGGACTTTTTATAGGCATGTTTTTGCCCATATATGCAATGTATTACAAAAATCGCGCGTACGGACGGTTATCTTGAACGGACGCTCATTCCGTTTTTAATAGTGATAAAGAGCTAAACATGGTATCAAATTTTCCGAAAAAATATGAGGAATATTCTGTCAAAAGTTTTTGCTGGGGGATTATTTTTCGTTCGGCCGTGACGAACGAAAACGTGCAAAAATGCGTGTTTTGCGTGATTTTTTATGAAATGCTTATAATGGCCTGAAACGTATGCAAAAAAAATTTAAGACGATTTTGAGCAATTTAAAATTTTACGCGCGCATTAACGCGCGCGCCTACGCGTACGCGCATTTTTGCGCGCATTTATTGACCTCAAATTGACCCGACGGATATTGATCTTATTCATGATAAATATGAATGAAAAATAACTTTCCGTTATGAAGATATGATCATTAGTTGATTTTCACAAAATGGCGCCTGGATGACGTCACGATGACTTTGAGTCCTTGAAAAATCACGCAGTTCTAAGTTAGACTAAGATCTATCATCATTGAAAGTTTCATGACAATGGTTTTATTCAGTCTTGAGATATCCTGCGAACAAAATCGAGGAAGAATAATAGGAAGAAGAATAATAATAAAAATCTTGACGAAATCAATAGGTGATACGTAGACTTCGTTACGTATCACCTAATGATACGTACCACCTAATGATTCCGTCAAAATTTGCAATTTCAACTTTCGATTGAAAATTCCGACATGATCCCAACATCCGATGAAAAAACAAAGTACACCGTTTTTATAGCCCATGGTCTCAGCTATAACATACCCCAATTTGGGAGAAAACAGAGCAGACATGAGATAGATAGTGCTCATAGATGAATGCCATGTAGATTCATGATGTGAACGAAATTCACCTTCCATAGACATAACACGCAAATGACGAAAATTCTGACATGTGGCCTTTAATTGAATTTTGCACTATGATGACCTCATTAAAATGAAACTTAGTGAAAAGGGATCTTGTAGAGAATTGCCTTATCTACAACATATCGACATTTCAAAGAGAATTGATGAATATTGAGAGAAATACACTACATTTTCCATAAATACAATGACGTCATAATATGCAATTTTGTATTTTTGACTTCCAAGGCCATTATGATGACGTTAAGATGTACTTAATGGCCAAATGAGATATGAAATCATACCTTCGACTCATACTCTATCTAAATATGAAAAAAAATTGGCAGTCCTTATTCATCCCAATGGACTTTTTATAGGCATGTTTTTGCCCATATATGCAATGTATTACAAAAATCGCGCGTACGGACGGTTATCTTGAACGGACGCTCATTCCGTTTTTAATAGTGATAAAGAGCTAAACATGGTATCAAATTTTCCGAAAAAATATGAGGAATATTCTGTCAAAAGTTTTTGCTGGGGGATTATTTTTCGTTCGGCCGTGACGAACGAAAACGTGCAAAAATGCGTGTTTTGCGTGATTTTTTATGAAATGCTTATAATGGCCTGAAACGTATGCAAAAAAAATTTAAGACGATTTTGAGCAATTTAAAATTTTACGCGCGCATTAACGCGCGCGCCTACGCGTACGCGCATTTTTGCGCGCATTTATTGACCTCAAATTGACCCGACGGATATTGATCTTATTCATGATAAATATGAATGAAAAATAACTTTCCGTTATGAAGATATGATCATTAGTTGATTTTCACAAAATGGCGCCTGGATGACGTCACGATGACTTTGAGTCCTTGAAAAATCACGCAGTTCTAAGTTAGACTAAGATCTATCATCATTGAAAGTTTCATGACAATGGTTTTATTCAGTCTTGAGATATCCTGCGAACAAAATCGAGGAAGAATAATAGGAAGAAGAATAATAATAAAAATCTTGACGAAATCAATAGGTGATACGTAGACTTCGTTACGTATCACCTAAAAATCTTGACGAAATCAATAGGTGATACGTAGACTTCGTTACGTATCACCTAATGATACGTATCACTTTATGATTCCTTCAAAATTTGCAATTTCAACTTTCGATTGAAAATTCGACATGATCCCAACATGATGAAAAACAAAGTACACCGTTTTTATAGCCCATGGTCTCAGCTATAACATACCCCAATTTGGGAGAAAACAGAGCAGACATGAGATAGATAGTGCTCATAGATGAATGCCATGTAGATTCATGATGTGAACGAAATTCACCTTCCATAGACATAACACGCAAATGACGAAAATTCTGACATGTGGCCTTTAATTGAATTTTGCACTATGATGACCTCATTAAAATGAAACTTAGTGAAAAGGGATCTTGTAGAGAATTGCCTTATCTACAACATATCGACATTTCAAAGAGAATTGATGAATATTGAGAGAAATACACTACATTTTCCATAAATACAATGACGTCATAATATGCAATTTTGTATTTTTGACTTCCAAGGCCATTATGATGACGTTAAGATGTACTTAATGGCCAAATGAGATATGAAATCATACCTTCGACTCATACTCTATCTAAATATGAAAAAAAATTGGCAGTCCTTATTCATCCCAATGGACTTTTTATAGGCATGTTTTTGCCCATATATGCAATGTATTACAAAAATCGCGCGTACGGACGGTTATCTTGAACGGACGCTCATTCCGTTTTTAATAGTGATAAAGAGCTAAACATGGTATCAAATTTTCCGAAAAAATATGAGGAATATTCTGTCAAAAGTTTTTGCTGGGGGATTATTTTTCGTTCGGCCGTGACGAACGAAAACGTGCAAAAATGCGTGTTTTGCGTGATTTTTTATGAAATGCTTATAATGGCCTGAAACGTATGCAAAAAAAATTTAAGACGATTTTGAGCAATTTAAAATTTTACGCGCGCATTAACGCGCGCGCCTACGCGTACGCGCATTTTTGCGCGCATTTATTGACCTCAAATTGACCCGACGGATATTGATCTTATTCATGATAAATATGAATGAAAAATAACTTTCCGTTATGAAGATATGATCATTAGTTGATTTTCACAAAATGGCGCCTGGATGACGTCACGATGACTTTGAGTCCTTGAAAAATCACGCAGTTCTAAGTTAGACTAAGATCTATCATCATTGAAAGTTTCATGACAATGGTTTTATTCAGTCTTGAGATATCCTGCGAACAAAATCGAGGAAGAATAATAGGAAGAAGAATAATAATAAAAATCTTGACGAAATCAATAGGTGATACGTAGACTTCGTTACGTATCACCTAATGAAAATCTTGACGAAATCAATAGGTGATACGTAGACTTCGTTACGTATCACCTAATGATACGTATCACTTTATGATTCCTTCAAAATTTGCAATTTCAACTTTCGATTGAAAATTCGACATGATCCCAACAACTGATGAAAAAACAAAGTACACCGTTTTTATAGCCCATGGTCTCAGCTATAACATACCCCAATTTGGGAGAAAACAGAGCAGACATGAGATAGATAGTGCTCATAGATGAATGCCATGTAGATTCATGATGTGAACGAAATTCACCTTCCATAGACATAACACGCAAATGACGAAAATTCTGACATGTGGCCTTTAATTGAATTTTGCACTATGATGACCTCATTAAAATGAAACTTAGTGAAAAGGGATCTTGTAGAGAATTGCCTTATCTACAACATATCGACATTTCAAAGAGAATTGATGAATATTGAGAGAAATACACTACATTTTCCATAAATACAATGACGTCATAATATGCAATTTTGTATTTTTGACTTCCAAGGCCATTATGATGACGTTAAGATGTACTTAATGGCCAAATGAGATATGAAATCATACCTTCGACTCATACTCTATCTAAATATGAAAAAAAATTGGCAGTCCTTATTCATCCCAATGGACTTTTTATAGGCATGTTTTTGCCCATATATGCAATGTATTACAAAAATCGCGCGTACGGACGGTTATCTTGAACGGACGCTCATTCCGTTTTTAATAGTGATAAAGAGCTAAACATGGTATCAAATTTTCCGAAAAAATATGAGGAATATTCTGTCAAAAGTTTTTGCTGGGGGATTATTTTTCGTTCGGCCGTGACGAACGAAAACGTGCAAAAATGCGTGTTTTGCGTGATTTTTTATGAAATGCTTATAATGGCCTGAAACGTATGCAAAAAAAATTTAAGACGATTTTGAGCAATTTAAAATTTTACGCGCGCATTAACGCGCGCGCCTACGCGTACGCGCATTTTTGCGCGCATTTATTGACCTCAAATTGACCCGACGGATATTGATCTTATTCATGATAAATATGAATGAAAAATAACTTTCCGTTATGAAGATATGATCATTAGTTGATTTTCACAAAATGGCGCCTGGATGACGTCACGATGACTTTGAGTCCTTGAAAAATCACGCAGTTCTAAGTTAGACTAAGATCTATCATCATTGAAAGTTTCATGACAATGGTTTTATTCAGTCTTGAGATATCCTGCGAACAAAATCGAGGAAGAATAATAGGAAGAAGAATAATAATAAAAATCTTGACGAAATCAATAGGTGATACGTAGACTTCGTTACGTATCACCTAAAAAAGAAAATCTTGACGAAATCAATAGGTGATACGTAGACTTCGTTACGTATCACCTAATGATACGTATCACTTTATGATTCCTTCAAAATTTGCAATTTCAACTTTCGTTTGAAAATTCGACATGATCCCAACAACTGATCGAAAAACAAAGTACACCGTTTTTATAGCCCATGGTCTCAGCTATAACATACCCCAATTTGGGAGAAAACAGAGCAGACATGAGATAGATAGTGCTCATAGATGAATGCCATGTAGATTCATGATGTGAACGAAATTCACCTTCCATAGACATAACACGCAAATGACGAAAATTCTGACATGTGGCCTTTAATTGAATTTTGCACTATGATGACCTCATTAAAATGAAACTTAGTGAAAAGGGATCTTGTAGAGAATTGCCTTATCTACAACATATCGACATTTCAAAGAGAATTGATGAATATTGAGAGAAATACACTACATTTTCCATAAATACAATGACGTCATAATATGCAATTTTGTATTTTTGACTTCCAAGGCCATTATGATGACGTTAAGATGTACTTAATGGCCAAATGAGATATGAAATCATACCTTCGACTCATACTCTATCTAAATATGAAAAAAAATTGGCAGTCCTTATTCATCCCAATGGACTTTTTATAGGCATGTTTTTGCCCATATATGCAATGTATTACAAAAATCGCGCGTACGGACGGTTATCTTGAACGGACGCTCATTCCGTTTTTAATAGTGATAAAGAGCTAAACATGGTATCAAATTTTCCGAAAAAATATGAGGAATATTCTGTCAAAAGTTTTTGCTGGGGGATTATTTTTCGTTCGGCCGTGACGAACGAAAACGTGCAAAAATGCGTGTTTTGCGTGATTTTTTATGAAATGCTTATAATGGCCTGAAACGTATGCAAAAAAAATTTAAGACGATTTTGAGCAATTTAAAATTTTACGCGCGCATTAACGCGCGCGCCTACGCGTACGCGCATTTTTGCGCGCATTTATTGACCTCAAATTGACCCGACGGATATTGATCTTATTCATGATAAATATGAATGAAAAATAACTTTCCGTTATGAAGATATGATCATTAGTTGATTTTCACAAAATGGCGCCTGGATGACGTCACGATGACTTTGAGTCCTTGAAAAATCACGCAGTTCTAAGTTAGACTAAGATCTATCATCATTGAAAGTTTCATGACAATGGTTTTATTCAGTCTTGAGATATCCTGCGAACAAAATCGAGGAAGAATAATAGGAAGAAGAATAATAATAAAAATCTTGACGAAATCAATAGGTGATACGTAGACTTCGTTACGTATCACCTAATGATACGTACCACCTAATGATTCCGTCAAAATTTGCAATTTCAACTTTCGATTGAAAATTCCGACATGATCCCAACATCCGATGAAAAAACAAAGTACACCGTTTTTATAGCCCATGGTCTCAGCTATAACATACCCCAATTTGGGAGAAAACAGAGCAGACATGAGATAGATAGTGCTCATAGATGAATGCCATGTAGATTCATGATGTGAACGAAATTCACCTTCCATAGACATAACACGCAAATGACGAAAATTCTGACATGTGGCCTTTAATTGAATTTTGCACTATGATGACCTCATTAAAATGAAACTTAGTGAAAAGGGATCTTGTAGAGAATTGCCTTATCTACAACATATCGACATTTCAAAGAGAATTGATGAATATTGAGAGAAATACACTACATTTTCCATAAATACAATGACGTCATAATATGCAATTTTGTATTTTTGACTTCCAAGGCCATTATGATGACGTTAAGATGTACTTAATGGCCAAATGAGATATGAAATCATACCTTCGACTCATACTCTATCTAAATATGAAAAAAAATTGGCAGTCCTTATTCATCCCAATGGACTTTTTATAGGCATGTTTTTGCCCATATATGCAATGTATTACAAAAATCGCGCGTACGGACGGTTATCTTGAACGGACGCTCATTCCGTTTTTAATAGTGATAAAGAGCTAAACATGGTATCAAATTTTCCGAAAAAATATGAGGAATATTCTGTCAAAAGTTTTTGCTGGGGGATTATTTTTCGTTCGGCCGTGACGAACGAAAACGTGCAAAAATGCGTGTTTTGCGTGATTTTTTATGAAATGCTTATAATGGCCTGAAACGTATGCAAAAAAAATTTAAGACGATTTTGAGCAATTTAAAATTTTACGCGCGCATTAACGCGCGCGCCTACGCGTACGCGCATTTTTGCGCGCATTTATTGACCTCAAATTGACCCGACGGATATTGATCTTATTCATGATAAATATGAATGAAAAATAACTTTCCGTTATGAAGATATGATCATTAGTTGATTTTCACAAAATGGCGCCTGGATGACGTCACGATGACTTTGAGTCCTTGAAAAATCACGCAGTTCTAAGTTAGACTAAGATCTATCATCATTGAAAGTTTCATGACAATGGTTTTATTCAGTCTTGAGATATCCTGCGAACAAAATCGAGGAAGAATAATAGGAAGAAGAATAATAATAAAAATCTTGACGAAATCAATAGGTGATACGTAGACTTCGTTACGTATCACCTAAAAAAAAATAAAAAGAAAATCTTGACGAAATCAATAGGTGATACGTAGACTTCGTTACGTATCACCTAATGATACGTATCACTTTATGATTCCTTCAAAATTTGCAATTTCAACTTTCGTTTGAAAATGTCGATATGATCCCAACAACTGATCGAAAAACAAAGTACACCGTTTTTATAGCCCATGGTCTCAGCTATAACATACCCCAATTTGGGAGAAAACAGAGCAGACATGAGATAGATAGTGCTCATAGATGAATGCCATGTAGATTCATGATGTGAACGAAATTCACCTTCCATAGACATAACACGCAAATGACGAAAATTCTGACATGTGGCCTTTAATTGAATTTTGCACTATGATGACCTCATTAAAATGAAACTTAGTGAAAAGGGATCTTGTAGAGAATTGCCTTATCTACAACATATCGACATTTCAAAGAGAATTGATGAATATTGAGAGAAATACACTACATTTTCCATAAATACAATGACGTCATAATATGCAATTTTGTATTTTTGACTTCCAAGGCCATTATGATGACGTTAAGATGTACTTAATGGCCAAATGAGATATGAAATCATACCTTCGACTCATACTCTATCTAAATATGAAAAAAAATTGGCAGTCCTTATTCATCCCAATGGACTTTTTATAGGCATGTTTTTGCCCATATATGCAATGTATTACAAAAATCGCGCGTACGGACGGTTATCTTGAACGGACGCTCATTCCGTTTTTAATAGTGATAAAGAGCTAAACATGGTATCAAATTTTCCGAAAAAATATGAGGAATATTCTGTCAAAAGTTTTTGCTGGGGGATTATTTTTCGTTCGGCCGTGACGAACGAAAACGTGCAAAAATGCGTGTTTTGCGTGATTTTTTATGAAATGCTTATAATGGCCTGAAACGTATGCAAAAAAAATTTAAGACGATTTTGAGCAATTTAAAATTTTACGCGCGCATTAACGCGCGCGCCTACGCGTACGCGCATTTTTGCGCGCATTTATTGACCTCAAATTGACCCGACGGATATTGATCTTATTCATGATAAATATGAATGAAAAATAACTTTCCGTTATGAAGATATGATCATTAGTTGATTTTCACAAAATGGCGCCTGGATGACGTCACGATGACTTTGAGTCCTTGAAAAATCACGCAGTTCTAAGTTAGACTAAGATCTATCATCATTGAAAGTTTCATGACAATGGTTTTATTCAGTCTTGAGATATCCTGCGAACAAAATCGAGGAAGAATAATAGGAAGAAGAATAATAATAAAAATCTTGACGAAATCAATAGGTGATACGTAGACTTCGTTACGTATCACCTAATAAAAAAGAAAATCTTGACGAAATCAATAGGTGATACGTAGACTTCGTTACGTATCACCTAATGATACGTATCACTTTATGATTCCTTCAAAATTTGCAATTTCAACTTTCGATTGAAAATTCGATATGATCCCAACAACTGATCGAAAAACAAAGTACACCGTTTTTATAGCCCATGGTCTCAGCTATAACATACCCCAATTTGGGAGAAAACAGAGCAGACATGAGATAGATAGTGCTCATAGATGAATGCCATGTAGATTCATGATGTGAACGAAATTCACCTTCCATAGACATAACACGCAAATGACGAAAATTCTGACATGTGGCCTTTAATTGAATTTTGCACTATGATGACCTCATTAAAATGAAACTTAGTGAAAAGGGATCTTGTAGAGAATTGCCTTATCTACAACATATCGACATTTCAAAGAGAATTGATGAATATTGAGAGAAATACACTACATTTTCCATAAATACAATGACGTCATAATATGCAATTTTGTATTTTTGACTTCCAAGGCCATTATGATGACGTTAAGATGTACTTAATGGCCAAATGAGATATGAAATCATACCTTCGACTCATACTCTATCTAAATATGAAAAAAAATTGGCAGTCCTTATTCATCCCAATGGACTTTTTATAGGCATGTTTTTGCCCATATATGCAATGTATTACAAAAATCGCGCGTACGGACGGTTATCTTGAACGGACGCTCATTCCGTTTTTAATAGTGATAAAGAGCTAAACATGGTATCAAATTTTCCGAAAAAATATGAGGAATATTCTGTCAAAAGTTTTTGCTGGGGGATTATTTTTCGTTCGGCCGTGACGAACGAAAACGTGCAAAAATGCGTGTTTTGCGTGATTTTTTATGAAATGCTTATAATGGCCTGAAACGTATGCAAAAAAAATTTAAGACGATTTTGAGCAATTTAAAATTTTACGCGCGCATTAACGCGCGCGCCTACGCGTACGCGCATTTTTGCGCGCATTTATTGACCTCAAATTGACCCGACGGATATTGATCTTATTCATGATAAATATGAATGAAAAATAACTTTCCGTTATGAAGATATGATCATTAGTTGATTTTCACAAAATGGCGCCTGGATGACGTCACGATGACTTTGAGTCCTTGAAAAATCACGCAGTTCTAAGTTAGACTAAGATCTATCATCATTGAAAGTTTCATGACAATGGTTTTATTCAGTCTTGAGATATCCTGCGAACAAAATCGAGGAAGAATAATAGGAAGAAGAATAATAATAAAAATCTTGACGAAATCAATAGGTGATACGTAGACTTCGTTACGTATCACCTAATGATACGTACCACCTAATGATTCCGTCAAAATTTGCAATTTCAACTTTCGATTGAAAATTCCGACATGATCCCAACATCCGATGAAAAAACAAAGTACACCGTTTTTATAGCCCATGGTCTCAGCTATAACATATCCCAATTTGGGAGAAAACAGAGCAGACATGAGATAGATAGTGCTCATAGATGAATGCCATGTAGATTCATGATGTGAACGAAATTCACCTTCCATAGACATAACACGCAAATGACGAAAATTCTGACATGTGGCCTTTAATTGAATTTTGCACTATGATGACCTCATTAAAATGAAACTTAGTGAAAAGGGATCTTGTAGAGAATTGCCTTATCTACAACATATCGACATTTCAAAGAGAATTGATGAATATTGAGAGAAATACACTACATTTTCCATAAATACAATGACGTCATAATATGCAATTTTGTATTTTTGACTTCCAAGGCCATTATGATGACGTTAAGATGTACTTAATGGCCAAATGAGATATGAAATCATACCTTCGACTCATACTCTATCTAAATATGAAAAAAAATTGGCAGTCCTTATTCATCCCAATGGACTTTTTATAGGCATGTTTTTGCCCATATATGCAATGTATTACAAAAATCGCGCGTACGGACGGTTATCTTGAACGGACGCTCATTCCGTTTTTAATAGTGATAAAGAGCTAAACATGGTATCAAATTTTCCGAAAAAATATGAGGAATATTCTGTCAAAAGTTTTTGCTGGGGGATTATTTTTCGTTCGGCCGTGACGAACGAAAACGTGCAAAAATGCGTGTTTTGCGTGATTTTTTATGAAATGCTTATAATGGCCTGAAACGTATGCAAAAAAAATTTAAGACGATTTTGAGCAATTTAAAATTTTACGCGCGCATTAACGCGCGCGCCTACGCGTACGCGCATTTTTGCGCGCATTTATTGACCTCAAATTGACCCGACGGATATTGATCTTATTCATGATAAATATGAATGAAAAATAACTTTCCGTTATGAAGATATGATCATTAGTTGATTTTCACAAAATGGCGCCTGGATGACGTCACGATGACTTTGAGTCCTTGAAAAATCACGCAGTTCTAAGTTAGACTAAGATCTATCATCATTGAAAGTTTCATGACAATGGTTTTATTCAGTCTTGAGATATCCTGCGAACAAAATCGAGGAAGAATAATAGGAAGAAGAATAATAATAAAAATCTTGACGAAATCAATAGGTGATACGTAGACTTCGTTACGTATCACCTAAAAAAAAATAAAAAAGAAAATCTTGACGAAATCAATAGGTGATACGTAGACTTCGTTACGTATCACCTAATGATACGTATCACTTTATGATTCCTTCAAAATTTGCAATTTCAACTTTCGTTTGAAAATGTCGATATGATCCCAACAACTGATCGAAAAACAAAGTACACCGTTTTTATAGCCCATGGTCTCAGCTATAACATACCCCAATTTGGGAGAAAACAGAGCAGACATGAGATAGATAGTGCTCATAGATGAATGCCATGTAGATTCATGATGTGAACGAAATTCACCTTCCATAGACATAACACGCAAATGACGAAAATTCTGACATGTGGCCTTTAATTGAATTTTGCACTATGATGACCTCATTAAAATGAAACTTAGTGAAAAGGGATCTTGTAGAGAATTGCCTTATCTACAACATATCGACATTTCAAAGAGAATTGATGAATATTGAGAGAAATACACTACATTTTCCATAAATACAATGACGTCATAATATGCAATTTTGTATTTTTGACTTCCAAGGCCATTATGATGACGTTAAGATGTACTTAATGGCCAAATGAGATATGAAATCATACCTTCGACTCATACTCTATCTAAATATGAAAAAAAATTGGCAGTCCTTATTCATCCCAATGGACTTTTTATAGGCATGTTTTTGCCCATATATGCAATGTATTACAAAAATCGCGCGTACGGACGGTTATCTTGAACGGACGCTCATTCCGTTTTTAATAGTGATAAAGAGCTAAACATGGTATCAAATTTTCCGAAAAAATATGAGGAATATTCTGTCAAAAGTTTTTGCTGGGGGATTATTTTTCGTTCGGCCGTGACGAACGAAAACGTGCAAAAATGCGTGTTTTGCGTGATTTTTTATGAAATGCTTATAATGGCCTGAAACGTATGCAAAAAAAATTTAAGACGATTTTGAGCAATTTAAAATTTTACGCGCGCATTAACGCGCGCGCCTACGCGTACGCGCATTTTTGCGCGCATTTATTGACCTCAAATTGACCCGACGGATATTGATCTTATTCATGATAAATATGAATGAAAAATAACTTTCCGTTATGAAGATATGATCATTAGTT
Organism: Strongylocentrotus purpuratus; assembly: GCF_000002235.5. NCBI lineage: Eukaryota > Metazoa > Echinodermata > Echinoidea > Camarodonta > Strongylocentrotidae > Strongylocentrotus > Strongylocentrotus purpuratus. Next base: position 20,951,948 of record NW_022145607.1, on the reverse strand, counting down.
GATTTTCACAAAATGGCGCCTGGATGACGTCACGATGACTTTGAGTCCTTGAAAAATCACGCAGTTCTAAGTTAGACTAAGATCTATCATCATTGAAAGTTTCATGACAATGGTTTTATTCAGTCTTGAGATATCCTGCGAACAAAATCGAGGAAGAATAATAGGAAGAAGAATAATAATAAAAATCTTGACGAAATCAATAGGTGATACGTAGACTTCGTTACGTATCACCTAAAAAAAAAATAAAAAAGAAAATCTTGACGAAATCAATAGGTGATACGTAGACTTCGTTACGTATCACCTAATGATACGTATCACTTTATGATTCCTTCAAAATTTGCAATTTCAACTTTCGTTTGAAAATGTCGATATGATCCCAACAACTGATCGAAAAACAAAGTACACCGTTTTTATAGCCCATGGTCTCAGCTATAACATACCCCAATTTGGGAGAAAACAGAGCAGACATGAGATAGATAGTGCTCATAGATGAATGCCATGTAGATTCATGATGTGAACGAAATTCACCTTCCATAGACATAACACGCAAATGACGAAAATTCTGACATGTGGCCTTTAATTGAATTTTGCACTATGATGACCTCATTAAAATGAAACTTAGTGAAAAGGGATCTTGTAGAGAATTGCCTTATCTACAACATATCGACATTTCAAAGAGAATTGATGAATATTGAGAGAAATACACTACATTTTCCATAAATACAATGACGTCATAATATGCAATTTTGTATTTTTGACTTCCAAGGCCATTATGATGACGTTAAGATGTACTTAATGGCCAAATGAGATATGAAATCATACCTTCGACTCATACTCTATCTAAATATGAAAAAAAATTGGCAGTCCTTATTCATCCCAATGGACTTTTTATAGGCATGTTTTTGCCCATATATGCAATGTATTACAAAAATCGCGCGTACGGACGGTTATCTTGAACGGACGCTCATTCCGTTTTTAATAGTGATAAAGAGCTAAACATGGTATCAAATTTTCCGAAAAAATATGAGGAATATTCTGTCAAAAGTTTTTGCTGGGGGATTATTTTTCGTTCGGCCGTGACGAACGAAAACGTGCAAAAATGCGTGTTTTGCGTGATTTTTTATGAAATGCTTATAATGGCCTGAAACGTATGCAAAAAAAATTTAAGACGATTTTGAGCAATTTAAAATTTTACGCGCGCATTAACGCGCGCGCCTACGCGTACGCGCATTTTTGCGCGCATTTATTGACCTCAAATTGACCCGACGGATATTGATCTTATTCATGATAAATATGAATGAAAAATAACTTTCCGTTATGAAGATATGATCATTAGTTGATTTTCACAAAATGGCGCCTGGATGACGTCACGATGACTTTGAGTCCTTGAAAAATCACGCAGTTCTAAGTTAGACTAAGATCTATCATCATTGAAAGTTTCATGACAATGGTTTTATTCAGTCTTGAGATATCCTGCGAACAAAATCGAGGAAGAATAATAGGAAGAAGAATAATAATAAAAATCTTGACGAAATCAATAGGTGATACGTCACCTGATACCAATAATCGAGCCAGTAAGGTATCGAAGCAGGTGACCCAAAGTCGCTCAGTATATATCAGAGCAGAATATATATTCTGTAACCCAGGTGACATAGTTGCAATAGTAATGAACTGGAACTATATTGTCTCCTGGATTATACTGATGACCCAGTAAGATACTGTAAAACTAGTCGTCCAGCGCGCGCGCGCTACTCAGCTACTGTAGATCACCGCCTCTGGATTATATTCTGTAACAGTAACTTACTGTGGAAGGCTTGTGCGGAATACGCGTGCGTACCATTAGGCAGCCTATGCCATATCCTGCATGCTCGACCGGCTGTAGCGGCGGATCCAAGAGTTTTTTTTTTAAGGAGGGGCATGAAGTGTTATATCGGCATGGGTCCCGGGGCCAAAGGGCCCCGGAAAAAAAATTGAACTATAAGATGCTTTATGGTACATTCTGAGGCATTTCTGAATGCGTAAACTGAACATTTATTTGAAAATTCTGGGCTTTTCCCTGTTTTTTCGGAAGGAAAAGGGGGCATGTACCCCAACGCTCCCCATGGGTCCGCCCTGGCAAGGCTAGCTAGCTCGACGCGATCCGGCAGGGCTAGCTCTCTGCAGTACGCCCAGGACTGGCGTCGACCGCCGGCGCCGCCGCTAGACCCGCCAGAGCGCCTAGCTAGATACCGTACCTGCAGCTAGCATCAGCTACAGTTTCAGCTGGTCGGCGCAGCTTTTTAGCCTTGCCTATGCTGCTGGTGGTTCCTTGTCTTCACTCCAAAAATATCTACAATGTATACCGTAAGTTTTAAATATGTCTATAGATATTCATCTTAGAGGAATAATCGATAAGGACTAGATCTAGAAGTCTAGGCCTAGTCTGATATTGTTTGAAAAACATTTGCCTTTGTATTTCATGAATAGTCCCAAATATAAACTTTTCTGTGTGTGATTCCATCGTTATTTGTGTGTGTGTGTGTTGGCAATTTTTCTACGAAAAAGTGTTGTACAATCAAAATTCATCCAACTTGAGCATACCAAATTCCACTTCACACTCCTATAATTTCAATGCATAAGGTCTAGCCATTAATTAACCGGTATCAACCTCATGAAAATCATTGGATTTTACTAAGTTAAACTAACAAATTACTTTTCCACACACTGGCATGCATGTAGATCTAACAGGTCTACAAAACGAATACCGGTAGCCTGCCCTAGATCTAGATCTAGATCTAGGCCTACTAAATTATAAATAGGAGAAATTGTAAATTATTGTTCAATTGAATATTGAATATGAATCATTATGCTTCAAAATCATACTGCAGTTTAAATAACCTAAAAAAATCAGTTCTCTTATTTAATTTCATGATTCACACTCACAGCTCAAAATCGCGTTGAAAAACTGAAGAAACTGCCCCTTGATTTTATTCCATTGCACTTTGTTTCACTAGCGTTTGCGCATCGATAGACTTTATGATAGACTCTGTCTAGATCAACAGAAAATTCAAAGAAATTTTGGGCAAATCTTGATGAAACTGCGGCTATTTGTGCTGCTCACTCTCCTCATTTGGCATGTTTGGCGCTATAGCCAATGTACTATGTAGGTATTTAATTTAAAATAATTATTATAAAGTCAAAATGACTAGTATATTGTCTACACATTCTTGGCATGCTTGTGAAATATTCCACCACTCATTCAAGGACTCTGCACAGTAAAGCCTAACGGTTCATTGTGCGCAATGCTTGCACATGTTATGTCTGTAGATTATATAGGCCTACACGAAGAAAAAAAAATGGTTTATTCACAAAATCAGTAGAGGTGCTAGTACGAGAATAAGCATTGTCCGCATAAACGACAATACCCTCATAAATGCAGACCATTCGCATCCAGAAAAATAAGGATCATCCGCATTTTCGTGAAGGATCCGGATTCCCGATCCGCGCGTTGGTGATGCGAAAAAAACGGATTCCGCGATGATGCTCCATAATGCATTTTACACTTACGCAGAGACTTTCACGTTATGAACAATAAATCCTAGGGAAGACGGACACCCATAGAAAGTATAGACGGTGAACTGGAGGTATTTTATTACGCGGAATCCGTTTTTCGCATTAATTGCCAGCACGCGGATCAGGAACCCTGTACCTGCAGAACACCGAAGAAGAAAAAACGTCCGTGAAAATTGCAGACAATCCTTATTTTTTTAGGTCGAGACTTGTCCGTGTTTACCAGGATATTTTTGTTTATGCGGACAATCTTCATTCTCAGACCAGTGCCCCTACTGAAAATGGCAATATTCCTCACATCAATTCCACTCTTAGAGAAATAACTTGGCACAAAGTACCCTGCAGGAAGTCAAGCTAGGGCCATGCAAGGACAAGTAAAAGGGCCACATCCAATCCATTGTAATTTGCAATTATAATTTTTTTTCTTTTTCATAAAGATAGAGAATAATAGGAATAACTCATTGTTAAAAATACACATCACATATGATTTGAACAAAAATACTATGCAAACATTATCTATTTTTCTATTTGGGACTATTAAATGGCAAAATGGAATGATGATGCATTTTGGAGCAGGCAGCATGTTCTTGGCCATCAACACATAATTACCAGGATTTTTCACTGAATATTTTTAGATGGAATATATTAATTGTTCTTTATGTTATAATTTAATTATATTTTAATCAATCAGATTTCATATTTTTCATTGAAATGAGTTATCAATGTAATTTTTTTGGGGTAAAATTGTTTCTTAGGATCATACCCTGGCCAAACTTTATTTTTGAAGAAAAAAAAATGTTATTGTTTTGGTAATTACTGTTGTAATCTAACAATACGAACAAGCAAAGGGCGTATACAGTAGTACACAATAAGCACTGACTTGAACAATTCAGGGAAAGCTATTTATAGTGGGAGGGGGGGGGGGTAATGATCCTATGCACCTAATTCTGCATTGGTGTAGTACGTAGTTCCCATCATTTGCGATTTCCCCAGTGGTGTTATAAATTTGCTTGCATCTTCACATTGGAGTGAATGTTGTTATAGGGTTCTATAGACTATTACCCCCCCCCCCCCGGACAATCACCCCTGACAATTACCGCAAAAGGACATTTTACCCCCCCCCCCCACCCCCTCTGAAAACTTAGCCCCCCCCCCCCCCCAACCCTCAATTGAAGCTGTTATTCAACCCTTACACTGACAGCAGTGATCAAGGTTGACCTCTCAGTCATGAATATAAGCCATAAGGGGGAGGGGGGGGGGGTTATACTTTGCACCATACAAGTAGGGTGATCCTATACACCCAATTTTGCATCCAGTGGTTCCTATCATTTGTGATTTTTCCAAACATTATTTAAGTCAATTTTATAAATTCGCTTGCACCTTCAAATTGGAGTGATCGAATGCCGTTTTAGCAATATTTTAATTTTATTTTCATATTGCATCTTTTTAATACAAACAGAAAACCTAACATGCTTGAAGATGTAGGAGATCCTCGCTATCCATCCACCTTCGCAGCTTCTTTTGCCTCACAATTACCTCTGTCACAAGTCCTATTAAACACCGTGCCTGATTCTGGTGCAGATGACAGCACTGGGGACACTTCGCCTCAATTGAAGCTGTTATACAACCCTTAGACACAACCACTTGCCTGCTAATTACCTGCTATGAAAGAAATTACATATTGTGGTAGGTACATTAAAGCAGCAATGGGAATGTGGGGCTGTCTCACTGACAGCAGTGATCATGGTTGACGTACTCTCAGTCGTATAATCATCATGGGCGGGGGTCATACGTTGATGCTATACAAGTAGCATGAACCTATACACCTAATTCTACATCCAGTGTTCCCATCATTTGTGATTTTACCAGAGATTAAGTCAATTTTATAAATTTCCTTGCATCTTCACATTTGAGTGAATTTTGTTTTAGCATGGGACATGGGAGGGGGAGGGGGTCATACTTTGATGCCATACGAGTAGCATGATCCTATACACCCAATTCTACATTTAGTGTTCTCATCATTTGTGATTTTCCCAGAGATTAAGTCAATTTTATAAATTTCCTTGCATCTTCACATTTGAGTGAATTTTGTTTTAGCATGGGGCATGGGGGGGGGGGGGGGGGTCATACTTTGATGTCATACAAGTAACATGATTCTGTACACCCAATTCTGTTTTAAGTTTCGTTTATAGATTTGATTGCATTTGACATTCTTGAACATGTACGATATCCTCGCTATCCTTCCACCTTCACAGCTTCTTTGGCCTCACAATTAATTCTGTCACATACAAGTCCTAACACCATGCCTGCTTTTGGTGCAGGGAGCCTAAAGGGCATTTCCAATTTCCTTTGGTTGTTGCCACTTTTTTTTAATGAATGCGTTTTAAGCCTTGTAATTGCGATATCTTAGTAATCATCATTTGAGGTATGAACTTCAAACCTGCTAATAGTATGTATCACTTTAGGAAGACAATCTGATTACATTTTGGGGTAAGTAGGTCAAAGGTCACATAAGGATTTCTCTTTATGCCAATAGAAAAAACTCTCACATTGTTTAATACAGATAACGTTATAGAATTTACACAATGGAGGGATTTTATTTTTTATTTTTTAATCTCTGAAACCCAAAACTGTACAAAATCCAGGAATGAAAATTTAATCTAATGATACTTTGATCTCAAGATATATGTTTTGGCGGACCCACCTCCCACTAGCATAGAGTGTTGAAAGAGTCACACACTTTTTACAGCAAACGTTATTGTTGAGGCATAACATAAACTGTTTTGCGAGAACGTGCAGTTTTCTTCATGTTGGACTGTTTTCAAGATATGTAATTTTCGATCTTTACCAATTAGTATTGCATCTGTTGGATCATTTAGAAGAAACACCTACTTATGATATTCATATTAATGTTTAAATGTGCCACATTAATCTGTACAAAGTAAAAAGGGTATTTATTCAAGATTAAAATGATAGTGTTTAAGCCTATATTATACACTATTTATTTAAAAAAAAATCAGTAATGTGAAGATAAGTTGAGGCTAGCAGTCTGCAATACTTTGAAACAGATAAAGTCCTGCAAAGGAAACAAAATAGAGCCTCAAGCACGTTAGGAAATGTGTGTCGAAGTGTTGAAATGAAAAATTATCTTACAGTAGTCTGATTGGTGTCCCTTTTTTTATCTCCTTTGCAGCTTTGCTCAAGCTCAGCATCCGTTATTACATTATTCCTTCACTTGTTATCAAAATTTAATGAATTTTTTCTTTTCTCTTTTGTTTCTTTTATTTGATAGAGCTACTAGCAAAGGAACAACTTCAACACTGCATCAAATGGCTCGACCAAAGTTATCAGTGGAGCAATATTCACCTGGTTTCCCCAAAACAAAACAGCACATCCCAAAGAATGGTGAACTCCAGTTGAAAAGACATGCGATTCTGAAATAACCATGGTCATTTCAGACATCTTGCGGGAGAATTAAAAGGGGCAAGAACAGTCAGTGATTTAGATACATTTTACCATCAGGAGCATTCACTGCATTGCACAGTATGTAACTGAATAGTTGGAGAGAAACTGGACTCTGTGTAACTATACTAGACATGACAAGTACAGAAGTACTAGCTAGTAATGGACAAGGAATTTTACTCACGTGAGCAGTTCAAAACCGAATCCAAGTAAGTTTTCCTCAAGTGTATCCAACCAGTCCTTCAAATGCTGCACCTAGACCACAAGGCCATCCAAAACTGCACCACTCCGACAATTCTGGGAGTTATATTACAGTCAGATCTCAAATGGAATTTCAAGTGCCGGCAAGCGACTATACATTTACGACATCTCAGAGTATCATGTGAAGATCTAGCAGACATCTTCTCGACATATCCGATCTTCGCTAGAATACGCTTCTCCAGTTTGGTCCACATCAATTTCCCGAACAGTTATCTTGCAGTCTGAAGAAAGTGCAGAAACGTGTCTGCTGTATTATCCTTGGATAAGAACAGTTGTATGAAACCACTCGTTTCTCTCCAGAGTCTAACTTCTTGCCGTCTTGCCCTTCTTGAATCCTTTTCTCTCAAACTGTTTAAGTCATCACGAGATCGAATTATGTTCTACCGCCAACTCGTCGCCAAACCTCTTGCCATGAACTCTCAAACTCTCTACACATAACTATACCCTATTGTAGAACTGAGAGACACCACACTTCAATTATTCCCTTTATCGTACGACTCTTTAACAACTAACTGTGATTTTAATTATCTTTGTCATGTTTGTATTTATTTATTTTTGCTTACCATATTATTGTTTTTCATTCTTCTCTTTTCCATTCTTCATTCTTTTATCCTCCCCTCTCATGTACTTTTTCTCCTTCTCTCTAAATCAGCAATTAAAGTACTTACATGCATTATGATTATTATTACAATTTTGATTAATTACAAAAGAGTCATCTCAGAATGAAGTATCTTTTTAAAGATAAAGACCAGTATTGGACACGCCCCAATTTCAAAAAATGAAATGGAAACTCTCATTACCAATCATGTGAAAGAATATGTTTTGACTAATACATGTACATGATGATAAAAAATTTGCCGGGAAACCGCCTACTAATTCATATATTTGGTAAATTTGTTTCTCTCGTGGTCGTGTGAGAGATATAGGGTAGTCCCATATACATCTTTCTTTGTATAGTGCTTGTAACTTTACGAAGAATGGGCCAAAATTCTTATCATTTTGATGATTCCAGAACTTTGCAGATGCTAGATGCTAGATGATCAACCTTTTCTGATCGATTCCACAACGTTTCTTTCACAATGCAATCGCATGACCATTACTGGTCTCTACCTTTAATCAATCTTTTTATTCATTATGTTTAGCTTGTAATTAGGTTTTTCACACCAATTAACCAATGTATCGGTTATTACAGAATTTTAAAATCACAATTATAGGCATGTATTTTCTGAGAGGGTGGTGTTGACTTTTTGTGACTGCTTTTATTTGTGTTTGCGATGGGATTTCATTTCTTTCATTACCCATTGTCGGTTTAATTCAAAACTGTATGAGTTTTAGAGCTCAATAAGTATTAAGTCTTATTTAGGTATCAACAAAAGCTTATACTCTGAACATAATTGTTTAAATATAAGGTTATACTATTTACAATTGCTATACAATTTCTATTTGGAGCATTTTTGGGGTACTAAAGTTCTTGCTAGATGTTAATCCAATGAAAAGTCATGCGTAAACAATTTTCAATATTATTATTCTACTCAAAGAAAAGAACGGGGTGATTTTTTTCCTATTTGTATACCTTTTTTCCTGTGTTTGGTACTAAATTTGTCATTATAGGAAATATATATTTTTGAAGTCATTGCCAATTTTCATGAGTTCGGCTCATGGTCAATTTTAGTTGAATTTTTATTTTGGCATGTATTCTTTGGTAGCAAAAATACACCCATCACATTAGGTAATTAAGCTAAGAGTAATTGCTGGTAAATTTTCGAATTCTCTGGTGTACAAGTTTTATATAATCTCTCTATCTTTTATGAGGGAAAAGGTTAAACAAGTACCTACAGTCTTCTCAGAAAATAATGCATGTACAGTGTAAGTTTAACTTAAATAATTGATATTCCTGTTATAGGCAGTTTAAGACTTTTCAACTGATATCTTGTCATGATCTTGGTTTTTGATAATTAATCGGAAGTGTTAATAGTTTAGCATGGGTTGAGTTACTGAGAGGGCACTGATGTCATGGGGGGGGGGGCTGCTGCTCTTATTAATTGAATTAATTGTTTAGACAGATAACTGGAATCTCAAGTTGGAGCATATGTGGGAGGGGTCATGTTGCATTCCTTTACTTTTCTTTTCACTCCTTGATGGAATGTCACATATCATTTGAGATACCCCCCCCCCCTATAGGTATTCCTCTCAAGCAAATCAATCGATAGAGGAATGTGTTATTGGGTTAGTTCAGCAATTACATAATGATGCCTTTTGTCTCAATTTTTCAGACTTGTTGGATTGGATAGGAAAGGATCTTAACCCTAATAAGGCCGGGGGGCATTATGGCCCCCCCCCCCCCCCTCCACGATTTTTCCAATTGCTCGTGAACGCATATGGATGGCGCCCCGCCGCTCGCTGACTTTTTTCTTTCAAGTCTTGCGCAACTTTTAAAAGATTTTTTTGAAAATCGGACCTACGGTTACAAGGTCACGTGACCTTTTGTCTTTGCATGTCAGCCCGAAAATCGCTCATTTTCGTGATTTGTGTACAAAACATATGGAAAAGTCATTTTTCCTAAAAACAGATCAGACATGGGTTATTGGGTCTTGTTTAAAGTTAAGGTGGTTGTTTTGGGAGTCAAAATAGTTGAATTGTAGTAAGAAATGAAATAGAACAACAAAAACAATGAAATACATCAGTTAAAAAACAATGAAATACATAAGAAATTATCAAAACAAGGGATAACATAAGGAATAAGCTGGCTCTTCCGAATTTTTTTGTCGTATTATTATTCAGAATGGTCTTCTAAATATATGCAGTGAAAAAAAAATGCCTTTATATGAATAATATATGATTTATGGGTAAAAATGTGATTTGTATGACTTTATTTGCATAAATTACCATAAATATGCAAATGAGTGCATTTTTCAAAAAAAAATTGAAATTATTATATTATTCTATATACTTCACTTGACAGGCGTGCAAATTTTCGCGGCGATCGGCCGCTTCGCGGCCGAGATCTTAAGGGGGGCCATAATGCCCCCCCCCGGCCGTACTGGACCTCAAATAGCCCGGCCTTATTAGGGTTAAAGTAGTATAGTTATTTTGGCTCTATGTTCTCTAGTTTCGCTCTGATGACTGCGAGGTTATGTCTTTTGTATGTCTTTTTTGAGAGGCATGTGCTTTAGTCTTTTCTCTCTTTGATAGTATCAACTTGTATTGACATCTTTATATTAATTGCAATCATGTGATGTGTAATAGCGAGTAAAATTGTAGGTCCTATTATAATTCGTTTTTTTCTTTGGTGATGGATCCTTTCTCTGAATGCAATTTGTACTTTTTTTGCCTGTATAAACATCTATGTGTTTTTACATTTGTTGTTGTTCAGCTACCCTAAATACCCGACGTTATATTATTACCAAGAATGTGTTTCTTCTAACAATATTGACAGAAGAATTATATCTTTAATAAACGATTTTATCAGTATTGTACTAGATGTACTTCAAACTGGATGAGATTTATTCTTTTGCAATTTCATGTCTTTGAATTGTTCGTTTGTGCCATTAAGTCAGTGTAGACAGACGCGGATCCACGTGGCGATTTTTCGGGCCCGGCTCCCCCCCCCCACCCCCTAGTCTAAAAAAATGTTTAAAAAATAGGATAATAACGGAAATTTAACCTTTTTTTAAACAAAAACAAAAGCGGCGCCCCCCCCCCCCCCACTCTTTTCGCCGGCTGGATCCGCCCCTGAGTGTAGACGCCACATACTTTAAGTATAATGGCTGCCAGCTGTGCCTTGGTGTGATTAAGAGAGACTTGATGTGAAATGGGTTGTTGAGATTTGGAGAGGGAAGTCCTGGTCCATCATATTACGAGAAACCGGTAGGACGCCGCTAAAGTAAAGTAAAAATATTTGGACTAAGGGCTGTGAGATTCCGAGAAAAGTAAAACATCTGCTCAGAGCTAGATTATATTCTGGATCTCCACAGAAACATGATAGCTGTTCAAAACACATCGGTGTTCTCTACTCTATGTCGCAAATTGGGAACTAGAAGGGCATTGATATAACCCTGTGATTTCACTGCATGTCATGAAAACCCTCTTATGTAACAACAAAATCAAAAAACTATATTCCAGGGCTAAAATTGTCAAGCTTTTCATTACAATGCTGCCCCTCCCCTCATCACTCATAGAATGTACATTTTATAAACTGATGCACAATATTTTGTCAAATACTATTTTTCACATTTTCCTGCAATGCCCCGTTAAAATTAAAATTACATCTATGATTTAAGACATTCAATATATCTTACTAAGGCAATTCTACTGAATGTATGGGCATGGCTACATTTTATTTTCAATAATCTATAATCATTTTTTGTAATTCTCCTTGATAAATTTCCTAAATTGTTACACGGTTTTAATATAGTTTGTAGATAATCCGTCTTATATTTAAAAGGGGGGCAGTGGCTACAAGAAGCCTCCATTGACAAAACATGGCAAACATATTAAGAACAATGCGCTATTTAAGCACATTTTCCGTTTAGGGACAAACATTTGAATCCAATCAGTTGTAAGACCAATTTGAAAGAAGGTTGAATGCACACGAAAGGAATCTAGCTGCAAGAAACCTCTATATTGACCAGAAAAAAAGCTGACATAAAAGTAAAGTGCAATATTATTAGGTACGTCGATACGAGGATAAAAGCGAGGGCGCTCTTCAAAATAGATTAGGTTAATTAATTTTTAAAATAGGTTTTTAATGTAACCATGTTTCAAAAATTGATTCTAAAAATATGTAATGGCATGAACTATCACTCTACAAAGTTTGAATCATCAATTTAAAGCGCAAGACAAAAAGTTGAACAAACTACCTAAACAGGACAATAACACCATCTCGAACTATAAACCTTCGTACATACACATTTTGCCATTCAGGATGGATCCCATTCGTGACAGATTGTGTGGAAATCGATTTACACGTCGTGTATTTTACATGCAGGAAAGGGTGTATCACGCCGTTTAATTCCGTTGAATTAAAGGTAGAATTTGCGTAGCAATTAGACGAATTCAGATTTTTTTTCCTGCCATTTATTTATTATGCAGTTCATATGCAAAGTTGAACCTAATACGTTCTTATGTCTTTCCATAATACTTAGTGTAAAACTAACAAAATTATACACATTATGTGGTGAATATTCTAACACAAGAAATCTATAGAAGATTATAGCTGCAATATGTGACAAATAGATGTAAGAGCTGTTGTGTGTGTAGGAAGTTTGCCACTGCTTAGTGTGTATAATATGAAACTATTTAAGTTGTATGATTATTGGATATCACGATATTAACAATGTTTATGTATACCCATTTCATGTTAAATAAATCATTCGCATAATAGGAATTTATTTAATCCTGCAGTCGTTTTAGAACAATGAAACCTTGGTATTCATCTATATGGTATAGATTTGGGCTTTTTTGGTTTACCTTGCATATGTTATTATTCATTATCTCCATATGTTTTCTTTTAATGCACCCCCTCAATAAACTTTATTTTCAGCACAATTAACTTTGAGGTATATATATATGCTATTATGTTTCTTGTAAATTGATCCTCAGCATGAGTGTTCAAGCAGTATTAATTCTGGGGCGATGAATTGTAGTTCCGCTATTCAATTTTGTTTTTAAATACATAGACTACAAAGTTTTAATTTGAAAAATATATATTCAATATGTCTGATCTGGCGAGAGCATAATTTAACCAAAACTGTCAAATGGTGCGAACTGAATTGAAGTGACATAAAAGCTCCATGCCTCAAACATATGGTTTATTATCATTATTGTAAGTTTTTATTGTTGTTATTATTATCATTATTATTACTATTATTATCATTATCTTTATACTGACCTTAGTTTCACTGTATAGTCTAATTGAGCTGTACCTCTGCACCATCTAACATTCTTCTGAATTCGACTTAATTGGCTTATGAAGATAATTGTTTCCCTTTGAAACAGAACTTTAACAAACAAAACTGCCTACAACTTAAATGACAGCGTGATCGACACAAAGCAGTAGTTGACAATTGCGGATATTTTCTTTAAGAACAGCTACCAAGGGGTAGCGTCTGAATAGTCTTGTTCAAGACTCAAATGCACCAGATGTCTTAAGAGACTCGAATATATCCGCAGCATTGAACTCAGAATCGAATTAATATAAACAAAATTGTTATTTATAACACATCTAATTAAGAATTCAATCTGCGATAGAAGTAAAAATCCGTTTCATAAAACAAATAACAAGTTTATATAGTCAATAATGTATTGATAGTTCGCGAACGAGCACTCTGCGCCTACTAAAACAACCACAAGGCTAAATATAGACCTTATCTGTGACAATGAACCTAACAGGCAACTTCGGTGCTGGACACGGTTTTCTGTAGAAATCCTGTAAGTACAAGTCATATTTATTCCGTAATTTCGTATTCATAAGGTGATATTTATGTGTTTTTTGATATTTGAATACTTTCCGGAGGTTAAACAAAGATTGATCCTGAGAGTTAGAGCTCGTGCATGAGTAGGCCTAGACTAGACCTATACCGTACGGATCTAATTAAATTGCCCAATTTCAGGCGCGACCTGAGAGCTGAAGCTGCGTGTAGTGCCGGTGCCCGCCCTAGAACTCGCGGGCATTTTCGCAACAGTCCCTACGGCCTACTGTCTACTGCACACACATAGCTGCATTAATAATAATAAATAAATAATTTTTATATCTAGCGCTTAATACAAATGTCTCTCAGCGCCTTTAGGCCTAAGCGCTTTACAACAACAAGTAGACCTATATAAATATTACTATCCTTCTTCTTCAAGATAATCTGCCTCCGGCCTCCTTCAATACTGAAGATTCTTCAAGATGCCTGCCCTAGGCCTAGGCTAGGCAGGCCTAGAATCTAGATCTATACCATGTATACTACTAGTACTAGGCCTGATTGGGGTGTGCATGTGGACCATTACACTAGGGTCTAGATTTTACTACTTACTAGACCTCTAGAGCTATAATTTATAGCTACGAATAGTGCAATGATTGAAATGGTTCTTTGCAAGGGTGGTCACTCTTCTGTACACGGGGCCTCCATTTAACGTCCTATCCTGTTTTCCAGTTGACATAACCTGCGCCTATGAACAAGGGAAGGGGAACATTAACACACTTCAGTCATCCGCCTGGGTTGGGGTCGAACCCGGGATCTCCCTTCTTAGATCTAGACTAGACGTGACCTATATCTTCATGTTTGCTTCGACAGGCAGACGCTTTACTAACTGAGCAAACTTGCCTCCTGCATCCTGGCTGTGTATTAAAAGCTGTGCTGTTGATTCTCAACATTTCACACAGCACTGTACAAAACTCAGCTGATTTCACTCAAAATTCTAACTTTACTTAGATCTAGTGACAACTGATGACACCCCTACTACTACTAGTCTAAAATAGCAGTAAAATATAATTTACAGAAGTTAGAAAGAATAATTTAAAGATTTTAAGCGTGGGCTTACTGTCAAAATTGCCAATCAGCCACTTCGCATCGTCTTTATTGCGTGCATTCGTTTGTTAGGTGTGTATGGACTATTTGTGTGTGCAATTCTGCCTATTAAAGTATTAACACGTAGTGCAGTGCTAAATAGCTAAGGTCAATACGCATTAGCATTGACTCTCTATCCTGCCCCCCCCCCCCATTCCGAAAACGGAGGGATACCATGCGTGTTACCAAAATGTCCGGTAACAGGGTACTTTTTGTGCGACAAGGTCCGGCCCGAGAATTCTAAAAAAAAGGGGTGTATTTGACTTTTCACCTCGGAGATTTCTTTAAGAAGGGGGTGTTTTTTCTTTTTTCTCTCATCTCTTTGGACTCCTGAGAAATTAAAAAAGGGGATTATAAAATATCTCGAACATAGAAAAATCGATCAAATCCAGGGATTGATGTAGACTGTTTTTATACTGTAGTCTATCCTAATTCACACACAGCTGCATTACTATCCTGGCTGTGTCCTGTGTATTGAACCTATATTCTCAACATTTCAAACACCACTGTACAAAACTCAACTGATTTCACTCAAAATCAGTACTTTAGTTTAGTGACGATTGATGATACCTAAAATTAAATAGCAGTAATTACTGATTCATTAAATCTAAAGAGTATCTTTACGAGGATAAAGTACTTAGTTACAGAGTTTGATTACAAAGTCATTCATTATGACAGGTACAAACATTAGTAGGCCTATGTGAAAGGACACAGTTATGCAGGCACATGTGATGTCAGTTAAGAATAATGGAAGGCTTATTTCTAACTAAGTCTCAATATCAGGCACTAAATTAATTATTCGGTAGTGATATATTATGCAGATAAGTGAGCATAGAACTAATTTGCAGACTTTGTTTATTCTTACAAGGTATATACATGTATGTATGAATGAAAACAGGAGCACAGAAATTTTGTATGTATTTCATGTGCTAAATGTATGTAATGCAGGCTAAGTTCTTTGGGGTATTCCCTGGGTGTGTGAGCCAACCAGTAATGACAGCTTATCTGAGTAAAGGGGGGGGGGGGGGGGGTTGGTCTGCTTTTTCTGAGATAGGGGGTTCATTGAGCAGTGTTCCGGATTTAGGGGGGGTCTCAAAGGCAGGAAAAGCCCGCATAAGGGGCGTCCAGAAATTTTGGCAGTCCTCAGATAGGGGGTGCTTTCAAAAAGAGGGAACAAGCATATGTGTACCCTAAATAACACTGAGGGGGGGGGGGGGGTTTCTCTATCAGTCTTAGACAGAAATAACCGTCTGATATGGGTCATTTCTTTAATAAAACTGACATTTGTTGACATTCCCCATACACAGATCGTAACCCAGACGACTCACACATGGGGGGGGGGGGGGAGGGGGGAGGGGGGAGGGGGGGGGGGGATAGATTGAGCCTATTCTGTACCTCTTTTTACTCTGAAATCTGCTCCCCCGATTTTCTAAATTTAGATCTAATTTTCTGATTTATAAAGCAAATAGAAAAAAAGCTAGACCCTATGTTTATTTTTCTCCTATTCACAGTTATTTGTTATGATTTATTTTCAAAGTGAAATTTACGGACTTACATGTACAGTACGTGTATGAGTTATCCAATTTTGATTTCAGAACCGTGAAACGGTACCTTCATGCATTCATTCTGGTAATCTATGACATGACCCGGCCGATATATTTCCGGGTCAACCTACCAAAACATAGCCAATGGCCAATCAGAGCACTCGTTTAATATTGGGTTTATGAATATGCATACGTCACTAGGTCAAGACGGGCTGACTCGTACGTAGCTATTGGACGTTCAAAAAGAAAAAATGAATATTCATCATCTAAAAACCAGGTGGCTGACTACGAATTATGTTGACTACTAGACTATCTCGGATTAATCATTATCCCCTAGCAACGAAGTTGGAGGGGATATAGAAACACTGCCGTCCGTCCTTCCGTGCGTCCGTCTGTCCGTAACAATTTTGGATTCCGATCAATAACTTCGGTAATGTTTGGCGGATTTTAATGAAATTTGATATGAAGGTACATGATATCAAAATACAGGCTAAGTTAAATTTCCGAGTATGTAGGTGAAAGGTGAAAGGTCATATCTCATTAAATATGCAAAAGCACCTAATTATATATGTGAAAATGTGGTTAACTTCCTTGCCTAGTAATATAATAGTATAGTCCAATGGAGGTAACTTGTTCTGATGTACATGTATATAGGCCATTTGTACCCTGCGAGGGGATACTACGCTTTGCGTTGACTTGTTAATGTAGGATCTAAATGAGCAAGCTATCGTAAGTCAAAGTAGATATTTCTGTGTTATTTTTATTTGTTAATATAATCAAATGTAATTTTACAGCCAAAGTAAATATATGAGGATGTAAAGAGTAAAAATCTTGTTGCATATCTCATTCATCGCGGTCCTGCCGAACCAAACCATTTGTTCCACTCAGTCACCATAGGACGTACTTCAGTCTATGTACATGTATAGAGGCGGTCAGATGAGCCAGATGCAATTTCAGCAGAACAACCGTCGATATCAGAGACTGAAGCTTTCGGTCTATATCAGTCTATGCTTTGCTGGAGTGGTATACTGTAGTAGTAGATCTACTGTCATCCGTTGCTGTTATCCGGACTTGGCTGTCGGATTTAATAAATTCAGAATTGAAAAATTTCATTTTTATTTCAAGGGCAGGCTAAGCTGTAAGCAGCCAAAACAACAACTCCTGCAATAAACTGCAAACCCCCAAACAGTGTTTAGATTTCACTAACACCATGCTATACATGTACATGCTTCAGAGAGCTCCGCCTACGGCCTCCGAAGGGCTTCGGTGACGGAGCTCCCTGGAGTAAAGATTTCACTAGACTTTAGTTAAGTTAGAATTAAAATAGAAATGTAAATAATCTAGAGTCTAGTCGGTAGACAGTAGGAGGACTAGGAGGCGAATTGGCTCAGTCGGTAAAGCGTCTGCCTGTCGGCCCAAAGATCTTGGGTTCGAATCTCACCCAGGCGGATGACTGAAGCAAGCGTTGTGTGTTAACGTGCCCCTTCCCTTGTTGTTTCATAGACGCAGGCTATGTTACATGGAAAACAATCCGTCTCTCGGATAGGATGTTAAAAGGAGACCCCGTGTACAGGATAGTCACTACCCTTGCACGTTAAGAACCCACGGCACTATTCGTATAAGAATAGGGGAAAAACCTGGTGTAGTGGTCTACCTGCACACCCCACTCAGGCCGAATATATATATATATACATGTATATACGGCATCTGCAAGAATTTTCAGTACCGGTATTGAAGGATAGGAGGCAGATTATCTTCAAGAAGGAGAAGAAGTATACTGCACTCTGCAGTGTAGTGTAGTCTAGTGCCTAGTCATGCTAGTGGTTTCTAAATTTATTCTAGAGTATTGATTTTTATGCCTCCGCCACCGAAGGTGGTGCCGGAGGCATCATGTTTTCGGGTTGTCCGTCCGTACGTCCGTACGTCCGTACGTCCGTCCGTACGTCCGTCCGTCCGTACGTCCGTCCGTCCGTCCCGTTTGACCGTTATCACAATATCTCAAGAACCATTTAAGATTTAAACTTAAGACTCAGGAATAGTATTTATCACCATAGGCAGACGATCTGATTAGATTTTGGAGTACGTAGGTCAAAGGTCACAGGTCACAGAGGTCAACTTATGAAATTCCTTGTATTGAGTTTGTTAGCGCGATATCTCAAGAACCATTTGAGATTTAAACTTCAAACTTAAGGATAGTATGTATCACCATAGGAAGACGATCTGATTAGATTTTGGAGCACGTATGTCAAAGGTCAAGGGTCACAGAGGTCAACTTATGAAATTCCATACATTGAGATTGTTATCATGATATCTCAAGAACCACTGGAGATTTAAACTTCAAACTTATTGATAGTGTGTATCACTATAGGAAAACAATCTGATTAGATTTTGGAGCACGTAGGTCAAAGGTCAAGGGTCACAGAGGTCAACTTATGAAATTCCATACATTGAGATTGTTATCATAATATCTCAAGAACCACTAGAGATTTAAACTTCAAACTTAATGATAGTGTGTATCACCATAGGAAGACAATCTGATTAGATTTTGGAGCACGTAGGTCAAAGGTCAAGGGTCACAGAGGTCAACTTATGAAATTCCATACATTGAGATTGTTATCATGATATCTCAAGAACCACTGGAGATTTAAACTCCAAACTTGTTTAAATTGCTCTATTGCGGAGGCATCATTTTCGACTGCGCGCAGTCAAAATTCCATCTAGTTTTTCTTGACTCTATGAGGCTGTTCACACCGCAATGAGATAGCGCGGTCTATCGTAGCACCCCCTTTTTTCTAGCGCGCGCTAGACCGCGCTCTCTCTCGTGGACCACCCCCAAGAGGTGCTCCAGTGGCACGCCGTTTTGGCTCGCCGTGGCTCGCTGTTGGGCGGACCAAAACGACGTTGTACCTTCCAAACCGCAGAGATAGCGCGGTCTAGCGCGCGCTATCTCTGCCGGTGTGAACAGCCTCTATGTCTCTTAGTTTACGTCAAGACTCTGTCTCTGCTCTTAGTCTTTAGACTGCAAACATTGTAGCAGTGACTGTTGTTTTCAGTCACTGAGTCTGAATGTGAACCTAGCTATTTTAAGAATAAATTTTCCCCCTCTCTTTTACAGGAAATATACAGAGTGTATTACCATATGCTTGCTTCTTTGAGTATGTGCCTGAAACAAGAATGTCCTGGAGAAAACAGACCACAACAAGAAAAGGTAATTTTTTTTTTTTTTTAATTTTTTTTTTTAACTTGGACTTTTTAAAACTTGACCTGTTTAGTTTGTCAAGTAAAAGGAAATTTTTAAATGGGTGAGGGCATTAAATAAGGCCAAGTTGGAGGGGTGTGCAAAGGGCTGGTATGAGAAGTATCGATTCAGGGGTGGCTACATGGTATGTGTGCAACAAGATGTCTACTAACAAGTTGCTGTAGTGTTTATTTAAAGTGTATTTTAACTTCCAATATATATTTTTATAATTAACATTTGAAGGCCTTGAAGAAGAGATTGGGGGGGGGGGGGGGGACAGAATGACAAGCAAAAAGAAAATAATTGACCTTCATATTTTGCTGAAAAAGAAAGTAAACATTGAAGACAATTGAAGAAAAAAAAATAATGCAATTTTTGTGTATTCTTACATATTTGGTTAATATTTATTGAATATTTTTATAATTCGGTTCCAGGGATGGAGAGGAAGGGCTTGCTGTTGAGAGATCATGGAGTGCCTTGAGGTTCCACCTTCAGTCTTGATGTTCTGCCCCTTACCTCAAAGCGATGGCCTCTTGTGCCTGGCAATATATGAGCGAAGCACAATGGACTGGTAATTCATAATGCATATTACAATGTTTTTTTAACAAATCAGGGAAAGAAACAGAGATAAATTCATAGCATATGAGTCTGTCATGGCATTTTTAGTAACTCAACATTTGCTCCTGCAACGACTACTCTAGGCTTTATTTTGTCAAAGGTGTAGGGTTAGACTGAGGGTTGGAATTGTGATTAAGGTGGTTTAGGTTTAGGGTTAGGCCTAGGGAAGAAGTTTAATAGTGGAGAAAAATTATGTGAAGCAATTGTCTCAGGAGAAGGTGTTGTACAACTGGATTTTCCAGGTGCTGGTGGAGCTGCATGTATCTTTTACTCATCAATGGTAGTTTTAAAATCTTCTTCTGTATTTTGAAAGCAGAAACATGATGTAGAGTGGAAGGGAAAAAAGTATATAACACAGTATCATTTACAATAGATTTTATAAAGTAAAAACACACTGGCCTGCAGTTTGTGAAACATGTAGCACTGTATTACCAATTAAAAGAATTCAGCGATTTTTACAACATGCTCTATTGGCATTTATGTACTGGTTATGTTGTAACACAAAATGAATTCTTAACTTTAATCCTGGATCCATTGCTAAACATAATGTCAACCCTAAATGTATTAAACATTGCCAGACCCAATTTCGGGCTACCCTAAATCCCTTTCTACATACCAGTATTGTTCAAAGTTTATATTTATTACACCCTTACTGCGAGTTATAGAAATTCTGCAAGAACCCTACCCTGCTGTTCGCTTTATAATTAGTACTGTACATTGCTTTCATGAACATGCCATAAAAGTGAGTTTATTTTATGTCTCTATACAAACAGGTGCCTGTACATGTAATGTATTTCATGCACATGAACGGTAGAATGAGAAGCTCACGATGATATGGTAGACTAGGACCTTGCTGTCTAAAGCTTGGAGGCCAGATGACAGTGTCTGAAGTAAGTCGCCCCATAAAATAGCGAGAACTTTTTGTTGCAATTGTTAACCAACACATCCTTACCACATGCAACCCATCCCACTTTCACAATATATTTTCTTAACAACAGTAACCCAAGTTCAACGTTTGGATTGGTGATTTTAAACAAAAATGGGGGTGGTAGGGCGGTCAGCCTAGCAGTACAAGATCTAATTATGTCATATGGCTGTATCTTGGATGTCCTGGAGGTAGTTGCCCGAGAAGTGTGATAAAGAAAAATATGTTTGCATACTAACAGTAAAAAAAATTTAAAATGATTGGACACCTTTGGTTGTAACAACTCAGATCAGAATGAGATTTTTACACTGTAAAGTTGCCGGTGTCAAGTATTTTTGGAATTCAATTCTATGATTTCTCTGTGAATGCCATTTTAAAAACAATGGTCTGAATGTTTAATTAGATCTTTTACACAAACGTAGTATATTAGTAATGAAAGGTATGTTTGGTAATACAGTAATTTCATTTCAGACCATGAAGACCATGTATTATTATAATTATCTGGGATGTGTCGTTGGGCTGATAATCATGGAAAATAAGGAATGTACTCCTGTCGAGCGAACAATATGTTTATATAAAACAAATAACTCTTTGAAGATTACTTACTAGAAGAAGTAGAACAAGAAGAAAAAGAAGAAGAAATACACTGATGATGTCAGCTTTACTTCCTAAAGTTGTATACTATTTGAAAATAGTTTATATTTTATTCATGAACAGCCGGCTTGTCAGAATTGCGTACAAGGATGCCATTGGACTTTTCTGTACTAGTAGCTGAAGGGGAGCAGTCACCAGAAGGAGCATGCAACTCCAAAACAATGTGGATACTTCTACCGAGTTCATCTCAAGAATCGAGATGTGACAGTGGATGTACATGTAGAGGGGTTTGTGACCCTTCTGACTGTGGACTACTTGCAATACACATAAACTCAATCAATGGATTGTAGAGGAGTAATGGTGGGTCCGGTGAGCTCAACTCTGGAGGTTAAGTTCGGAAAATTAATAAAGTTCTTTTTAATATGGGTGTATATGGTTCCAGGGATTAATTTGACGCAATGCCTCGTAGTGACACACCTTTTAAGGGGCAACACACGTGTCAGAAGGTATAAAATGGGAAGCAGTTCCTGAATTGGCACGAGCTTTTACTTTTCGGATGACTTCCTCATTTTGTTTCATACCTCATTTCCTTTGCCGCCATGAGGTGCTAAAGTTTTAGCAGAGTTGGGGGCTTCCACCCCATAGATGTGACTTTTCATGATTAAATGTAATAAATTGTAATAAAGTTACTATCCACTTCAACATTTGTCGAGAATTTTATTTCTTTGTGTGGACTCTGTTCTTCTCTGGAACGCGATTTGGGCAGTGTGATAGGCGGCCACCGGCCACTCAGTTGCCGGGGCTGTTTCATATATAAAGAATGTGTGAAGACAAGCCACTGCATTATAAGCTCAGCATGATCAGTAACATTGATTCCTTTTATGAGGAAATTTAAATTTTTGTTCCTCCCAACCATGAGTTGTACATATTCTTTGATTCGGGGAGGGGTTGGTGAAGAGGGATAAGTGCCCCATATTTTGTATTGTAACAGGTTTTGTTTTCTACATAAGGAGACAAGGATAATATAGTAATATATCACCTATATCACCACGATGAGCAAGACGGCAAATGAGGCGATAGAATGAGTTTAGAGAGGGTGGGGAAGGAGGATCGAGAGAATAGAAGGGGATGAGGTGAGAAGGAGACTGAGTGTGGAAAACAGAATTGGAGGGGTAAAGGAGGGCGGGAGCAGGAGGTAGAAGAGAGAGGTATATAGAGTAAAATAGGGAAGAAGGGAGGAGATGGATTGAGTGAGAAAAAAGAGGATGAAATGGGGAAGAAAATGGAGGAAGGGCTAGAAATGAGTGGGACAATAATAATATAATTATGCCCGATATATGATGTTAGGCTGAAAGAGGAGGAAGGCCAAGAAATGGGAGTTGATATAATATACAATGAGGAGACTCTGTGAAAGCAGGGGGAAAAAGAGGAATTAATGGGGGGGGGGGGGGGGGGTTAAAGGGAGAACAGAAAGTAGAGGAAACAGAGAGGAATGGTGGAGCTGAGAGAGCGAGGTTAGAGAGGGGCAGTGGCGGATCCGGGAAGGGGGGGGGCCGTCCCTTCAAAAATAAAACGTGTAAAAACACGTCAATTTAACCTTTTTGGGGAGATGTCCCACCCCCCCCCCCTGGCGCTCAAGGGGGGGGGGGATTTAGAGGGCCCCCCCAAAAAAAGAAGAAGTGGTATCTACCCATTAAGGGGAGGACAAAGGGGGAAAGTAGAGGAAACAGAGAGGAACGGTGGAGCTGAGAGAGCGAGGTAAGAGAGGGGCAGTGGTGGATCTGGGTGGGGGGGGGGGGGGCATTCCCCTCCCGCCCCCTTCGAAAATAAAAATGTAAAAACACGTTAATTTTACCTTTTTGGGGAGATGCCGCACCCCCACGCCCCCCCCCTCGCCCCCTGGCGCTCAAAGGGGGGGAGGGCAAAATTTAGAGGGCCCCCCAAAAAAAAAAAAAATGTGCTCACTACCCCACTAAGGGGAGGTTAAAGGGGAGGTTAAAAGTAGAGGAAACAGAGAGGAACGGTGGAGCTGAGAGAGCGAGGTAAGAGAGGGGGCACTGGCGGATCCGGGTGGGGGGGGGGGGCCATTCCCCCCCCCCTTCGAAAATAAAAATGTAAAAACAAGTTAATTTTACCTTTTTGGGGAGATGCCGCACCCCCCACGCCCCCCCCTGGCGCTCAAGGGGAGGGGGGTCAAAATTTAGAGGGCCCCCCCCAAAAAAAAAAAATGTGCTCACTACCCCACTAAGGGGAGGTTAAAGGGGGAACAAAAAGTAGAGGAAACAGAGAGGAACGGTGGAGCTGAGAGAGCGATGTAAGAGAGGGGCAGTGGCGGATCTGGGGGGGGGGGGGGAGGCCGTCCCCCCCCCCTTCAAAAATATTTTACCCTTTTGGGGAGATTCCCGCCCCCCACCCCCCTGGCGCTCAAGGGGGAGGGGGGGGATGCAAATTTTAAAGGGCCCCCCTGAGCGCATTTACGGCTGGCGCGATTTTCAAATTTCCGGGAGCAAAAATAAAAAAAATGGGCCCCCACCCCTAAGAAATCCTGGATCCGCGCCTGGAGAGGGGAAGCAGGGAGAAAGGGGGATCGAGAGAGGGACCAACATTAATGAGACGCGGAAAAAGGGAGCGTAGGTGGGAAGAAGGCGAAAGGGGGCATTCTTTTGGATTTAAGAGGGCGGCCGGCCGGGTAAGGGAATAAGGGCGTATACTCCGTGGAGCGTTTAGGAAATGAGGGGAAATAAGAAGAGCTAGCGCAGGATAGTGAAGGGAAAGAGAGAGGGAGAAAGAGCGCGTGCGGGATGGAGGGAAGGAAGATTGAGGAGGGGGGGGGGGGATGGCGGAATAAGCAGGCCGACCGGAGAATGAGTTGATGAAGGTTTGGGAAAAGGGAGTGAATGAACTAGGGGAAAGGATTGGATAAACTGGGATTAATGGATAAGAGCGAATTAAAGGCGGTGAGAAAGAAGGTAGAAGAGGAAAGTTGGAGTTGAATGAGGAAGGAGAGAATGAAAGGGGAGAAAAGAAAGAAGGAGAGAGTGGTAAACAGAGAGCTAGAGAGGGGAAGCGGTAAGGCAAGGGGAGAACGGGAGGCCGGGGAGAGATGAGCAAGCAAACCGGTGGAAGAACGAGTTTAGAGAGGATGGGGGAAGATGATTGGGTTTACGGCGAAGAGAGGGAAATGGCATGGGGGTGCATGGGGGGCGGGGGGGGGCAGGGGAAAATCAAAGGAGAATGGGGATGAGGGATTGAGACAATAGAAGGGGACGAGGAAAGAAGGAGAGACACTATAATACTCAGGTGATAAAGAGGAACAGTGCGTTACTGTGGCAACTGTAATCTGGATAACATTAAAGTAAGAGGTAATAGTCTACTCACAAGACGATTTTCTGTTAATCGAGGGTCTATAAATAGGGATAATATCAATCTATAGCTCTTTTAAAATGTTATACAATCGGCCTATAATCAAATGAAACTCCTAACTTCACTACAACCTTTGTTTTGGTGATTAATTGGTACTCTTTACCGCTAGGTTCTTTTAAAGCTATGATCATGCTTAACTCGTTGTTTATGCATGCATGAAGCATTGCCCCTACCCCCCTAAAAATATTTAAAAAAGTTATGTCAGTGCCAACAAAATCTAAATTAATAAGTGAACATTAAACAACATGAACAGCCTACACAGAGGAGCATGCACGCGTTTTATTTTATATCATTTATATTTTCATTGCCCATGCGATTAAAAATAGGTAAAGTCTGGAGTAAAAAAAACTCATCAGACCAGTGTACTATCAGGGCGCAAAAATTACTCAATCCTACAGTTCACTACTGTTCTATAAATCTAACCTAGGTGACAATAGTTCCAGTACATTACCATAGCAACCTTGTCACCTGGGTTTCAGATTACATATTCTGCTCTGATATTACTGAGCAACTTTGGGTAATCTCCTTCGATACATTACTGTTACTGTATTGGTATCGGGTGGATACGTAGACTTCGTTACGTATCACCTAATGATACGTACCACCTAATGATTCCGTCAAA
Organism: Strongylocentrotus purpuratus; assembly: GCF_000002235.5. Taxonomy (NCBI): domain Eukaryota; kingdom Metazoa; phylum Echinodermata; class Echinoidea; order Camarodonta; family Strongylocentrotidae; genus Strongylocentrotus; species Strongylocentrotus purpuratus. The sequence continues at coordinate 20,926,159 of NW_022145607.1, read as the reverse complement.
ATTTGCAATTTCAACTTTCGATTGAAAATTCCGACATGATCCCAACATCCGATGAAAAAACAAAGTACACCGTTTTTATAGCCCATGGTCTCAGCTATAACATATCCCAATTTGGGAGAAAACAGAGCAGACATGAGATAGATAGTGCTCATAGATGAATGCCATGTAGATTCATGATGTGAACGAAATTCACCTTCCATAGACATAACACGCAAATGACGAAAATTCTGACATGTGGCCTTTAATTGAATTTTGCACTATGATGACCTCATTAAAATGAAACTTAGTGAAAAGGGATCTTGTAGAGAATTGCCTTATCTACAACATATCGACATTTCAAAGAGAATTGATGAATATTGAGAGAAATACACTACATTTTCCATAAATACAATGACGTCATAATATGCAATTTTGTATTTTTGACTTCCAAGGCCATTATGATGACGTTAAGATGTACTTAATGGCCAAATGAGATATGAAATCATACCTTCGACTCATACTCTATCTAAATATGAAAAAAAATTGGCAGTCCTTATTCATCCCAATGGACTTTTTATAGGCATGTTTTTGCCCATATATGCAATGTATTACAAAAATCGCGCGTACGGACGGTTATCTTGAACGGACGCTCATTCCGTTTTTAATAGTGATAAAGAGCTAAACATGGTATCAAATTTTCCGAAAAAATATGAGGAATATTCTGTCAAAAGTTTTTGCTGGGGGATTATTTTTCGTTCGGCCGTGACGAACGAAAACGTGCAAAAATGCGTGTTTTGCGTGATTTTTTATGAAATGCTTATAATGGCCTGAAACGTATGCAAAAAAAATTTAAGACGATTTTGAGCAATTTAAAATTTTACGCGCGCATTAACGCGCGCGCCTACGCGTACGCGCATTTTTGCGCGCATTTATTGACCTCAAATTGACCCGACGGATATTGATCTTATTCATGATAAATATGAATGAAAAATAACTTTCCGTTATGAAGATATGATCATTAGTTGATTTTCACAAAATGGCGCCTGGATGACGTCACGATGACTTTGAGTCCTTGAAAAATCACGCAGTTCTAAGTTAGACTAAGATCTATCATCATTGAAAGTTTCATGACAATGGTTTTATTCAGTCTTGAGATATCCTGCGAACAAAATCGAGGAAGAATAATAGGAAGAAGAATAATAATAAAAATCTTGACGAAATCAATAGGTGATACGTAGACTTCGTTACGTATCACCTAAAAAAAAAATAAAAAAGAAAATCTTGACGAAATCAATAGGTGATACGTAGACTTCGTTACGTATCACCTAATGATACGTATCACTTTATGATTCCTTCAAAATTTGCAATTTCAACTTTCGTTTGAAAATGTCGATATGATCCCAACAACTGATCGAAAAACAAAGTACACCGTTTTTATAGCCCATGGTCTCAGCTATAACATACCCCAATTTGGGAGAAAACAGAGCAGACATGAGATAGATAGTGCTCATAGATGAATGCCATGTAGATTCATGATGTGAACGAAATTCACCTTCCATAGACATAACACGCAAATGACGAAAATTCTGACATGTGGCCTTTAATTGAATTTTGCACTATGATGACCTCATTAAAATGAAACTTAGTGAAAAGGGATCTTGTAGAGAATTGCCTTATCTACAACATATCGACATTTCAAAGAGAATTGATGAATATTGAGAGAAATACACTACATTTTCCATAAATACAATGACGTCATAATATGCAATTTTGTATTTTTGACTTCCAAGGCCATTATGATGACGTTAAGATGTACTTAATGGCCAAATGAGATATGAAATCATACCTTCGACTCATACTCTATCTAAATATGAAAAAAATTGGCAGTCCTTATTCATCCCAATGGACTTTTTATAGGCATGTTTTTGCCCATATATGCAATGTATTACAAAAATCGCGCGTACGGACGGTTATCTTGAACGGACGCTCATTCCGTTTTTAATAGTGATAAAGAGCTAAACATGGTATCAAATTTTCCGAAAAAATATGAGGAATATTCTGTCAAAAGTTTTTGCTGGGGGATTATTTTTCGTTCGGCCGTGACGAACGAAAACGTGCAAAAATGCGTGTTTTGCGTGATTTTTTATGAAATGCTTATAATGGCCTGAAACGTATGCAAAAAAAATTTAAGACGATTTTGAGCAATTTAAAATTTTACGCGCGCATTAACGCGCGCGCCTACGCGTACGCGCATTTTTGCGCGCATTTATTGACCTCAAATTGACCCGACGGATATTGATCTTATTCATGATAAATATGAATGAAAAATAACTTTCCGTTATGAAGATATGATCATTAGTTGATTTTCACAAAATGGCGCCTGGATGACGTCACGATGACTTTGAGTCCTTGAAAAATCACGCAGTTCTAAGTTAGACTAAGATCTATCATCATTGAAAGTTTCATGACAATGGTTTTATTCAGTCTTGAGATATCCTGCGAACAAAATCGAGGAAGAATAATAGGAAGAAGAATAATAATAAAAATCTTGACGAAATCAATAGGTGATACGTAGACTTCGTTACGTATCACCTAATGATACGTACCACCTAATGATTCCGTCAAAATTTGCAATTTCAACTTTCGATTGAAAATTCCGACATGATCCCAACATCCGATGAAAAAACAAAGTACACCGTTTTTATAGCCCATGGTCTCAGCTATAACATACCCCAATTTGGGAGAAAACAGAGCAGACATGAGATAGATAGTGCTCATAGATGAATGCCATGTAGATTCATGATGTGAACGAAATTCACCTTCCATAGACATAACACGCAAATGACGAAAATTCTGACATGTGGCCTTTAATTGAATTTTGCACTATGATGACCTCATTAAAATGAAACTTAGTGAAAAGGGATCTTGTAGAGAATTGCCTTATCTACAACATATCGACATTTCAAAGAGAATTGATGAATATTGAGAGAAATACACTACATTTTCCATAAATACAATGACGTCATAATATGCAATTTTGTATTTTTGACTTCCAAGGCCATTATGATGACGTTAAGATGTACTTAATGGCCAAATGAGATATGAAATCATACCTTCGACTCATACTCTATCTAAATATGAAAAAAAATTGGCAGTCCTTATTCATCCCAATGGACTTTTTATAGGCATGTTTTTGCCCATATATGCAATGTATTACAAAAATCGCGCGTACGGACGGTTATCTTGAACGGACGCTCATTCCGTTTTTAATAGTGATAAAGAGCTAAACATGGTATCAAATTTTCCGAAAAAATATGAGGAATATTCTGTCAAAAGTTTTTGCTGGGGGATTATTTTTCGTTCGGCCGTGACGAACGAAAACGTGCAAAAATGCGTGTTTTGCGTGATTTTTTATGAAATGCTTATAATGGCCTGAAACGTATGCAAAAAAAATTTAAGACGATTTTGAGCAATTTAAAATTTTACGCGCGCATTAACGCGCGCGCCTACGCGTACGCGCATTTTTGCGCGCATTTATTGACCTCAAATTGACCCGACGGATATTGATCTTATTCATGATAAATATGAATGAAAAATAACTTTCCGTTATGAAGATATGATCATTAGTTGATTTTCACAAAATGGCGCCTGGATGACGTCACGATGACTTTGAGTCCTTGAAAAATCACGCAGTTCTAAGTTAGACTAAGATCTATCATCATTGAAAGTTTCATGACAATGGTTTTATTCAGTCTTGAGATATCCTGCGAACAAAATCGAGGAAGAATAATAGAAGAAGAATAATAATAAAAATCTTGACGAAATCAATAGGTGATACGTAGACTTCGTTACGTATCACCTAAAAAAAAAATAAAAAAAAAATCTTGACGAAATCAATAGGTGATACGTAGACTTCGTTACGTATCACCTAATGATACGTATCACTTTATGATTCCTTCAAAATTTGCAATTTCAACTTTCGTTTGAAAATGTCGATATGATCCCAACAACTGATCGAAAAACAAAGTACACCGTTTTTATAGCCCATGGTCTCAGCTATAACATACCCCAATTTGGGAGAAAACAGAGCAGACATGAGATAGATAGTGCTCATAGATGAATGCCATGTAGATTCATGATGTGAACGAAATTCACCTTCCATAGACATAACACGCAAATGACGAAAATTCTGACATGTGGCCTTTAATTGAATTTTGCACTATGATGACCTCATTAAAATGAAACTTAGTGAAAAGGGATCTTGTAGAGAATTGCCTTATCTACAACATATCGACATTTCAAAGAGAATTGATGAATATTGAGAGAAATACACTACATTTTCCATAAATACAATGACGTCATAATATGCAATTTTGTATTTTTGACTTCCAAGGCCATTATGATGACGTTAAGATGTACTTAATGGCCAAATGAGATATGAAATCATACCTTCGACTCATACTCTATCTAAATATGAAAAAAAATTGGCAGTCCTTATTCATCCCAATGGACTTTTTATAGGCATGTTTTTGCCCATATATGCAATGTATTACAAAAATCGCGCGTACGGACGGTTATCTTGAACGGACGCTCATTCCGTTTTTAATAGTGATAAAGAGCTAAACATGGTATCAAATTTTCCGAAAAAATATGAGGAATATTCTGTCAAAAGTTTTTGCTGGGGGATTATTTTTCGTTCGGCCGTGACGAACGAAAACGTGCAAAAATGCGTGTTTTGCGTGATTTTTTATGAAATGCTTATAATGGCCTGAAACGTATGCAAAAAAAATTTAAGACGATTTTGAGCAATTTAAAATTTTACGCGCGCATTAACGCGCGCGCCTACGCGTACGCGCATTTTTGCGCGCATTTATTGACCTCAAATTGACCCGACGGATATTGATCTTATTCATGATAAATATGAATGAAAAATAACTTTCCGTTATGAAGATATGATCATTAGTTGATTTTCACAAAATGGCGCCTGGATGACGTCACGATGACTTTGAGTCCTTGAAAAATCACGCAGTTCTAAGTTAGACTAAGATCTATCATCATTGAAAGTTTCATGACAATGGTTTTATTCAGTCTTGAGATATCCTGCGAACAAAATCGAGGAAGAATAATAGGAAGAAGAATAATAATAAAAATCTTGACGAAATCAATAGGTGATACGTAGACTTCGTTACGTATCACCTAATGATACGTACCACCTAATGATTCCGTCAAAATTTGCAATTTCAACTTTCGATTGAAAATTCCGACATGATCCCAACATCCGATGAAAAAACAAAGTACACCGTTTTTATAGCCCATGGTCTCAGCTATAACATATCCCAATTTGGGAGAAAACAGAGCAGACATGAGATAGATAGTGCTCATAGATGAATGCCATGTAGATTCATGATGTGAACGAAATTCACCTTCCATAGACATAACACGCAAATGACGAAAATTCTGACATGTGGCCTTTAATTGAATTTTGCACTATGATGACCTCATTAAAATGAAACTTAGTGAAAAGGGATCTTGTAGAGAATTGCCTTATCTACAACATATCGACATTTCAAAGAGAATTGATGAATATTGAGAGAAATACACTACATTTTCCATAAATACAATGACGTCATAATATGCAATTTTGTATTTTTGACTTCCAAGGCCATTATGATGACGTTAAGATGTACTTAATGGCCAAATGAGATATGAAATCATACCTTCGACTCATACTCTATCTAAATATGAAAAAAAATTGGCAGTCCTTATTCATCCCATGGACTTTTTATAGGCATGTTTTTGCCCATATATGCAATGTATTACAAAAATCGCGCGTACGGACGGTTATCTTGAACGGACGCTCATTCCGTTTTTAATAGTGATAAAGAGCTAAACATGGTATCAAATTTTCCGAAAAAATATGAGGAATATTCTGTCAAAAGTTTTTGCTGGGGGATTATTTTTCGTTCGGCCGTGACGAACGAAAACGTGCAAAAATGCGTGTTTTGCGTGATTTTTTATGAAATGCTTATAATGGCCTGAAACGTATGCAAAAAAAATTTAAGACGATTTTGAGCAATTTAAAATTTTACGCGCGCATTAACGCGCGCGCCTACGCGTACGCGCATTTTTGCGCGCATTTATTGACCTCAAATTGACCCGACGGATATTGATCTTATTCATGATAAATATGAATGAAAAATAACTTTCCGTTATGAAGATATGATCATTAGTTGATTTTCACAAAATGGCGCCTGGATGACGTCACGATGACTTTGAGTCCTTGAAAAATCACGCAGTTCTAAGTTAGACTAAGATCTATCATCATTGAAAGTTTCATGACAATGGTTTTATTCAGTCTTGAGATATCCTGCGAACAAAATCGAGGAAGAATAATAGGAAGAAGAATAATAATAAAAATCTTGACGAAATCAATAGGTGATACGTAGACTTCGTTACGTATCACCTAACTAGACTTTAATTCGTCACTTAGACGAATTAGGTGATACGTATGATAATGGTCTACATAACGAATAATGCATTACACGATATATTTTTTTGTAAAATGCTTCTCCCATTCATATGCTTCTCAATTATGATCTATTCATATGTCAAGATTAAATTGTGTCTCCTTGATCATTATGGATCTAGGGAAGATACACTGTTGCTCATAACGGTGGAATATTTTTTTTTATCCCAATTTATGGAATTATTTTAAAAATAATTTAAAAATACTAGATCTAGATAATAGTATACAGTCTCAGATTTTATTGAATAATAATTGCCAATATGTGTTTTGCGTGACTGCTAAAGCATGTATATTATGCTACTATGTTTATTAACTAGGGGACCTATGCCCTTAAGTCATAAATGACAGTAATGAGGATTAATGCCTCACAAAAGGGCACTAATATAGCACATCGACACGGTGTTGATCCTGGGGTCTCACAGTTACGAGGCCATTGCTTTGTCACTGAACCATGACTGTACGCAGCGGGGGCTATGGTAGGGGCAGTTTCCATAAATTTAAAAAAACCCAGAAAATGCAATAAATTTTCAATAATTTATTGCATTCTACCCCGGTCCCCAACATAAACAAATCTTCTGTGTGCCCATGCCTTGAGCCATAATGCATGGCCGTCCAGAGGATTTTTTTATGTTGGGGACCGGGGTAGAATGCAATAAATTATTGAATATTTATTGCATTTTCTGTTTTTTTTTTAATTTATGGAAACTGCCCCCTACCCTAGCCCCCGCTGCGTACAGTCATGGTTCAGTGACAAAGCAATGGCCTCGTAACTGTGAGGCCCCAGGATCAACACCGTGTCGATGTGCTATATCAGAGCCCTTTTGTGAGGCATTAATCATCATTACTGTCATTTATGACTTATGGGCATAGGTCCCCTAGTTGATAAACATAGTAGCATAATATACATGCTTTAGCAGTCACGCAAAACACATATTGGCAAATTATTATTCAATAAAATCTGAGACTGTATACTATTATCTAGATCTAGTATTTTTAAATTATTTTTAAAATAATTCCATACATTGGGAAAAAAAAATATTCCACCGTTATGAGCAACAGTGTAGATTGAAACAATATATGACCTTTGACCCTGTGCAGTAACCAGTTACACATTTCACTCTAATTTACATCATGAAGAACACCTTTTGACGATTTTTATCTTATTCAAAGAAATGAAAATGTAATTGATAAATGATTATCATCATTATGATAATGATGATCATGATGATCATGATCATGATCATGAGCGCGATCCTGATATCTTGTTACAAAAATGAGGGTTGATTTAGATAGCATAAAGTCTCAGCTACAACATACTCAAAAATCAACAAAATCCAAGCCGAAATAACGGCGATATTGCTCGCAAAAGACAGGAATGTAGACTCCAGATTTTAGAAAAAGTCATCTCCCATAGGGATTACACGCAAAAAGTAATGGATGAAGTGAAAATAGGGTAATAATAAAGTAAAAAGGGTTATTTATGACATTATCTGCGAATATACGTGTTTAAATAATCAAAGGAGATGGTACAGTGAAGGCCAAAAGGAAAAAAAGTGAAGAAAAAAAAAAGTGTTGGAGACACCCGGACTCCAACCAGGGATCTCGAGGTTGGAAGTCAAGTGCGTTACCGATATACCAAAACATCTCCCATAGCGATTACACGTAAACGGGAAATGGAATTCAGAAATCCTACTTTGCAAGTGAAATATGAGCATGATCCCGGCATCTAATCGAAAATTGAAAGGCACAGTTTTGATAGCTCATTGTCTCAGCTACAACATATTCAAAGTTCAAAGAAAAACAAAGCTAAAACAACGGAGATTTTGCTCACGAAAGACAGGAGTGTAGAATCCAGTTTTTAAAAAGTCATGTCCCATAGAGAATACACGCAAAATGCGAAAAATTGACATGCCTCCTTTAATCGCAAAAATACACCATGATACTTTTGTCAAAAATAAAAATTGTGAATACTACATTTGTAAAAATTTGTCTCAGCTAGAACATATCAAAATTAAAAAGAAAATTAATCCATATTTACAGAGATACAATCAATTTTCCAAAAATATGCTGACGTCATAATATGCAAATTAAATTTTTGAGTTCGGAGGCCATTATGATGACGTCATGAGTTAATTGAGGGTCAAATGAGACATGAAATCAGATCTCCGACTCATAGTCTATCCAAATATGAAAAAATATTAGGAGTTTCTATCTATTCTAAAGAGTTACAATGAATTTTATATAGGCATGTTTTTGCCCATGTATTGTGGATAAGGATAACGCAAATCCGCGCGTGATGTCAACTTTGACGGACGCTCATTGCGTTAATAAAAGGTGTACAAATTATCAAAATGCTTGGAAAAATGTACCGAATATGATGACAGAAAAAAATCGGCGATTCTATGTTGCAAAATGCCAGTACGCGCGAAAACGCGCGCGCATGCGCGTGTGCGTATTTTTTTTATCAAATGCTCTATATGGCCTGAAACGTATGCAAAAAAAAATTGGGATGATTTAGAGCATTTTAAATTTTTGCGCGCGCGTAAACGCGCGGACGAACGCGCACGCGCGCATTTGCGCACTTTTATTGACCTCAACTTGACTGGACGGTTATTTATCTTAATCGTGATAATTATGAATGAGAAATACTTTTCCGTTATGAAGATATGATCATTAGTTGATTTTCACAAAATGGCGCCTGGATAACGTCACGATAAGTTTGACTCTTTAAAAAGTCACGCAGTTCTAAGTTAGACTAAGATCTATCATCATGGCAAGTTTCATGATAATGGCTTTAGCCATTCTTGAGATATCCTGCGAACAAAATTGAGGAAGAATAATAATAATTTCTTCTATACAGACACAAAATAAATACTAGACTTTAATTCGTCACTTAGACGAATTAGGTGATACGTATGATAGTGGTTTACATAGCGAATAATGCATTACACGATATATTATTTTGTAAAATGCTTCTCCCATTTATATGCTTCTCCCATTATGATCTATTCATATGTCAAGATTAAATTGTGTCTCCTTGATCATCATGGATCTAGGGAAGATAGATTGAAACAATATATGACCTTTGAACCTGTGCAGTAACCAGTTACACATTTGACTCTAATTTACATCATGAAGAACACCTTTTGACGATTTTTATCTTATTCAAAGAAATGAAAATGTAATTGATAAATGATTATCATCATTATGATAATGATGATCATGATGATAATGATCATGATCATGAGCGCGATCATGACATCTTATTGAAAAAATGAGGGTTGATTTAGATAGCATATAGTCTCAGCTACAACACACTCAAAAATCAACAAAATCCAAGCCGAAATAACGGCGATATTGCTCGCAAAAGACAGGAATGTAGAATCCAGATTTGAAAAAAAAGTCATCTCCCATAGGGATTACACGCAAAAAGTAATGGATTAGGTGAAAATAGGGAAACACTAAAGTAAATAGGGTTGTTTATTACATTATTTGCGATTCTACGTGTTTAAATAATCAAAGGAGATGGTACAGTGAAGGTCAAAAGGAAAAAAAAAAAGTGGAGAATTTTTTTTGGAGACACCCGGACTCGAACCGGGATCTCAAGGTCGGAAGTCAAGTGCGTTACCGATATACCAAAACATTTCCCATAGCGATTACACGTAAACGATAATGGAATTCTAAAATCCCACTCTGCAAGTAAAATATGAGCATGATCCCGGCATATGATCGAAAAATGAAGTACACATTGGAGATAGCGCATTGTCTCAGCTACAACATATCCAAAGCTCACGGAAAACAAAGTTAAAAAAACGGAGATGTTGCTCGCGAAAGACGGAAATGTAGAATGCAGTTTTGAGAAATAGTCATGTCCCATAGACAATACACGCAAAATGTAAAAAATTGACATGCCTCCTTTAATCGCAAAAATACGCCATGATTCCTTTGTCAAACTGAACAATTATGTACACTGCATTTGTAGAAAATTGTCTCAGCTAGAACATATCAAAATTTGGAAGAAAAAAAATCAATATTAACAGAGATACAATCAATTTTTCAAAAATATGCATCCGTCATAATATGCAAATTTAAATTTCGAGTTCGGAGGCCATTATGATGACATTATGAGTTAATTGAGAGTCAAATGAGACATGAAATCATATTTCCATTTCATAATCTATCTACATATAAAAGAATATTGGGAGTTTCTATCTATTCTGAAGAGTTACAATGAATTTTGTATAGGCATTTTTTTGCCCATGTATTGTGGATAAAGATCACGCAAATCCGCGCGTGCTGTCAACTTTGACGGACGCTCATTGCGTTATTAAAAGGTGAACAAATTATCAAAATGCTTGGAAAAATGTACAAAATACGATGACGGAGAAAATACGGCAATTCTATGTTGCAAAATGCTAGTACGCGCAAAAAACGCGCGCGCATGCGCGTGAGCGCGAATTTTTGTCAAATGCTCTATATGGCCTGAAACGTATGCAAAAAAAATTTGGGATGATTTGGAGCATTTTAAATTTTTGAGCGCGCGTAAACGCGCGCACCTACGCGTACGCGCATTTTTACGCGCATATATTGACCTCAAATTGACCGGACGGATATTGACCTTGATCATGACAAATATGAATGAGAAATGGTTTCCGTTATGAAGATATGATCATAAGTTGATTTTAACAAAATGGCGTCTAGATGACGTCACGATAATTTGAGTCTTTGAAAAGTCACGCAGTTCTAAGTTAGACTAAGATCTATCATCATTGAAAGTTTCATGACAATGGCTTTATTCAGTCTTGAGATATCCTGCGAACAAAATCGAGGAAGAATAATAGGAATAATAATAATAAAAATCTTGACGAAATCAATAGGTGATACGTAGACTTCGTTACGTATCACCTAACTAGACTTTAATTCGTCACTTAGACGAATTAGGTGATACGTATGATAATGGTCTACATAACGAATAATGCATTACACGATATATTATTTTGTAAAATGCTTCTCCCATTCATATGCTTCTCCCATTATGATCTTTTCATATGTCAAGATTAAATTGTGTCTCCTTGATCATCATGGATCTAGGGAAGATAGATTAAAACAATATATGACCTTTGACCCTGTGCAGTAACCAGTTACACATTTGACTCTAATTTACATCATGAAGAACACCTTTTGACGATTTTTATCTTATTCAAAGAAATGAAAATGTAATTGATAAATGATTATCATCATTATGATAATGATGATCATGATCATTATGATCATGAGCGCGATCATGACATCTTATTGAAAAAATGAGGGTTGATTTAGATAGCATATAGTCTCAGCTACAACATACTAAAAAATCAACAAAATCCAAGCCGAAATAACGGCGATATTGCTCGCAAAAGACAGGAATGTAGACTCCAGATTTTAGAAAAAGTCATCTCCCATAGGGATTACACGCAAAAAGTAATGGATTAAGTGAAAATAGGGTAATAATAAAGTAAAAAGGGTTATTTATGACATTATTTGCGAATCTACGTGTTTAAATAATCAAAGGAGATGGTACAGTGAAGGTCAAAAGGAAAAAAAAGTGAGGAAAAAAAAGTGTTGGAGACACCCGGACTCGAACCAGGGATCTCGAGGTTGGAAGTCAAGTGCGTTACCGATATACCAAAACATCTCCCATAGCGATTACACGTAAACGGGAAATGGAATTCAGAAATCCTACTTTGCAAGTGAAATATGAGCTTGATCCTGGCATCTAATCGAAAAATAAAAGTCACACTTTTGATAGCTCATTGTCTCAGCTACAACATATCCAAAGCTCAGCGAAAACAAAGCTAAAACAACGGAGATTTTGCTCGCGAAAGACAGGAGTGTAGGATCCAGTTTTGAGAAAAAGTCATGTCCCATAGAGAATACACGCAAAATGCGAAAAATTGACATGCCTCCTTCAATCGCAAAAATACACCCTGATACTTTTGTCAAAAATAAAAATTGTGAATATTACATTTGTAGAAAATTGTCTCAGCTAGAACATATCAAAATTAAAAGAAAATTGATCCACATTTACAGAGATACAATCAATTTTCCAAAAATATGCTGACGTCATAATATGCAAATTGAATTTTTGAGTTTGGAGGCCATTATGATGACGTCATGAGTTAATTGAGGATAAAATGAGACATGAAATCATATCTCCGACTCATAATCTATCCAAATATGAAAAAATATTAGGAGTTTCTATCTATTCTAAAGAGTTACAATGAATTTTATGTAGGCATGTTTTTGCCCATGTATTGTGGATAAAGATAACGTAAATCCGCGCGTGCTGTCAACTTTGACGGACGCTCGTTGCGTAAATAAAAGGTGAACAAATTATCAAAATGCTTGGAAAAATGTACCGAATATGATGACAGAAAAAAATCGGCGATTCTATGTTGCAAAATGCCAGTACGCGCGAAAACGCGCGCGCATGCGCGTGTGCGTAATTTTTTTATCAAATGCTCCATATGGCCTGAAACGTATGCAAAAAAATTTGGGATGATTTAGAGCATTTTAAATTTTTGCGCGCGCGTAAACGCGCGGACGAACGCGCACGCGCGCATTTGCGCACTTTTATTGACCTCAACTTGACCGGACGGATATTTATCTTAATCGTGATAATTATGAATGAGAAATACTTTTCCGTCATGAAGATATGATCATTAGTTGATTTTCACAAAATGGCGCCTGGATGACGTCACGATAATTTTGACTCTCTAAAAAGTCATGCAGTTCTAAGTTAGACTAAGATCTATCATCATAGCAAGTTTCATGATAATGGCTTTATTCAGTCTTGAGATATCCTGCGAACAAATTCGAGGAAGAATAATAATAAATAAATAAATAAATAAATAAATAATAAAAATCTTGACGAAATCAAAAGGTGATACGTCTACGTACGTATCACCTAACTAGACTTTAATTCGTCACTTTGACGAATTAGGTGATACGTAATTACGTATGCTAATGGTTTACATAATAAAGAATGCATTACACGATATCATATTATTTTATGAAATGCTTCATCCATTAAGATCTATCCATATGTCAAGTTTAAATTGTTTCCCCTTGATCATTATGGATCTAGGGAAGATAGATTGAAAACATATGACCATTGACCCTGCGCAGTAACCAGTTACACCTTTGATTCTAATTTATATCATGAAGAACACATTTTGACGATTTTATCTTATTCAAAGAAATGAAAATGTAATTGATAAATGATTATCATCATTATGATAATGATGATCATGATAATCATGATGAAGATCATGATCATGAGCGGGATCCTGACATCTTATTAAAAAAATGAGGGGTGATTTAGATAGCACATAGTCTTAGCTATAGCATACTCAAAAATCAACAAAATCCAAGCCGAAATAACGGCGATATTGCTCGCAAAAGACAGGAATGTAGAATCCAGATTTGAGACAAAATTATCTCCCACAGGGATTACACGCAAAAAGTAATGGATTAAGTGAAAATAGGGAAATAATAAAGTAAAAAGGGTTATTTATGACATTATTTGCGAATATACGTGTTTAAATAATCAAAGGAGATGGTACAGTGAAGGTCAAAAGGGAAAAAAAGTGAAAAAAAAAGTGTTGGAGACACCCGGACTCGAACCAGGGATCTCGAGGTTGGAAGTCAAGTGCGTTACCGATATACCAAAACATCTCCCATAGCGATTACACGTAAACGGGAAAAGGAATTCAGAAATCCTACTTTGCAGGTGAAATATGAGCATGATCCCAGCATCTAATCGAAAAATAAAGGGCACACTTTTGATAGCTCATTGTCTCAGCTACAACATATCCAAAGTTCAGCGAAAACGAAGCTAAAACAACGGAGATTTTGCTCGCGAAAGACAGGAGTGTAGAATCCAGTTTTGAGAAAAAGTCATGTCCCTTAGAGAATACACGCAAAATGCGAAAAATTGACATGCCTCCTTTAATCGCAAAAATACACCATGATAATTTTGTCAAAAATAAAAATTGTGAATCCTACATTTGTAGAAAATTGTCTCAGATAGAACATATCAAAATTGAAAAGAAAATTGATCAATATTTCCAGAGATACAATCAATTTTCCAAAAATATGCTGACGTCATACTATCAAAATTTTAATTTTGAGTTCGGAGGCCATTATGATGACGTCATGAGTTAATTGAGGGTCAAATGAGACATGAAATCATATCTCCAACTCATAATCTATCCAAATATGAAAATATATTGGGAGTTCCCATCCATTCTAAAGAGTTACAATGAATTTTTTATAGGCTTGTTTTTGCCCATGTATTGTTGATAAAGAAAACGCAGGTCCGCGCGCGCTGTCAACTTTGACGGACGCTCATTGCGTTATTAAAAGGTTAACAAGTTATCAAAATGCTTGGAAAAATGTACCAAATATGATGAAAGAAAGAAATCGGCGATTCTATGTTGCAAAATGCAAGTACGCCCAAAAAACGCGCGCGCATGCGCGTGAGCATAATTTTTTTTCAAATGCTCCATATGGCCTAAAACGTATGCAAAAAAAATTTGGGGTGATTTAGAGCATTTTAAATTTTTGCGCGCGCGTAAACGCGCGGACGAACGCGCACGCGCGCATTTGCGCACTTTAATTGACCCAAAATTGACCGGACGGATATTGATCTTAATCATAATAATTATGAATGAAAAATTACTTTCCGTTATGAAGATATGATCATAAGTTGATTTTCACAAAATGGCGCCTAGATGACGTCACGATAATGTTCAGTCTTTGAAAAGTCACGCAGTTCTAAGTTAGACTAAGATCTATCATCATTGAAAGTTTCATGACAATGGCTTTTGCCATTCTTGAGATATCCTGCGAACAAATTCGAGGAAGAATAATAATAAATAATAATAAATAAATAAATAATAAAAATCTTGACGAAATCAAAAGGTGATACGTCTACGTACGTATCACCTAATAATTAAATACCAATAATACATGTTGTATAAAATAGAATATATAACATAAAATGTGACAACTGAAATTTCACTGAAAGAAAAAATCATAGATATAATCGAAAACGTGAAAGTATGGAGATAAACCAAAGAATCAAGATAAAAGCAGAGGCCAACTATCATAAAGCATGAATGCTTTACAATTGTTACAGGAGTATGTAGGAGATTCGAGTCAAACCTGTTAATATCAGCTACATGTACCTCTCTATAAGGGCCACCTGCCGATACTGGTCATGTATTTTGTCCCCATCGAAATTCGTGTTGAAGAACATGTCTAGTAATGCCTTCCTGTCAGTGGCTATTCTTTCTATTTTTGGGGTTGATTTTAGACAGGTTTGACTGTATAGTCCGATTCACACTTTTCTAATCCTTTAACATTTGTACATAACTATTTCACCACTGCATTAAACTTTCGTGAATACATTTTTCCAGGGTGTATGCATTAACAACACAATTTTTCATACCCTTACCAAGTTATGTAATTTTTAAAGTATGTGAACACTTTAATTTTTCCAGGTTTATGTTTTTTTAGCATATTACATATCAAGCCTTAAATCTAAAAGTATTTAACAAAGGCCGTAATTCTTCCAATCAACCTTTCATTCTTAAGTTACCAAAAACACAAACAAGATATTAAAGAGCAGCTATAGAAGGGGCGCAAGGGGCGCTTGGGGTACAAGCCCCCTTCCCCAATTTATTCAAGTTAATTTAAGCGAGGCATATGTATGAGACGAATGCAAGAACCTCAACCCCCAAAAAATAACAATCCTAGAACTGCTTGTGGGTATATTCTCTTGACTATACAATTGGCATTTTCCTTCGAGTTTGATTGAAAACAATACTTTCGTAATTAATTGACAGCATTACATTTGCTATTTTCTCTTTACAATGAGCTCCATTGGCATAACAATATCGAGATCAACCTTTAAACACTACTGATAGTTAAATATTTACAGTGTTCTATATTTTTCCTTTCACAATTGCATTAAAAATATAAATAATGACAACATTAAATTCCATAGTATATTATATTTGTTCAATATTTGTTTCTTCCTATTTGTTTGTTTTGTACGTTTGGTTTACCTGACCGCTAAGAAAGCCTATGTGTGCTTGTAGGTAAACAACCAAGAGGCCAACGGCTTTAATTCCTCTTTGCTAACAAGGATTAATGCCTTACAAAAGGGCACTAGCGCATCAACTCGGTATGAACCTGGGACTTCCCAGTTACGAGGCCACTGCTCTACAAGTACTATTGAGCCATGGCACCAATGAGAGATCAAGATTCGGAAAAGAGAGATAGAGAGAGAGAGAGAGACAGAGAGAAGGAGAGAGAGAGAGAGAGAGATAGCGAAGGTACGGAACAGTGTTTCAGATGCATGTAGCAATATCATGTTACTGTGTGCTAGGTCGTCTAAGAAATACCGCCCCCTGATGTAAAAAAATAATTAGAATAGTCTAGTAACCAGTGTGATTATACCCTATTTAGTTACAAGTATATGGAAATCTAGGCCCAAAAATACTCCACAATTTTTCACAACCATCAAACATAATGATACAACTTTTGTTTGGCTATCTCTGAAAGTAAGACTGATGTTACCCCCCCCCCAACAATTAAACAACGATAATAGTAATAATAATTAAAAAAATAATAATAATCAGTAAATAATTAAATTAAAAATTAAAACAAAAGAATAAAACATACATAAAAATGAAGAATAAATAAAGAATAATCAAACAAATAATACAATGTAGTTTAAAAAAAACAATGATAAGTAAACAACCTCGTGGAATTTAGATAAGCTACTGTTGACAATGTATTCTGAAAAAAGACTGATGTTAACCCCCCCCCCCCAACAAATAAAAAACGATAATAGTAATAATAATAATAATAATAATAATAATAAAACAAATAAT
Organism: Strongylocentrotus purpuratus; assembly: GCF_000002235.5. Classification (NCBI taxonomy): domain Eukaryota; kingdom Metazoa; phylum Echinodermata; class Echinoidea; order Camarodonta; family Strongylocentrotidae; genus Strongylocentrotus; species Strongylocentrotus purpuratus. The sequence goes on along the minus strand of NW_022145607.1, from coordinate 20,908,711 downwards.
CAGTAAATAACAAAATTAAATTAAAACAAAAAGAATAAAAAAATACATAAAAACGAAGAATAAATAAATAAATAAATAATAATCAAACAAATAATACAATGTCGTTTTAAAAAAAGCAATAATAAGTAAACAACTTCCTGGAATTTAGATAAGCTACTGTTGACAATGTATTCTGTCCTTTTCAAGAAGATTGTGAAGCAAACTGCCCTGGCATAGAGGAAAATGAATATCGACTTGAAAACTGCAACAGTGGAATTTATGAAATAGATTCCTTTTCTATACGAATGTGATCTATATTTAGTAACTCATTGGATAAAAGTATATACATTTTTGTATAAAATATACCAGTTCTTAAATGATTTTCTTTTACTTGCGACTTTTTTGGGCATGTATTACATGATTCCTGCACAATTAACGCTGCCCCAAAATAGTACTCAAGGGACCTGTTTTACAAAGTCTCTTCAATGACAAGAAATTTCGAATGTTTAAACAAATTTTTGGCTTACACAACTGAAATTTCGCATTACATTTATAAATTGTTTGTCCTATGGCGGACTAATGAATGTTAATAAGTCGGAATGAATCAGGAGAGCTTGGGTAATTATTTCTAGTTCATCGTGACTGTACCGTGGACCAGTAATGGCCTGGCGGTAGAGTCGCTGCCCGGCAAGCAGTAGACATAGGTTCAAATCTCGCTGGGTGCAAGATTTTTCCTGACTTGTTTTCAATTACTGATCGATCAATCGATCTTATTTACTGGGTGAAAGCCAAAAATTTGTTTTAAAAAAAAAAATAATCATATATATATATATACAGAGTATTAAATATACACTACGTTTTCTGTACAAAGCGTCCCCCCTCCCCACCCTCCTGGTCAGAATAAAATTTATTACATTTTTTTTCTTTTTGTTTTTCTTTTCCAAAATGTACTTTAAATATACCTTGAAGGCCACACCTCGCCATCGTGGTGATGAAGATCCAGTAGGACCCATTTAAAAATTCAGGTTCTCTATACAAACATGTCTATATATAACCATGGTATCAAATTTTCGTCAATAGCAGAGCCGTCAACGAAGCCCTGCTTATCCATTAGTTAGAATGATAAACAATTATTATCATTATTGTTTGTATTATTATTAAAATTATCACTATCATTATTATCATCACCTTAACTAATATCATTACCGATTACACTTTATTATAGACATATGGAAATACTTATGGCATGTGTTATGCGCTATACAATAATGAGTTAATATCATTATCATTATTATTTTTGTTATTATTGTTTTTATTGTCGTGAATAGTAATAATAATGATGATGATGATAATAATAATAATGATAATGATATTAACAATAGTATCATCATTGTTCTTTCAATATAAGATAATACACCAATATTTTCTACTTCAATTATTTAACATCATATTTCACCAAAATCTCTAGTTAAATGAATAGCTATTATTTCATTTACCTTTTCTTCTATTAATGTTTGTGTGCCGATTTCTTATGGTTGTCATTATTTTATTTGTTGTGTATTTAAAAAAATGCAGTAAATGTGAAGCAATTGTACAGACTATAATAATAATCCTTTTAGTCACAACATAAATAAAGACAACAAGAATTAAGATAATACATATGATTATCACAATAATAATGACAATGATAGCAATAATAATGATGACATAAAACATTAAAATAATGATACCTCCGGCCACTTCATGAAAGGCTTCCTCAAGTTCCATTTCAGCTTGTTCACGTTCCAATCTAGCTTGTTCATGTATCTTTGCTATCTCAATTGGAGAAAAGTGATCATCATGATAGGAGGTGCTTAGGAGAGCAGTGGACACACGTGTGGTAATTGAACATGGGTTTCCTGGGTTAATTTCCTTGCCTTTGGATAAGGGGTGCCATACGAAGTCATTACAATCGCATCTTTCTTTGGGTTCTCGAAGCTGGGACGAGCAACAGAATACAAGGTGGTGATTCTGTTGTACCAGAATGGTCTGTTCCAAAGTGTTATACTGATAGGAAGGTGCACTTAAATGAGGCATTCGCATGCCTCCTTGGTAACATTGAATCTGCCCATACCTACTTTCAACTTTAGCTGTGCAATGCAGCATCTTCCAGTCTCCTGCATAGTGACCAAGAAAACCACATTGTTCCACGCCGAATGAATCAGTTGATGATATCAAAGAAGCAAAGATGATGAAAGCACTATGCAGGAAAGCTCCTTTGAACCAACACATGTTGTGTCTTATGTCAACACTAAATGAGAAAAGATCAACATGCAATAGCGCCTCGAAAATGTTATCAGGCCTACTAAACTTGATACTACACTCAAAATCTCCACGATCCAGATTTACATAGCAAAATACGTTGGTTAAAAAAATGATGAGTTAAAAGAGCTGCGAAAAACCATGGAGAAGCTCTCTCAGGAAGTCGTTGGTAGTCAGTTTGGATGATGATGGTGACGATGATAATAATCAGGATAATGTTCTGTAGTTCCTTTTCTTTCTCTTCAACTACATAGCATATAATTATGCGGGTCCGTAAGTTATCCCAGTTCCTCAGTTTTAACGCTCATATGTTTTCACTTTCCAAAGTGGTTAAGAATTGATTCCATGACAATTTCCACATCCAAACAGCAAATTGTACTTGTCTTATTGTATAATCAAAACGTACTCGTCTTTGAATGAAGTGATGGTGAAATAAGGCTAAGAGGACAATCTCTTAAAACACGTTGACAGAGGCAGAACGTATCTTACCAGCACTGATCACTAGCAGTCGTTAGGTTGGGAATCTGAAAAGATAAGGTAGATTAAAAATGTTAACATATTTTGTATATCGAAACTAATTAAGATTATGGATTGATAAAGCTATTTTGAAAATTAAAAGCGTCAATATGTCAATTCCCATTGAAATGCTATACCCAACAATACTCCATTATTCTCTGAATGGAAATAAATTCAGACAAGCAGACACTATCAATACCCTGTAATGGTAAATATTTTTGATAATGGGGGGGGGGGGGGTACTTAGGTGAAGGAAGTCAAGACAGGAATTTTGTCAACAAACCAACAAAGAACCGCACTACAATCGTCCCTGAATTGAATACGAGGGCAACCATTATTCCAACTATTATCAGTATTCAAACATTATAATGGCGTTTGTCATTTCCCTTTTCTGTGTGAATCATAAGTCATGCTGAACTGAAATATATCTTGAGTATTAAAGCCATGTCACATCTAGTTCTTTTTTCGTCCTCGTTTCTATTTTCTATTATCAATGTAGGTCTATCTATCTATTCATTTTCTTTTTACATTAAATGAAGAACAGTGTGTATAGAAATGACAAATTTAGCGTAATTGCAACTTCAAAAGAATCTGTGGTGATGAAAACAAAATTGTCAAGCTACCAAATCCTTACGAATATCACTAGCGATATTATTTTCGATACCAAATCCTTGTTTGAAATAACCACACATCATTTCTATGTGCAATGGCGATTTCTATGTTTCTTTTACTCAACCCCCCCCCCCAACCACCACAACTACCACCAAAGAAAAATAGATGGCAGAGGTAACATGGCCATGGCATCTAAAGAAGGATAGTTTAAGAGGTCCTATCTCATTTTCCCCAGGTGTTGATTATGTTTGTATGTGAGAAGCAGGGGTCTATATTCCTTGTTAGTTATACTTCTGCTTCAGACAAGAGAAAGTCTTATGTTGCAATCATGGCAATTGAGGCCATATCAAAGAAAAGTGTAATTGGTTTATACGCACACACAAAAAACACACGCACACATCCTCCCAAGTACCCGCATATGCACACATTAACTCTAACACACATAAATGTATTCGAATCCATGTTGCATACCGACATACTGCAGTGACCAATTTGAAAAGGGCTCCATATTCATGTCGTATATTGAGTATTGACGAACAATGTATACCGACGCGCGCACCCCCCCCCCCCCCCCCCCCCCCCCCCCCACACACACACAACATAGACCATCGACAGTACCATGCGAATCGTGCCCAAAGTTCAACCTTTTGTCCCATTTTTCAAGTGACATGATTGTGCATTTAAAGTATGACAATGCTTTCCTTTTAATAACCACATGGACCAACTTTTGTCCAAATTCAGTATATAGTATATACGATAGGTTTTACATCACACAAAATATACGTTGACTTCCCAAAAATGTTCTTTGTGTAAAAAAATAGTATGAGTTACCTTCCGCCATTAATGATTCAATTGCTAAATACAATTTAGTTTAGCTATGACAATCGTCATTTCCTTTTGAAAGGTTTTGATTTCAAATAACCGCTGCATCTGTAATTAGATTATGAGACTTGCTGGTAATTAATCATACTGAGGACTGTGGACCTTTTGAGTTAATTTGGTTGGATTAGCAAGTGACGCTTGTAAAATGGCTACTGGCTGGAATGATTCCCGGGGGCGTTATTTTTTTCTGCGGCACAGATTGGGGTTAGGTGCGTGTTGAGACTATGGGAAAGTTTAGGGTTAGGGTTAGGGTTAGGGTTAGGGTTAAATCAAGACCTCTTTTAAAAAAAAGCCCCAATCTGTCCCGCAAAAACAAATGACGCTTCCCGGGGAGTGGAAAATGTGCATACATTGTGTTGCGGGTAAGCCTCAATCCGATGACCGGGTTAATAATATGTGCTGCACTTAGAAACAAAGTATTAGGCGCATTATACATGTGAGCTATTATTTGTATTATTGTATTTAGTCACTGATGAAACAACGTATATTTATATACATGTAGCATAAATATGTTACATAAATTAACCAAACATTATAATCAAGTCAGAAGAATAAAAGTTATCTTGTTCCTCATCATGCATAGACACAGTTTCCTTTCTCTCTCTCTCTCTCTCTCTTTCTCTTTCTCGAGACTATTGTGTCAAGTATTGCAAAATGTTGTTATGCTCAAGCACTGTCAAATATTTCTTTTTGTGTAGAGTGAGGACCCAAACAAATTTTCTATTTTATTATTCATCCATGAAAAACATATATATCCCAAAGACGGTTTTTATAATGGTGCCCACGCAATAGCATGTGTATCGTATACATATGTACAGCATGTCTAGTACAACACTATACTCTCTAAAAGGTTGTGTTAAAACAGCGTTTTTCAACCGGGTTGCCGCTGGACATCTCGCGGAGTTCCGCGAGAGAAATTAATTGAATAGCCCTTTTTAATATTCTATGAAATAAACGTCAATCTCGTGAAAACAAAATACTAGAAAGAAGAATTTATGAAGAATTAGATTAATAAGTGTCTTTTTGCTCGATCGCTTCGCTCTCTCGCATCATTTAGTAACATAATGATTTCAGGCAGGGGGGAGCAAATTGTTTATTACATATACATGTTTATATTTCATTTGTGTATCTTCAAGCTTGTAACCTAATTACATATCCCGGACCAGCCAATATGTAGCTGAGCTGAGGTTAAACTGGCAGCATTAATATGATCATATTGAAATACTCTCTTGGAACAAAACTTAACATTTTTCAATTCATTTAAAGATAAACTCCAGTTCTGGTAAAAAAAGGAAAATTAATTCTCACAGAATCAAACGAAACTTACACTGAATGTTCAAGATTACAAATAAATGACATGTGCCAAACAATTTTGGAAGAAAATGTATACTGGCTGAGTAATGAGCATAGAAAGACAAGGACATCAAGGTAGTAGGCCTACTAGCCCCGACACCGTGTGTGTTGTCCCATATATAGCTTTCTGTGTATACAGTGCTTGTTACTTTACCAAGACTCGGCCAAATTTATTATGGTTTTGATGACTCCAGAACCTTGCAGTGCACACCAATACTTACATGCTACATGATCAACTGTTTCTGATCCATTCCACACCTTTTCTTTCACAATGCAATCGCATTACCAGAACTGGAGTTTATCTTTAATTTCATTTATCTTCATTTCCAAACATAAGATAAAACAATACAAAATGTTGCCATGTGCAGAGCATGATTTATAATCAGTTTAACCAATGAAGACTTGGATTATAAAAGAATAACACAAACGTAAAGTTTTTCGTTATGTACGAGAAATTGCATTATTCGATATTTGTTTTTAAATTACTAAACGCATGAACAGATCAGGACAGGAACAAAATTGTTTGGAAATGCGTAGGCCGACATCGTAGCTTATTTTATAAGACGAATTAGAATTAAACTGACCTTACTTGAGTATCACTTTTCACCCTCTGCTCATCTCAGAATTGGAACTGCTTGGCATCTGTTGGCTGCATGTGTAGATGGACCGGTAAAAATATTCCAGAATAAAAACTGACTTCTACTAAGTTCTGGCTCAGGAGAGCGCAACAAAATAATGACGACACATGTCTTCACACCAATCACAACATTCCACCTCTCAACCCGAACTTGGCTACGTGCCCGTTTTGAATGTTGGCTATCAATGGTTACGAAAATGAATTGTATATAGATTCTTCGCTTTTCTTTGCGCATATTGCATGCTTACAGCGCATCAAAGAAAATCTGGGGATTGCCATAATATTATCTACGCTTCTGCTTCCGCCTGTTCCCAACGCATTACACACGTTCGAGAACACTGTAAAAAGGGAATATATACCACAGTTATTTTCATAATCTACTGTCTAAACACCATTTTTTTTAAAATAAGAGAAGTACATGATTATCGATGTGAACCACTAATAATTAAAACCACAGATGTTAGATACAAATGTATGCAAGAGTAGAGGAGTAAAATGTAAACAAGATAGAACTGTTTTTAAATGGTCAATAAATGTAAAAGCTTGTTTCAGCGTCTTCTTCCTATTTTCACATTACTTGTGTTTACTATTCGTAATTGCCATTTGGTCCAATACCAGTTCGTCTAACTAGTATCCAGCATTTCTATTAATACATCTACACGCCATGTCTTGAGCTGAAATAATGTCTCTTGATATCACTTTGCCCGTTTCCATTTCTTCCTCCTTCTTCTCATCTCTGGGGGGGGGGGGGGTGTTTGTTTTGGTCCATTGGGTCTAATCGCCAGGTTGTAGGACTTTCAGGAGGTTTTCCGTCTAATGACAAGACATTAATAATCCACTTTTGCCACTCTCCACCCCGGGGGGGGGGGGGCGAATTTGTTCAAGCTGTCACCAGTTTGCTTTTCTGATTTTTTTTTCAATTTTCTTTTGGGGTTGTTTTCTCCTAATTTTGAAATGCATTTTTAAGGGGAAGTCCACCTCTTAAGTTTAAATGATATTACTTAATCGCAGCTTCAAAATTAGTAACTTTTTTACTTTTAAACAGAATTTGCTTTTACTATTCTGTTCCTCACATTTTCACAAGTAGAGCTGTCTTAATACCAGGAAGGACTTCCCCATAAAAAGATCACCGGTCGTTCGTGGGTTCAGGGATTGTCTCTTTGCGAATTTGCGCGGCCATCAACTAAGGGGGGGGGGGGGGTGTACGTGTGATGGTATCATACACTTTTTTCCACGTCCTTTCCGCCCCCTCCTTTTCTCTCATGTTCTCTCTTTCTTTCTTTCTGTTATTCTTACTTTTAATCACTGTTATACGTGTATGTGTTTGTGTGTGTGTTTGTGTGTGTTTGTAGGAACAGAACATACATGTCTGGGTTTATGTGTGTGCGTGTCCGTGTGTGTTTGTGGGGGGGGGGGGCACTATAGCCCTCTATGTTCCTGCATCTACAACATCCCCAGTTTAAGTACCTTTCATTTGATTAACCTTCCATCATGTCCTGGGCCAATATCATCGCTTGTATAGCGAAATACAACCAGTGACGGGGGAGTGAAAGGGGGGGGGGGGTCGGGGTGCACCGACGGGTCTTACTAGAAATTGAATAGAACAAGGTAAACACCAAAAAAGTAAGAAGGGCCCTGAGGCTTGTTTGTGTGGTTGTGGGAGGGCATGTTTTTAACAAAAAGTCTAAGAGAACAATACCATCTATTGTCATCCCCTCTCCATTCTCCCAAACTCCTTTTTTAGGGGGGGGGGGGGGCAAGTCGATTGGGGGCACAAGTTTTTTATCCATCTACACCAATCAGAGTCACGACTAAAGCATGTGATGTCACATCTGCCAGTTTTACAAGCACCCGGTGTAATCAAGGATATAATTCAATAATGAAAAATAACACTCATGCAACGAGACAATTTGATTTTTTTTAAAACTGTGTTGTAATTTGACACAATTGTACAAAAAGAGAATTATTTGTTTCTTTGGGATTTTTTTTATACATATCTGAAAAAAATCAAATACAAAATTGTTAAAATAAAAATAATCGTATAAAATATAATGATTTACTTAAAATGTGACAACTGTAATACACACCAAAAAATACATGAATATAACTAGAAACTTAAAAGTATGGAGGTAAATAAAAGAATCAAGATAAATGCAGAGGCCAACTATCATAAGAATAAATGCAAGACGGTGTTATGGGAATATGTAGGAGAATAGAGTACAACCTGTCATTAGCAGCCACCTCTCTATCGAGACTACCTACCGATATATACAAGTCATTTATTTTATCCCCATCGATAAAGAAATGGGTGTTGTAGAACCTATTTCCTTGGGTGACTTTAGACAGGTTAGGCTGCATTATGCGATTCGCACTTTTGTAATCCTTACGAACTCCTAAACAATCATTTCACCACTGCATTATAAAATGTTCTCGATTGCACTTTTTCCAGGGTATATACATTAAAAACTAAACTACACTCTTACCAAGTTTTGTAATATTTTACGTTTGTGAAAAATTTGAACTTTTCCTGATTGTGTTAGGAAGAATAGTACATATTAAGCCTTATATCTAAACGTATTCAACATAGACCGCAATTTAACCAATCAACCTTTCATTCTTGATTTACGAAAAACACAAACAAATATTCAGGAGCGGTTCTAGACGGGGCACTAGGGGGCGCAAGCTCCCTTCTCCAATTTCTTTTAGCCCCTTTTTCATTACAAATTAATTTGAGTGAGTCATATATATGAGATGAATGCAAGGACCCCAATACCCCCTCTCCCCGAACACCCCCTCCTAGAACTTATTGTTGGTATATTCTCTTGACTGTACACTTGACATTTCCCTCTGAGTTTGCAAACAAAGCTTTATAAATTTCCAGCATAACATTTCATATCACTTTAAAGCCAGATAACTCCTTTTTACAAAGAGCCCCATCGGATTAACTATGTTGAGACCATCCTTAAAACACTGTTGATTCTTTAATACTTACACTCTACTATATATTTTCTTTCACAACTGTATTCAAAATATTTATAGAAACTGTTAACATTACATTAAAATGCTTATTTTGAAATGCAAATGATTGTTGTCACTAGTTCCCTATAAACAAAGGCATATACACAAGAACTTAAAGTAATAACGTACACCAGTTGTGAAATACGTGTTGGCTCACTGAAGATAATTCATTTATACCGAAAATTGCTTGAACAAGCTCAGCCCCCGCCCACCACATAGTAAATTTTACAAAGGTGAGCTCATAATGGAAACAAAAGGCAGCAAGGATATAATACACCATTCATACACGTAACTGAGGATGCAATACTTAAACGTCGAAAACGAAATGATTCTCCTTAAATGCAAACTGCGTTGTTGCATGGTGGATAGTTATTGTAAATGATTTCAATTCATTTATATTGATCTCTTTCAGTATTATTTCAATGGGGTAGTAATATTAGCCTCATTTGAAGTTTATTTCTAAACTTACTTTTATAGAGAGCTCTGCATTTAATTAAAAAGGGGGAGAAAACATACTTTATATCAAAACGAAAGAACATAATTTATATTAGGACTACAAAACTTACAACATGAATATAAATGAAAATTATTACTTAGTATGATTTCATGATATTATTGATAGTTCAAAAATAAGATTAAAAAACAGAAAATGTTTCGATTCACTAACAATTATCAGTTACCCCACTCTTCAAATATATAGATATCATATTTTCCACAAATCACGTTATGTTTTTTAACACATCTATTTACAAGCATTACCACTATACAGCTTTAATTCGTAGCATGTGTTAACATACAACATATTAACATACAGATATTAAAAACAAACAAACACAGGTCTAAAGAAGAAATTTGATAATGTACAAACCAAGACACTACCACTCAACCCCTCTCCCCATCAGCAATCATTCTTTTCAATCAACGTTTAACTTTTGTTTGTAAGAGTTATATCAATAAATATTAAAGCGTACGAAATATAAATACTATCAAAAATCTATAACTCAAACAGTAGAATGTATTTTATAAAGTTAATATCAAAATTACCCGTGAATTTAATACAGAGAAAGACAAATATATATATTATGTTTATATATTATGTTTATATATTTAAATATCACATACTTTGCATGTTCGGAATACAAGCATTGATAAACATCAACGCCTGTCTGAAATACAATAAAAGAAAAGCATTGACAATTTTGCACAGGTTGACAAAAATGTCTCCGCCTTTGCAACATTGTCCATAAAGGGGAACAGTGGATAACTTTAATTTACGCTACGCTACCTTTATTCTCTCATTTTCTTTCGCGTTGTATTTATTTCCACGAGAATTGTCACACCTGTTGTATAGTTTATTTCCTTTAATTTTATTTATATACTATTATATTTATATATTTTTACACATTATAAATCAAATATTTCATTAACGCTTCCTTTTCGTTAACCCTACGACGCAAAAACTTAGATCGTGTCAAAGACAATACTTTAGCGAAAAAAACTGTCATCAACATGACAAAAACAAAAATAAAAAGTCCAATCAGAAGCTTGTTTATTGGATGAAAGAGTTTCTTAATTTCACCTTTAGTCGGTACAATTTCTCTCACAACTGAGGAGGAATGATCGTGATGACCGGAGGTGGTTAGGCGAATGGTAGGCGCATGTGTGGTAGTTGGACACGGGTCCCCTGGGTTATGTACCTCCCCTTGGGAAAAGGGGTCCCACACCACGTCATCACAATCGCATCTTTCTTTGGGTTCGATCAGTTGGGAAGAGCAACAGTAAACATGGTGGCGATTCTGTCGTACCAGAATGGTCTGTTTCAAAGTTTCATCGTTTTCAGAAGGTGCACCTAAATGAGGCATCCGCAAAGCTCCTTGATAGCATTGAATCTGCCCTAACATACTCCCAACTGTAGCTTCGCAATGCAGCCTCTCCCAGTCTTCTGCGTAACCGTGACTACCACCAAAACTACAGTGTGCCACGCCAGGGAGAAAGTCCACATGTAACCCAATCCTTGTGATGTAGTCTCCTATGTATGCCAGGAGGATATATGTTCCTCCATCAAGTCTCTTCGCTGGATCAATACTTAACTGGAGGAAACAAGTTCCTTCTTCATTCGTATTCTTAACTGTGAATCTTCCGGACTCATCATGATTCAAATTCAGCAAATCTGGTGTTTCTGAATTGTAAAATGGAAGTCTGTTTTTATACTGCAATGTGACCTCTGTACTGTTACATGGATATGGAAAATAAAGCTGAACAGGCTTTCCCTCTATGGCATTTATAAATGAATCACATCTAATTGATGTTATTAAACAAACAAGGATGATGGAAGCACTGGAAGGGAAAGCTGCTTTAAACCTATACATGTTTTGTGTCTTATGTAAACACTAAAAGAGAAAAGGTCAACATGCAATGGCGTCTGCAAATTGTTAATGTGCCTACCAAACTTGATATGTCACTTGGCAATAATCTTAAGATTACTATTTACAGAATATGTACGTTTTTTCGAAATACGACTAGTTAAAAGTGGTGCAAGAAACTTTCTCAAGCAGTCCTTGGCAGGCAGTCGGGATGATGACGGTGGCGATGATGATAATCACGATAATGTTACGAAGTTCCTTTCCTTTCTTTTCAACTACATAGCATATTATGCGGGTCTGTAAGTAATCTTAATTTGTTTAACAGAAGAAAATAAACAGCCAGTTTCTCAGTCTTAGAGCTTACATATGTCTTCACTTTCCAACTTGGTTCAGTATTGACTCCATGCAACCCAAACTTGTTTCTCTCTAGCAAAGTGTACGGAATCTTGAATGTGATGATGGTGGAGTAAGGATAAGAGGACCATATCTCCGAACAACGTTGGTAGAGGCAGAACGGATCTTATCGGCACTTATCACTAGCAGTCGTTTTGTTTGGAATCTGAAAAGATAAGGTAGATTTTACAATTATAACATAATTTGTATATCGAGACCATTGAAGGCAATAGATTGTTATTGCTATTTTGAAACTCGAAGCGTCAATATACCAATTCCCGTTGAAATGTTAATAAAAAACCATGCCACACAGTAGTCCATTATTCTCTGAATGGGAATGGATTCAGACAAACAGAAACTCACATCTCCCTGTATGGGTAAGTCTTTTTTTTTAATTAATGGAGGGGAGGGGGGGGGGGGGTGATACCGTCATTGGCGTAAGAGGTCAAGACAAGAATTTTGTCAACAAAGAGCCGGCCTAGAACCAGCCGGGATGGAATACGAAGGAAACCATTATACAAAATATCATAAGTTATGCTGCACGGAAATATTCCTTGTGTTTATAGCCATATAACATGTGATTCTATTGTTCTCACTTATCTTTCCCATATTAAATTCAATATATATATATATCTGATTGGTTTTTAAATGAAGCAACAGAACAATCTGTAGAGAAATTATACAAATTCTGCGTAACTGCAACTTTTAGATGCTATTGTCATGTTTCCTCTGCCATGATTGATTCGAAATCTCTTGCCCGATTCATTATCTTTTGTGGTGGCGGCACCTCGCACGCACACACAAACACAAATGTACTAGAAACCAATTTGCACGCCGACATACTTCATTGCCTAATTTGAAAAGAGTACATAAGCATGTCGTAGTTGAGTACCGTCAAACACACATACCACTAACGCACACCCCTTTCCATCACACGCCATAGGCCGCCAAAAGAACAACTTTTGTCAAATGTGATATGACATGATTGCACATAACAAATCACGAGAAAAAATTCGACGTAGGAAATTGGTTGTGTAGATCTTACGCCCTTGAAGTTTGACAATGCTTTTGATTTTCACCAGCCAAAGGACCAACCTTTGTAAGAATTTGGTAGTACTGGTGTATACGAGTTTGATATTACACAAAATATACTTTGACTCCCCCCAAAATGTTCTTTATGTATTTTTTTTTTAAATAGCGCGTGTAATCTTCCGCCTTTAATGATTCAATTGCTTAATTCAGTTTAGTTTAATAGCTATCACAGTGTTAATTTGGAATATCGTCATTTTCTTTTGATTTTTAGTCAGTAATATAATAACAGGTATTTATGTATGTAGCATATACACATATTACATAAATAAATCTAATCAAAGTCAGAACAACATTAAGTTATTTTTTTCATTTTTTTCTGTCCCTCATCATAAAGGATTCTTATTTCTCTCTCTCTCTCTCTCGACTATTGTGTAAAGTATTGCGAAATTTTGTTATGCTCAAGCACTGTCAAACATTTCCTTTTGTGTAGAGTTCGATTGCTTGAAAGCCCCAACAACATTTTTTCCTGTAAAGCAGGGCTCCCACTTAGCCGAGTTGGAACCCTCGAGTTGTGGCGAGCTGGCGCGAACTTATGGTAAGCCGTTTTATTATTAATTGATATCAATAAATAAATTCTTGTTATCAAGAAATAATTATATTTTAAAGCAATGGTAATTCTTGATATCAGGAATTCGATTGCGTGATATCAAGCATTAAATTCTTGATATCAAGAAATATGTTTTAATGATAAAACTGCTTGCCATAAGATCGCGCCAGCTCGCCACAACTCGAGGCTCTAACTCGGCTAAGTGGGAGCCCTGCTTTAGTTATTCATCCATGAAAAACATATGACACTGAGACGGTTCTTTAAATGCTGCCCACGCAATGGCAGAGTGAGGTAATTAATTTGTAGAGCATTCGACCCTTATTCGGGAGGTCCCGGGTTTGAAACCAAATTGATGCGTTAGTGCCCTTCTTTAATGCATTTATCCTCTTTACCCAGTCCCTCGGATCGGAGGAGACTTAAAGATAAACTTGAGTTCTGGTAAACAAGAAAAAAGAAAATGAATTCTCACAGAATCAAACGAAACGTGCACTGAATGTTCAAGAGTATAAATAAATGTCATTTGCCAAACAATCTTGGTAGAAAATGGAAACTGGCTGAGTAATGAGCATAGAAAGATAAGGAAATCAAGGTTTTATAGCCCCGGCACCATTTGTGCCCGGATTATGCAATGCAATTAAATTGTACTATCTTTAACAAGGTGCCACAACCCCCCTTTCTCAAATACAATGGCATTTGTTATGCAACGTATTTAAAGAATTTTCACATATCTATGCAATTTTATTAAAGAGAAGAAAAGGAGTATATGTAAAAGTTTTCTTAAACAGAAATGCAATTTCGACCTAAATGATAAGAGTTGGGAAACATCGTTTCATTGGATTTAATTGTACCATTGATGTGGGCTTACGATGGTTTTTCAATGCATATTATTTACGAACGATCTAACTGTTTAAAATGAATTTAGTCCCAAGAAAAATATGTAAATTTTGTAATGAACAGATTGAAACAGTTATACATCTGCTATTTGATTGTACGCATGTTAAACATATTTGGGATAGGTTAGAGCACTGGATATTATACCGGAACCGGAAATGAATTAACATTTTCATTACAAGATAAACTATTTGATTTAAGAGGTTCAAATAATTATGCACTGAATTTTATACTGATTGTGGTGAAAATAAAAACAACTGTCCAACTTTGATAATATTAGAGTTTCGATTATAAATTATTTCAAAAACGAAAATAAATTGTAGACTCGTATTGTAGAAATAATAAATTCACAAGAAAATGATTTCAATTCAGGAATTTGTTTACATAAAATGATATATGTTTTTCTTTCCATGAGTGTCAGGAATGACTTATTGAAAATGTATTAGTTTTCTGTTAACTCAACAGTTCAACAATACTTGTATTTTGAGAAGCCAATTTTATTTATGATATACATGTAAATCCAATAGTCTGTAATTATATATATGCTAGTTTATGTCAAATAATGTTATTTCCTTACCAAAAAATGTCGTAATTATTTAACTATTATAATTGTGTTCATAAGTTTATATCATTTATATTATATCTTATTTTGTCATCATTGTATACGATATGTATTTCTGTTAATTCATGTATAATTAAATCTTTAGATCAATCATGTAATTTATTGTATATTTGATTGTTGTAAAGCGCATAGAGAATTTATTATTATGCGCTATATAAAAATTACTTTATTATTATTATTATTATTATCACCTTAAATATATATTTGTTAATTTGTTGCCAATGAAAATCAACAAAATCCCTGTGGAGGGAAAAATATGGTGGGAAAAAAATGTCGTGACAATGCTTGAATAATGGCGTGAACAATACGTAAGTATAGCGTAAGTATGGCGTAAGTAAGACGTACGTATGTCGTAAAAATAACGGGACAATGCATGTCATGTTGTTACGCATTGCACGAACGATACACGGTCTTCGTGCAACTAAATAGGGACTTTTAGATTTGCGTGGACTGATACGTTTGACGTCCATTCAAGGCAGTGCATTAAAAGGACGTCGATCGTAGCAATTCACGTTGTCGTTGTGCAAATCTAAAAGTCCCTAATGGCAGGTACTGGCACGCCTCAATGCGGGGCAATGCGGGAACAAAAATCCATGCAAGTGTCAGGCGCCTTAAAGATACTATGTCCCTTTTGCAGTCAACCTCAAAATCTGTAGAACTTTGCAGGAATTATGAAAATGTCATGTATATCCTATCTGTGAAATCTAAACGTTAGCAGTGTCCTTATATTCAAATTATGCAAGAAAACCCGTTTACTTGCTAGACTTCACTGTCAGACACTATTGTCAGTATTGAGTGACTGACTGGCTTTTTCTTCGTCTTTGGTAATAACATACATAAAATGAGCTGTAAAGGATTTGTCTACTACAATAACCCACTTCTTGTAATAGCCAAAATTAAACTGATTGAATGGTCTGAAAATCAAGACTATTACTTATTGGCTCTTTAGCTCCTAAGTCGATTTGACAACTAATAGTCGTTATTTTCCCATTTAAAGACATTTTCAAGCCTCATTCTTTTAAGGGGAGTTCTAAATTGTATTATCTTTCAGATGCCATTGGAATTTAACCTTTTCATTTTTATTAAGGCGTATTGTCGTAAACTTGACGGGACAATGCATGTCATGTTGTTACGCATTGCACAAAAGATACACGGTCTTCGTGCAACTAAATGTCAGGCACTGGCACGCCTCAATGCGGGGTAATGCGGAAACAAAAATCCATGCAAGTGTCAGGGCGGCTTAATTAACTAGAGCAGATGAGGGTAAGTATAATGTTTTAATTAATTTAGGATATCGATATTTCGTATCATTGTCTTGCAAACTTACTACACATGTAATATGATATCTCCTCGAAAGTTTATTATCGACACAAACACCGAGAAATTGTATAGATGAAAATTCCTCTAAAGGAGTATCATCAAATTCTATATTACCAGGAAGGGTATCTAAGGAGTTGCTAAAAAGCATAAAGTTTGTTTTGTTAAGGTTTAATGATAATTAATTTGCAGCATTTTTCAGTCTAGACCGCAGAACCTAAATCAAAACTGCGCCTTACCTTATTTTCCAACCTCTGAATTCTTGAATCAAAGAAATGCTGATAAATTATGTCCATAAGCTATTGATCCATTCCAATTCTTTCAGTATAAACACAAAGGCTTTTCTTTCTAAAAGTTAGACTACGCTATATTGCAGCGAAAAAGTCACAGACAACAGATTCCCTCGTCACTCTTAAGGCAGCAATGAAATAGTAATAACAATAATATTGGTGGTTAATTCTTTATATAAAGCGCCCCAGGTCCCTCAGGCATGACGCTCACCATGGAGCTATACGGGGATTCCCGGATTACGTCCCGTGAGAAAGACCACGACAGGGCCAGACGTGGTCTTTGCGGAGCAGCCATACCCTTTATCCAATATTTCATCCAACACATTTTAGTTAAATCCACAGAAGAAGTAGCTAAGATGAACTGAAACTTGCATCAATACTTTCATTTTGAAATACTCTCGTGAAACATAACATAAAATGTTCATTTCATTTCACTTATTTTCATTTCCAAGCAGAAGACAAAACAATATCAGTTCAGTTCATTTATTTCAATCATAAAACCATAACAAAATATATATACAAAAGTAACATAAAACAATCATAATCTTACAATTCTGGAATTAAGAAATTGGAGACTAAAAGGGAAGTTTGAAAAACTTGTGAGTATAATAGTCCCCTGACATAAATAATAAATAACGAGATTACATGGTTGTACAATAATACTACAATAATAACAATATATAAAAAAGATACTACACATTATAGATACACACCGATGAACAGACACACACCCCATTCATACACACACACATATGTATGGTACGTTGCAAGTTTGAACAACCTAAAAGAAAGAGTTAATATAAGCAGTTGAAGCGGACTAAGGCTCGCGTGCAAAATAATGATCGCATAATATATTACTTCTAGTTACATGTACCAGGCGTAAATATCCAACAAGACATTGATATCCGGGACTAAATACACAAGAAAGAACTGAAACAATGCCATACAGACAAACGGCCTTAAGTATAGGCCTACACATCGAAGCCAGTCACACGTTGCTTCATCTGTGAAGTATATAATACGATCAAATCGAAATTTTAAATCTACTTCACAACAATGACGCATTTTTGGTGTATTTATTTGGTCGAAAAAAGAATTGTATTCGTATATAATTGGTTACCTTGAGATAAATTTAGCTCGTGTTGTCAACGATGAGTCACCAATAAACCTTTAAAACTTTAAATTAATGAATCATATTTGAAACTCAAAACAGGTAAAATCAAACAACTATATGTCTACGTTATACTAAAGTCCAATTTCAGAACTCATGCCATTGATATTTTGATACATTTATATTTGGTACTGAGCTGCTCACGACGAATAATAATAATTTCACTGGTTTAGTTTCCGGCAAGGCGTGTATCAGGTATGGCCAGGACATTTTTACTAAATAAAAACGAAGATTAATTTATTATCACTTTGTTCTTGATCGGGTAGGCCACTCATATATTTACGAGTAACCTACTCATTGATTTTGACAACCCTTCATGAACGAATTGTTTGATATTCCACATAACTGCCGCGCCATTAAAGGTACTATGTCCCTTTTGCAGTCAACCTCAAAATCTGTAGAACTTTGCAGGAATTATGAAAATGTCATGTATATCCTATCTGTGAAATCTAAACGTTAGCAGTGTCCTTATATTCAAATTATGCAAGGAAACGCCTTTACTTGCTCGACTTCATTGTCAGACACTATTGAGTGACTGACTGACTGGCTTTTTTCTTCTTTGGTAATAACATACATAAAAATGAGCTGTGAAGGGTACATGAGCATTTGTCTACATCAATAACCCACTTCTTGTGATGGCCAAAATAAAACCGATTGAATCTTTGCGCAGCATAAAACTTATGACCATTCGGTACAATAGTCTGAAAATCAAGACTATTACTTACTGGCTCTATAGCTCCTAAGTCGATTTGACAACTAATAGTCGTTATTTTCCCACTTGAAGACATTTTCAAGCCCCACCTTTTATAGGGAAGTTCTAAATTAATATTATCTTTCAAATGCCGTTGGAATTAAACCTTTTCATTTGTTTGGCCTGCAAAAGGGACATAGTACCTTTAATTCTATCATGTTGAGTTCACATTTTTTTCAATTCTTCATTTTAATATAATGCTTGCATGATGCTAGCTCGGATGTGTCCTGTGAAAGTTCTGAAGTTGTCAAGAAATAACAATTGGAACCAGATTTGATAATATTTACCCTCGAATGCAAGGAATGCAGGTCGATGTTTACATACTGAAAAGTACCAGTTTTGTCACCAAATTTGGTCATATTGAAACCAAAGATTGAATATTCATGATGTAGCAGCGACAATAGCTATTGAGAATCGCAAAGGGAATCCCCGTTTACCATTTCGCAATCCACAGTGACGTGCAATCATGGGTGTCGATTTGTATCCGTGGTTGGGGGGGGGGGGGTGATACGTGCCAAAATATTTTCGGCAATGGATCAAAGCAACCAAGAGGTAGAAGCATGTGGCAGGTTCCACCCCTCCCTTCCAAGTTATTAACTTTTTCAAGCTACCCTCAGTCAAGATAAAATTTCAGAGAATATAAGAGTGGTGATAACATTAATAACATGCTAAATGTTAGTCCTGACTCTTGCCTGCAGTGTAGGCCTACCAGACTGATTTCATCTATTTTTAAACGAAATTTAGACATTACCCAAAAAAATCCAATGGTGAGAGATATCAACCTGTGAAAGTATTATGTGACCAGTGGGCAAATGCATTAATAAGCAACCAGGAAAGGTTCATGTAGACAGAAAATTCTTTATTTTCTGGTGATAGAAACATGCATTTTATGAATATTGATGTCTCCAAATAACATTCATCGTGAAAAACCTATTCCTATATTCTATGTATTAAAAGAGATCTCAAAAAACATACTTCTCATTAGTAAATGAAAAACATATTGCTTTTGGTTCTTCATTTGACTCTGTTCCTTCTTTAATTAAACCAACTGAATCCTCTCTGAGGGAAGTCAATTCAATGAAACAGAATATCACTGATGCAAAATTTGGTTCTCAAAAGACAGAAAATTTCCACTCCTGATCTCATACAAACTGTTTGTTTCTTAAAAACATAATATAAAACTTACGCTCAAACTACCAAACAACAAACTTCCATTATCTCCTTCTTCACCCAGATATACTTATCATACCAGATACGCTCTAAAATATAAGCATAATATTCCCCTAAGGCCCTGACCAGAGCACTATTTTTCTTCAAAAACTATAACCAGTCTTAGAAGGTGCATTATTATTGAAAGGGTGTTATAAACAAAACTTCAAGCTTAATAACCTTCTAACCTTCAAAAACACCTTAACTATCTCATGCCTGTTCCCGGTGCCTGTTAAGTTTGAAATACATCACATAGGCTTACATCAGCTTTTTAATAAAACAAAATTAAGTTGTGACATAATAATCTTTCTCCAAAATATCGAACTGGAGTATTCTGTTGTATTGCTTGTTTATGTACATACAAAGAGCTTATTTTCAAGAGGCACTAGATCCATGTGTGTAACTTAGGAAAGAACTCTTTGTTTACCCGATTTTGTTCAGGTGTCTATGGAAAATTGTATTTAAAGATGCATGTGTTCATAGTTTCTCTCGTAATTTAGGTTAATAATTTTGTTCAAGGTAAAAAGAGGAAAATGTATATCATTATCTCCATTTGCTATCAAAAGATTTTGCTCCTTTCGGAAAATAGCTCTTCAATATTTTACATGTAGAGATATAAATAAACAAAGAAATGGATAAAAAAATCAATAAAACAAAAAAAATACTGAGTATGAATCAAGGAACAAATTGAAATTTTCGTCTCCTACATGCTGCCATTTGGACAAAACCGTCTTTCTCTTGTCTTTCTTCCTTTTCTCTTCCCCCTTCCTTTTTTCTTCTGCCCGTTTCTTCCCCTTTTCCCCTTTTCACAGGTAGCAAGCCATCTTATCAATTTTTGCCTGTGAAAACATTATGTTGCTACTATTTTCTCCCCTTCCTTCCATATCTTGTTCTATACGGAATCATCATGATCATGTGTGTCGATCCCTGGGTCACTTGTGCCATCTGGGCTAAATGGAACCCATATATGTATCCCACATGGGGCCAATATTTAGTAACCCATATGTGATCTATCTGGGCCAGCCCTTATGAGTCCCAGATGAGAATGAGCTGGGCGTACACATATGGGTAGAATATGAATATGCCCATATGAGTAACACATGGGGAAAATCTGGGTTAACCCACATGGGATATTATTATCTGGGTTAACCAATACTGGTTCCAGATGGGACCCATCTTTCTTATATGGGTTTACCAATATGGGTCCCATATGCTTCTTGGGTGCAGATGCCTTAGGGCCACAGATGGTGTTCCATATGGGGCCCATGTTTCAGAGAATATGGGACCCATCTGGGTCCCACATGGGCTTGCTACCTGGGTTATTATCCTCTCTGTCTCTCATTATCTCTCTCTCTCCCACTCTCTTCTTCTTTTTTGTATTTTTGTGCTTCGCGCTTAACATTTAGCTCGTTGCTTTTTAACGCTGCGGCTTTGCATTTGGCGCACTGCATTTCTATGATGCTGTTGATTGAATAAATTGAATAAATTCATCAATTCCTGATGAAGCCGTATAAGCGAGAATTCAATTTATTCATGTCTCATATACGGTTGTCTCATTTACTTCAATTATGAATAGACAACAGCCGCTTACGCAGGGGACGGGGGGGGGTGTTCTGAGGATTAACCCCCCCCCCCTCAATTATTTTTTCGGGAAAAAATGAATACTATTGATTCCATGAAAATTACCAAATCCAAACCTTTTTTCTTTCAATCAAAGTGTACTTGTCTTGTTGGATAATCAAAACGCACTCGTCTTTGAATGACGTGATGGTGGAATATTATAGGCTAAAGGATAATCTCTTCAAACACTTTGACAGAGGCAGAACGTATCTTACCAGCACTGATCACTAGCAGTCGTTTGGATGTGAGTCTGAAAAGATAAGTAGGATTTACACTTTTAACATAATTTGTATATCGAGACCGATGATGATTATGGATTTTTTTATACTATTTTGAAACTCGAAGCGTCAATATACCGACTCCCATTATCCCTGTCAACAAAGAGCCACACTAGAAACGCCCCTGGATTGGATACGATGGCAACCATTATTCAAAGCATTATCTGTTTCCAATTATGGTGTTCATATCCCATTTATTTATGAATACTGCGGAATCATGATCATGAGTCATGCTGCATGGAATTCAGCGCCGTGTGTATAGAGCCTCTTTTCTGTTTTCTATTATCAATTTTCTATTATCATATTTTGTGTATGTTTTGGAACTAAAGGATGGTTTGTAGAGAAATTATAAAATTAGCGTATCCCCAACATCATATGACTCTGTGGTGGTAGAAAGGAAAATGTCAAGCCACCAAATCCGTGTTTGAAATAATCGCACAGCATTTCTATGATATTTACACGAATCGCTGCCCCCCCCCCCCCCCATCATGGCATCTAAAGAAGAAACATTAACGAAATGTCAACAAGGCCATCCTCAATGTTAAATCTGTTTAGATGCTTGAGGTCCTACAAAGTATCTGTCCATCTATCTCATATACGGTTGTCTCATTTACTTCAATTATAAATAGACAACAGGCGCTTACGCAGGGGACGGGGGGGGGGGGGGGTGTTCTGAGGATTAACCCCCCCCCCCTCAATTATTTTTTCGGGAAAAAATGAATACTATTGATTCCATGAAAATTACCAAATCCAAACCTTTTTTCTTTCAATCAAAGTGTACTTGTCTTGTTGGATAATCAAAACGCACTCGTCTTTGAATGACGTGATGGTGGAATATTATAGGCTAAAGGATAATCTCTTCAAACACTTTGACAGAGGCAGAACGTATCTTACCAGCACTGATCACTAGCAGTCGTTTGGATGTGAGTCTGAAAAGATAAGTAGGATTTACACTTTTAACATAATTTGTATATCGAGACCGATGATGATTATGGATTTTTTTATACTATTTTGAAACTCGAAGCGTCAATATACCGACTCCCATTATCCCTGTCAACAAAGAGCCACACTAGAAACGCCCCTGGATTGGATACGATGGCAACCATTATTCAAAGCATTATCTGTTTCCAATTATGGTGTTCATATCCCATTTATTTATGAATACTGCGGAATCATGATTATGAGTCATGCTGCATGGAATTCAGCGCCGTGTGTATAGAGCCTCTTTTCTGTTTTCTATTATCAATTTTCTATTATCATATTTTGTGTATGTTTTGGAACTAAAAGATGGTTTGTAGAGAAATTATAAAATTAGCGTATCCCCAACATCATATGACTCTGTGGTGGTAGAAAGGAAATGTCAAGCCACCAAATCCGTGTTTGAAATAATCGCACAGCATTTCTATGATATTTACACGAATCGCTGCCCCCCCCCCCCCCATCATGGCATCTAAAGAAGAAACATTAACGAAATGTCAACAAGGCCATCCTCAATGTTAAATCTGTTTAGATGCTTGAGGTCCTACAAAGTATCTGTCCATCTATCTCATATACGGTTGTCTCATTTACTTCAATTATGAATAGACAACAGGCGCTTACGCAGGGGACGGGGGGGGGGGGGGTGTTCTGAGGATTAACCTCCCCCCCTCAATTATTTTTTCGGGAAAAAATGAATACTATTGATTCCATGAAAATTACCAAATCCAAACCTTTTTTCTTTCAATCAAAGTGTACTTGTCTTGTTGGATAATCAAAACGCACTCGTCTTTGAATGACGTGATGGTGGAATATTATAGGCTAAAGGATAATCTCTTCAAACACTTTGACAGAGGCAGAACGTATCTTACCAGCACTGATCACTAGCAGTCGTTTGGATGTGAGTCTGAAAAGATAAGTAGGATTTACACTTTTAACATAATTTGTATATCGAGACCGATGATGATTATGGATTTTTTAATACTATTTTGAAACTCGAAGCGTCAATATACCGACTCCCTTTATCCCTGTCAACAAAGAGCCACACTAGAAACGCCCCTGGATTGGATACGATGGCAACCATTATTCAAAGCATTATCTGTTTCCAATTATGGTGTTCATATCCCATTTATTTATGAATACTGCGGAATCATGATCATGAGTCATGCTGCATGGAATTCAGCGCCGTGTGTATAGAGCCTCTTTTATGTTTTCTATTATCAATTTTCTATTATCATATTTTGTGTATGTTTTGGAACTAAAGGATGGTTTGTAGAGAAATTATAAAATTAGCGTATCCCCAACATCATATGACTCTGTGGTGGTAGAAAGGAAATGTCAAGCCACCAAATCCGTGTTTGAAATAATCGCACAGCATTTCTATGATATTTACACGAATCGCTGCCCCCCCCCCATCATGGCATCTAAAGAAGAAACATTAACGAAATGTCAACAAGGCCATCCTCAATGTTAAATCTGTTTAGATGCTTGAGGTCCTACAAAGTATCTGTCCCAGTTGTTTCTATGTGAGATTCAGGGGTCTTTATATCCTGTTAGCTACTATTTGATTCAGAAAAGAGAAAATGTTATGTTCGTAATTATGGCAATAAAGGCTATATAATTCTTTTTTTCCACAAACCCACGCGCAAAATACCTCTCATGTACCCTCACACAGACACACAAACACAGACATGAAAAGAAAACCTGACCTGGAATGTGGAAACCAATGTGCACGCCGACATACTTCATTGACTAATTTGAAAGAGCCCAATGAAAATTACGGTGTTGAGTACCGACAAACACACACATACCACTCACGCACACCCCTCCCCCACACTTATTATAGGGCCCGGCCCCCCCCCCCACTCAGTGTTATTTAGGGTACGCATATGCTTGTACCCTCTTTTTGAAAGCACCCCCTATCTGAGGACTGCCAACATTTCCGAACCCCCCTTTCGCGGGCTTTTCGCGGGCTTTTTTTGCATTGGAGACCCCCCTAAATCAGAAAAAATGCTCAATGTACCCCCCTAAATTCGGAATAATTTCTCAGGAGTCCAAAGAGATGAGAGAAAAAAAGAAAAACACCCCCTTTTTAAAGAAATCTCCGGGTGAAAAGTCAAATACACCCCTTTTCTTACAATTCTCGGGCCGGACTTTGTCGCACGAAAAGTACCCCTTTACCGGACATTTTGGCAACACGCATGCGGTCATTCCGACCTCTGAGTGGGGGGGGGGGGGGGGGCCGGGTTATAGGGTGCCAACAGAATAACTCTGGTTTCACCCATAGAACAAACTTTTGCCAAATGTGAAGTGCCATGATTGCACATCACAAGCCACGAAAAACCAACGAAGGAATTTGGTTGTCTATATCCTGCGCCTTGCGCCTCTCAAGTATGAAAATGCTTATAATTTGCATAGGCCCATGGACCAACTTTTGTCAGAATTTGGTAGGTTGCGATAATTGGTTTTACATCACAAATATACATTGACCGCTAATTTTGTTTTTAAATGTATAGAAAAAGTTTGTGTTACCTTCCGCCTTTAATGTTTCAATTGCGTATTTTAATTTAGTTAAGGTGTAAATTTTGAGAATCGTCGTTTTTTGTTTGTTAATCCCCCTATATTCAAAATTATCGAATTTCAATTTGATTTAACAAATAATTAAAATCCAAACAAATAGGATAATTCTCAATTTTGTTATAACATTGGCTATCAAATTTCAATATTATACTGTAATATAGGTAATTGAGTGCAAAGGTAAAGATTCGAGAAAGAGAGAGATATACACACACACATACACACACAAACGCACACACGCGCGAGCACGCACACGCACACGCACACACACACACACACACACGCATTAGGCCACCGACAATACCGCTCGGGTCTTGCCCAACGTTCAACCTTTTTGGGCAGATTTGAAGTAACATGATTGTTCAAGTATAGTATGACAATGATTTTCTTTTAATACGCCAATGCATGGACCAACCTTTATCAGAATTTGATAGCATACGACCAGTTTAACATTATAACATGTTGAATCAACAAAAAAGTTACCTTCCGCCTTTATTCACTATGGATTAATTTGCTTAAATCAATTAAGTTTTATAGCTATGACAGTGTTAAGTCTTGAAAATCGTCATTTTCTTTTGAAACGTTTTGATTTCAAATACCCGCTGCATCTATAATAAGATAATCAGACTTGGTGAAAATTCAATTACATAGATGATTGTGGATCCTTTGCGTGATTTTTAGTCAGTGATCAAACAACGTATTTATTTATAGCATAATATACCTATTACATATTGAATTTAATTGTAGTCAAAACAACATAAGTTATTTTGTTCATCTTGTTCATCAATGATAATTCTTTTCTCCTCCCTCTCTATCTCTCTCTCTCTCTCTCTCTCTCTCTCGACTATTGTTTGAAGTATTGCGAAATTTGTTTATGCTTATTGCAAGCACCATTAAAGATTTGTTTTGTGTAGAGTGTGATCACGGGAAAACGGCTTGAGTGAGGCGCGATGGCTTGAGTAATACGCGATGGCTCAGTGGTAGAGCAGTCTTAGTGGACTCGTACAAACCGGGAGGTCCCGGGTTTGAAACCAATAAAAGTCGATCCGCTCGTACCCTTTGTTAATACAATAAATCATCATTACCGAGTCCCTCGGAGGGGAGTTTAAGCCGTCGGTCCCCTGGTTGCTTACTTATAAAAAAACACATGCGTTTTTTATTACATGTTAATACTTTAGTTTTGTTTCTTCAAGCTTGTACCCTAATTACATATTCTGGACCAGCCACGCCCGTTATCCAACAGTTTATGAACACTCTTTAAATAACTCCACAAAATATGTAGCTGGGCTGGGCTAAAACTGGCATCATCAATATTATCATATTGAAACACTCTCGTGGAACATAACTTTAACATATTTAATTTATTTTATTTTATTTATCTTTATTTTTTCCAAACATACGCCAAATCAACAAAAATTGTAGACACATGCAAGGCATGATTGATAATAAGTTTAAACAAACTTACAATAAAGACTTGGATCTCAGAAATACAAACTGTTTGTCATCGGTTTGCTGCTTTTGTAGTAGGGCGCAGGTAAAAATATTCCAGACTCACACTTGATTTCCACTTCTGGCTCAGGAGAACAACAGCAAAATAATGACGATACCTTTTCCACCTCCCAACCCAAACTGTGCTACGCGAATTTTGGCTATTGTTATCAGAGGGAAATCTAGAAAAAACCGGTTTGCTATTGGAAAATGTTGGCTATTGTTATGAAATCTACAGCAAACCGGTTCACTAATAGAAACTACACTACATGACCATGATGATTCCGAATAGAACAAGATATTGAAGGAAGAGGAAAAAATAGTAGCGAACTAATGTTTTCACAAGCAAAAATTTGATAAGATGAGAGACAATTTTAGTAGACCAAAGTCGCGTACGCAGGTGGGGGGGGGGGGGGGGGGGGGGGGGGGGGGGGGGGGGGGGGGGGGGGGGGAGGTTTTTGAATTTTTTTCGGAAAAAAAAAATACTCCTTACCCCCAGCACTCAGCACCCAGCACTCGACGACTCACGCCACTGGTGTTTAAAGTCATTTTTGTATTTTTTTATACTCCTATATGTGTGTTCCTCTTTGATTTTCTGATTTAACTTTCATATTATGATCATTGATTTTTTAGTTTGTCTATTTCATTTGTTGTGATTGTATCTTTTCATAGTTTGTTTCAAGCTGAAATGAACCCCATGGAAAACAGCACGCGTGATGATGACCCGTGTTCCATCACACAAGTGGTAAATAAAAATGAATAAATAATTAAAATAGTCTGAATAGGCCTACTTTTTAGATTTGTAATATAAGGTGGTAATGCGAACATGAAAGACTCAAAAGACCTGTGTTACGTAACATAATTATATCAACTATAAATGCGAGCGAGCGTAGTGAGCTCTTCATTTAGGGGCAAATGAAATGTTATGGGGAAAGGAAAAGATAGCACCTATCTGAAGGCAAAAGGACACTTACTAAAAAAAAAGTGTTAAAAAAAAGAACGGAAGGCAATTATCAAGGGTGAAAATATGGGGCACTTCGAATTCTTACATTTGAGAAGGGGCACTTACCAGAGATGAAAAAAGGGCAATTATGTCGGAGAATGTGAAAGGGACATTTGTCGAAGGAAAAAATGCACTTAACATAGATCTAAGGAAAAAAAGGTAGGCCTTTTATTAAAATTAGAAAAAGGGCCGCGCATGCAGGCACGTGTCAAAATAAAAGGGGCACTTATCAGTGGTGAAAAGGGACATCAGAAGTGGTGAGGGGCACTCATAATTAGGACTATGGAACTCATAAAAAGGGCACTTATCTCAGGTAGAAGGGGCCACTTTTCCTTGAAAAAGTGGGAACGTCATATGCTGCGCTCTGTAATATTAGTATTAACCGTCGATCTAGTCTGCATGCATGCTGCGACGACGAGACTACTCGACAGACGATAGGTACCTGGCGCATGTGTTGGAAGCTGAACTTGCAACCTGAATGGAAATGGAATGACCTAACTTAAGTTTTAGAAAATCGTTTCGAACAGACTTTATCAACAATGTATCGAGCTCCACGATGTCCCAACTGCCGCCGAGATTATGCGGGGCCCCATGTGCAAGGTAAACTTGGATCGAGTATGAATGATGCCGTGCCCATGCATAGACTTTCACGTATGCTTACTTACATGATAAGCATGATATTGATAAACATACATAGATCTAGAATCTAGACTAGATCTAGGTCTAACTTAGGTCTAACTTAGTATGGAAGCTTAAATTATATTTCGACAAATAATTTTAACTGTTGTTAAGTAAAGTGCCAACGAGATTAAGAGATAAGTTATACAGAAGTTGTTGGAACCTAGAAATTCAACTTCAATCTATTAAATTCTTACATTACTCGACAGAGGAGGCCGGAGGCGCGAGTTGGACATAGTCTACACATAGAGTCTAGTCTAGGTAAACATGGTAAAGCGTCTGCCTGTCGAACCATAGATCCTGGGTTCGACTCCCACCCAGGCGGATGACCGAAGCCTGTGTTGTGTGTTAACGTGCCCCTTCCCTTGTTCATAGACGCAGGTTGTGTCAAGTGGAAAACACTCCGTCCCTCGAATAGGACGTTAAATGGAGGCCCCATGTACAGGAGAGGGCGCTTGTTCAGAAACCTATCAAAAATTTGACCTGTAACTCCGGCGTGGAGATATCCTACTAAAACATACCCAAAATGAAGTAAATATTCATTAAATGTCCAAATAAGTCGTTATGTTTATTACCTGTTTCGTGTCAATTTTCTTGTTATTTTTGAAGAATTTTTCAGATAAACGTTGATATTAGTAAAATAGTCAATACTTGTTACTTTTTCAATTTTCAGTAATGACTAATGCCTGTCATGGTAAAGTTGCTCAAAGCCCTGGACTCGGGAGTAGGGTAGGGGATAGGGTTTTTACCACCCTGTCAAAAGCTGTCTTAACATTGGGGAGTACGGGTGAGCAGTAGGGGCGCATGTCCGGGAATATAAAGGATCGTCCTCCCAAACAAGGATCGTCTTCGTAAAGGCGGACAGACGCGTCCGCAAAAATAAGGATTGTCTCCATTTTCGCTGACAATTCTGATTTCTGATCGCACGTTGGCGATGCGAAAAACGGATTCTGCAATGATTTTCTTGATGCATTTTACATTAAATTTGTACAGAGACTTTCACGTTATGAGCGATAAAATCCTTGGAAGACGGACAACCCACAAAAGTAGACGGTGAACTGGGGGTATTTTATGACGCGGAATCCGTTTTTCGCATTGCCAGCGCGCAGATCGGGAACCCGAAACCTGCAGAGGGCCAAAGAAAAAAAAACATCTGCAAAAATGCTGACGATTCTTATATTTTAGGACGCATTAGTCAGTGTATAAGAGGCAATCTTCATTCTCGGACCAGCGCCCCTACTGATGAGGGCACTTTGTACATGACTTTTGGGTAACAACTCCCCCCCCCCCCCCAGGTTTCATGCAAATTTATAGCCTAGTAGTAGTACAGGTGAATTTTGCCATATTCAAACAATCGTCTTCATCTTCTAAGTCAAATTGCCAAGTTCCAACAAATTGTCGTCTCATCTTCTCTTCCAAAACAAGTTGAATTGTAGAGTTCAAACGATCCGTCTTTATCATGTCCTATGAGTTGACTAGCTGAGTCACAGAACCTGTCTAGTCCTAAACTATCTCGTCATCTCGTTGGCACTTTAAAGCTTCTGTATGAAAGTGGTGACGAGATGACAGGGTTTACTGAGGACAGGATCTAGGTAGTAGGGTCTTTGTGAAATGGTGTGTCACCTTTATGACATCTCTGTATCTGTCAGACGAAGATAGGACTTTCATGGAGTTAGTTTTGTGAAGAAAAAAAAGTTTAAAAAGTAAAAAAATAAATGGAGCCCAGAAGTGTGGAAACTTATAAGTGCCAAC
Source organism: Strongylocentrotus purpuratus (assembly GCF_000002235.5). Lineage (NCBI taxonomy): Eukaryota > Metazoa > Echinodermata > Echinoidea > Camarodonta > Strongylocentrotidae > Strongylocentrotus > Strongylocentrotus purpuratus. The sequence goes on along the minus strand of NW_022145607.1, from coordinate 20,878,396 downwards.
AAGATGACAAGATAAGATGACAAGATAAGAAGACGGGAAGACGGGTTAAATGACAAGAAGTCGACTTGCAGAGTTCCAACAACCTGTCGTCTTGTCATCGCGTCCCAAACAAGTCGACTTTCCGAGTTTCAACAACTCGTCATCTTGTCTTCTTGTCACAAACAAGTCAACGTTCTGAGTTCCAACAACACGTCATCTCATCAATTTACCTTGTCTTCTCATCTCGTCAGAGGACCTTTGCAAACCAGTCTTGCTTTCGTTCTTGATTTTTGTCATGTTGATGGTTCTCTTTTTCAGGTGGGGCCCATCAGCCGTTGATCCTCAAGTGTGGGCACACATTCTGTCAGGCATGTTTAGCCAAGATCTACAAGTATCTCAAGCATGAACTGGCCTGTCCACAGTGTAAGGTGAGCATCACCATATTTCTTACTTCATTCTGGAAAAAAAAGGGATAGGGGGTGGTCATAGTCATAGCAATTTTTAAGTAGCCTCAGGTTTCTTAATGAAAATTTTCCCACCCCTTTTTAAAATTCATTGAACTTTCCTAACAGTATCTTGGGAGGATTAAAGGATATTTGCATTTTGAAATACAGTGTACCTTCTGCCAATGGTGTTTGACTGCCTAAATCAGCTTCTGCTGTGAGGGCATACCAACTTCAGCCCCATGAGAGGGAAAATAAATGAATGAATAAATGTGGCTTCCTGAGTTGCCCCGGATCTTTAATATAAAGAGTTGTGATTGATCAAAATCAATCGCAAGTCCTCTAATCAAACGCAAGTTTGCAGTCCCCTAGCCCTAAAATCTAGTTGCAATTAATTTCAACTCTTTATGAGACGGGGGCCCAGGTCTACCTCCATGTGAGTGGTACACTGTAATTGAAATAAAAAATGGGGATCTGTCCATGATTTCAATTAATGTTATCATGGTATCTTTGGTCAAGTGTGACCTATGTTACCGGTAAATGTATCTCCATCATTTACTCTATGTCTGCATCATCTTTTATCTGTACAGGTTTCAACTCCTTTACCAGCAGGTGAGGTGAGCTTCAAAGAACTCCCTCCTGATTTCTATGCACTGGGCATAGCAGCTTGGACTTACACCAACAAAACTCCAGATTTCTTGTGAGTATGCCGTCCATTGCTTTAAAAATTATGATGTTAATCTTTGCCGATAATTGGAGAAAAGGATTGATCGGCAGCTTGCTTTTTTTTCTTCAAAGTTTTGAAAATAATAATAATAATAATAGTAGTACCGGTACATTACTTTATAGTAAACGCACAATACTAGGCTTACACAATACCAACATAGTCTCTAGATGCAACTTTGAACATCACTGTATTAATGTCATAAAAACCTAGATCACACATTCAAGAAAATTAGTTTTTCAGCTAGGATTTAAATGGATCCAACTGAGTGATATTCCTTAAATTTGTAGAAGTTTATCCAAGTTCTGGTGCTGTCTGTGTCAGCAAGCCGATTAAAGAGCGTTCATTTGTGAACATGATAACACTCAAATCTAAACAGTGATACGTTGAAGCAGCTTTTTATCTTCTAAAACAATATGAAAAGATGTTTTTAAATATCATTATTGGAAAATTAACTTTGGTAAGTTTAATTTTTCTTATTTTTTTAATATTTTTTAAATCAGTCACATTTCCATCAAGTTGTCTAATGAAACTTAAAGTTGATACTCTAAGCAAATAAATGTCCCTTAATTTGTTTCCTATGGCAAGTATATGTTATTTTTAAGTTTTTCAATTACTTAGTATATCACAAAAAAATTCTGTCTACTCGAAATCCTCAATTGAAATGTCTAAAATATCCGCCTCTCTTTGCATAGAAAATCAGTCACGACGCTGGTCTACTATTTATGACCTCACGTCCGGGAGAGAGTATATTCACGTACCCGGATGTTCCATAGCAAACATGTGCAGAGTGATACGATTTTCTGCATATTTTTGTTTCAAAGGCTGAAAAGTCTAATAAATCATAATTCTATGTACAATTCTTTACCTTCCCCTAGTACTTCATAGTATTAATATCAATTCCCCTTTTAAAAATTATGACATATACATGCCAACGATGTGCTATTAGTCGATATTTTCACCATGTAATTTTTGTTTTGGTGTTGAAATCGGCCCAGGCACGGAGTGAACAGTAGCTGTCTACCCATGCACAGTTCATTACCATACACTACAGCGATCTCCCGATGGTTTCTTCTTCCTTTTTCCCATGTCTTTCGCCTTCCTTGGCCCTGAACATCCTTCATCTACCAATTCTGACACCTGTAGTCAGGAGCAAGTCTTTGTTAGTTGTTTTTCTTAGCTGGCAACGTCGCTTTCATTCTCTTGCAATTGCCGATAAACATATAACTAGCGCACGTTCGTTCCATCACAAGCAAGCAGCGCCTAGAGCAGCGGCTTGGTCTTACCTCCCGATTCTGCTCGCTCCACGAACGTTCATGCAAGAGCCGCATCACTCGCCAAAATATTATAGAGGAAGCGCGCTTGCATGATCTCGTTCAAGTTTGATATTTTACAACATAAAATGTTTAACTGGTACTGTATCCTTTTTTGAGGCAGTCACACACATCTATGATAAGTACTATCATAGTTCTAGACCTATTCGTTTTACAAAACTGCTCATGTTAATTCATCTCATGACAATATAATGCATCCGCCTATTCATAAGTGCACGATTTAACTTTATTTCCTAAGCAGTAAACTCGTCTTAAATCTCTACCAAATAGGTGAATATGAGGATATAAAAAGAAATCAGCAACTGGAAAATGTTGCTTCGTTATTCTTCATTCAAATGAAAACAGAAAATCCATCAAATATACTCCTTAACAACAAAAAATCTAAGCTCTGACAGGATAGCATTTACGTAGGGATATCACTGCCATTCACTCTCACTGAGCCCATGACTCCCGTTCGTGACGGCACGGATAGAGGCCCGACTCTACGTGCACTTCCGGGTTTCAGACTTAGATATTTTGGTAGAGTTTACTCGAATAAATTCATTATTCTAAACTTGTTTTGTCGGGTGGACACCATTTGGTGTTATTATCGGGGTTAAAAGCTTTCTATTTATGTAATTATCTCAGTATTTGGGATTGTCTTAGAGTATCAACTTTAAGATGGGTAACTAAGCTACATGTACCAAGATGTTTCTCAGGTTGAATCACAATGTATGCCTGAACATGTGTATTCATTTTGTCTATTTTCTATTCCTTGTCATGCCTCCTCTCTTTCTCTCTCTCTCTCTCTCTTTCTCTCTCCATCCCTCTCTCACTCTCTTTCCTTTCCTCCCCATCCCACTCCTTCTCCCCTCTCTCTTTTTCTCTCTCTCCCTCCCCTTTTATAAAAATGTTTTTAGCGCACACAAAGTTGAATTCCAGACAAGGCAAGACAGAGATGAATTTAAAGGAAAGGCACTTAAAGGTAAATATATATCTTCATTGATATAGTTCTATTTTAATTTTGTTAATGATATTTGGCATTGTTCGCATTATAGGCTATAGTAGTGAAGAATAAAGCTGCACTATCTCTCTATTTCTTTCAAAAGGAGAATAAGGAGGAGAAGGGGAAGAAGGAGGAGGAGGAGGAGGAGGAGGAGGAGGAGGAGGAGGAGGAGGAGGAGGAGAGGGTGGAGGGGGAGAGGGAGGAGGGGGGAGGAGGAGGAGGGGGAGGAGGAGGAGGAGGAGGAAGAAGAGGAAGAAAGAGGAGAAGAAGGAAAGGGGGGGGGGGGGGAGAGCGAAGAGAAGAATAGGTCGAAAAAGGAAAGAAAAAGCAAAGAAGAAGAAGAAGGCCTTTTGCTGTTTTAGTCTGTTGGATAAGTCACGGTAATCCCTGTCATGGCATTATTACCTTTAGGCAAGACTTGCAATAGAATTGCCATCCTTGACCCTGGTGGGTACTTGTTTGGAGGAAAATTCATGTAATGCTAGGTTGAACTGGTTTCATAAACGTTTCACGAAACGCTAGGGGTAATACTTGTCTTATACCATGTTCTTTGAAAAAATTGTTACTTTGTAAATCCCATTATTATTATTTGCTATCATGATTATTTTCTTAATTTTGCGTCCTGTTTTAATAGTCTGTCTCTCTTCACTTCACCCACTTTGCAACCTTTCCTGTCTTTTTTGCTCAGGAGGTCGAGCTCTGTGTGATGAATGCAGCCAGGAGACAGCCTCCTGTAGATGCGAGCAGTGCGACGAGGACCTCTGTGAAAAATGCTGGAGCAAGCTGCACAAAAACAACTCCAAGAGCAAGAACCCACACCACAGGATCCAAATACAGATGTAAGTTGTAGCTGTAGTTTCTGATGATTTGCAGGTTGAGAAAAATAAAGTTTTTTTCTTCAGGCAATCATTTCTAGAATAACGTGCCATTATCCTTACATGCAACAGAGGAAAGTACAAAGCAGCCCTACATTAAAGCCCTAGAAAGCTTCAATTTCCAGGTTGAGAATTTTTTATTTTTTTTCTCACAGGCACACATTTCTATGACAAAGTGCCATTATGCTTGCATGCAACAGAGGAAAAATACACAGCAGCGATGAGTGATTTAGCCCTTGAAAGCTTCAAAATACCTCTGGTTAAAAAAAAATAAGAACATACCTGTACATTATACTAAGATCAGCACAAGAAAATTTTGCCCTTCCAATAGCAAGTATTCAAAGATTTTCCATGAACAACAACAAAAACTACATATTTTAGTTGATTTATAATGAATCATACTGTACTGAGATTGAGGCAGCTTTTTGAATGGTTGATATAAATGTACCATATATGGCAGTAATACACACGTTTCACCACAGCCTTGTAAGTCATCAACGTCCTCACTTTGCTTCAATGTATTTTTGCGTCAAACTGATATTGTAAATTTTGCAATATTTACAGGAATTCATCTCTCTCTCTCTTTCTTTGGCAGAGGAGTATATGGGTGTGAAGAGCACGACAACATGCCAAGAGAGTTCTACTGTAAAGACGATGACAAGCCTATCTGTGCGTACTGCGGGCTGACGGGAGATCACAAAGGTCATACGATCATACCCATTGCACAACAGGTAGGTGAGAAGTGACATGGAAGGAAACATTATGACATTGAAGAGTAGTGGTGGTTATTTTACCTGACTGCTAAAAAAGCATAAATGCTTGTTAGTAAGCAAACAGAGGACCGAGGGCTTTAGGTCCTCTCCGAGAGTCCTGGTAATGAGGATTGATGCCTTACCAGGGCACTAGCGCATCGCCTTGGTTTCGAACGCGTTCGCCTGATTACGTCACCACTGCTCTACCAACTGAGCTATCGCGCCTCCTGAAGTCGAGATTGTTTGTCTGTTTGGAAGAAAACTGTAGAATAAATATCTCCTTTGGATTCCCTCCCTGTTAAAAAAATGAAGAGAAATAGTTGAAAATGTTAGACCAATGGTTATAGCATTTTAGAGTTTGATACAAGATATTCTTTTTCTTTGTCTTTCACAGAATGTTGAAGTGCAAGACTTGCTGAAGCCTGCATTTGATACAGCCAAGGATGTCCTCAAGAAATTGTATTACTCCAACGTGGTAAGAAACTGATCCTTGACATTTGTGCTCCTGGTGCTGTAAAGTCTGTTATACCATGCACCTTTCTTGAGCTTTGTATCTTCTCGCATCAAATTGGACCTTGTGGCCGATTAGCCATGTTGTAAACAATTTATCCAATAAAGTCTACTGCTGCTAACTGCTACTACTACTACTACTACTACTACTACTACTACTACTACTACTACTACTACTACTACTACTAGTACTACCAGTACTACTACTACTACTACTACTACTACTTCTACTACTTCTACTACTCCTACTACTCATACTCCTACTACTACTACTACTACTACTACTACTACTACTACTACTACTACTACTACTACTAGTACTACAAGTACTACTACTACTATTACTACTACTACTACCACTGCCCCACTACCACTACCACTACCACCACTACTACCACTACCACTCTTTACATTTGTTACGTATTTTGCTAAGCTTCCTTTAAAAGAAAGTATTTATGTTGTTGATTCCCTTTTGAACAGTTATTAAAATAATGAAAAATCTAGTATATGAAAGAAAATTAACATACCGGTAGTTAAATGGAAATGGTAGGATGAAATGCGATAAAAGGTGAATTCTGAAGCAGAACATCACTGTCTGACAGATGCTAAATTTTATGAGACTTGAATTGTCTATTATTTGATCTGAGCTTACAGATTTTCTTTCCATTTGTTGTGCCAGGACGTTGATAAGGCTATGAACAAGGTGAAGAGAGAGTCCAGCCCAGCTGCGAATGCCATCAGAATGAGATTCTCACACCTACATGCTATGCTGCAAAGGAGGTAATGTAATGTCATGTGATACCGGTATTCAACGACTTCTTGTCTGGGTCTGTTCTCATATTACCACTAAAGGCTTGTGAAGATATGGTGCTGTAAACCCCTGCAGAGAAAGCCGCAGCAGTTTTTGTCTCGCCTGTGTAGCAAAAAGCGAGACATAGGCGCCGCTTTTCCGGTGACGGCGACGGCGACGGCGACGGCGTCAACATCAAAAACTTAACCTAAGGTTAAGTTTTTGAATTTTTGATATAATTTTTAAAGTATAGGTTCTTAGTCAATGAAACTTTGACTATAGGGTAATCAAGTATCCCCAATCATGTGAGTAGAATTTCAGATCACAAAGTCAAGGTCAAAGGTCATTTCAGGTCAACAGACTTGGACTATGTTGTAGCATCATCATCGAAAACTTAACCTAAGGTTAAGTTTTTGAATTTTTGATATAATTTTGAAAGTATAAGTTCTTAGTCAATGAAACTTAGACTATAGGGTTATCAAGTCTCCCCAATCATGTGAGTAGAATTTCAGGTCACTAAGTTAAGGTCAAATGTCATTTAAGGTCAACAAACTTGGACTTTGTTGTGGCATCAACATCAAGATTTTCAAAATGATTCTTCTTCGTTATTTTTCAACCGATTTTGATTCTGATTGTTTCATATGATAGGGCTAGGAGGGGGGTTTAAAACTTCTACACAGAATCGTGAAATTCATTATCTATGCTAATTTATGCAAATTTATTCGAAATCACAAAAAATGCTTCTTCTCCTTCATTTCTCGACCGATTTGGATTTGGTTTGCTTTATCTGGTAGAGCTAACTTTGGTACACTAAACTTCTACACTAAATTTTGAAATTGTTCTCCATTAATTAATAATGGTAATTTATGCAAATTTATTCCAAAAATAACAAAAATTGCTTATTCTCCCTCATTTGTTGACCGATTTTGATTTGGTTTGTCTTATCTGGTAGAGCTAAATTTGGAACACTAAACTTCTACACAGAATTGTGAGATTTTGCTCCATTGATTATTTATGGTACTTTATGCAAATGAAATGAAATTATGTCCCTTCCAGGGCATCAAATTTTTATTTTTTGACCAGTTCAAAAGTGTACCACATTAAATTTAGGATATTTGTTGTTGCGAGATGCGGATGAGCGCTACGTCATTGACGTTCTGGTTTATCATATTGAATTGCGTTATGCAGGCGAGACCGCCGAGAGCGTTTCCCTTGTTTGATGTGTTAAATGAATGCCAACTGCGCACAGCAAAGTTGTGCATATTCACTGAGCTCTGTGTTATAAGATTTTGAAACATGAACCATATTACATATTGACTACGAAAAATCAAATTCAGAATTTCCCAGAGAAATGTTATGTTTCTCCGAGGCTACAGGCTGAGTTTGAAATATTATATGCATGAGAGTGGTTCTAAATTTGGTTATGAATACATGTATATGTCATATTGAAGCGTTTATATGTACTAAATGTAATAAACATCTCACTAATGCCTCTGTTTTTTAAATATTTTTGATAGAGACATCCCTCTCGATAAGTTTCATAGGACCTTTATGTAAATCATGTTGGCGGCTAACACAATGCAAACAATGTGTATACACAAGGAGGAGTGGTGCGCAGTCTAATTGACTTTTGTACGTGATAATACCATGCAAAAAAGTGGTTGCCTAGCACGATCGTGCATAAATATAACAAATTGTCGAGAGTCGTGTGACAGCTTCTCAGCCAATACGATGCTCTCTAACAAATACCCTACTATGTATTAGATGTTGATTTTGTTTGTATTTTGCAGGGAAACCATGTTGCTCCAAGAGCTCAACGCCAACGAATCTGACAGACTCGACCATCTCGGTCAAATGGAACGAAGTCTTAAAAACAACATTAGCAGACTGGAGACAGTCATGTCTGGTAGGATTTTTAAAGTGCTCATCTTTATGCCTCCGTTACGAAGTAGCCGGAGGCATTATGTTTTCAGGTTGTCCGTCCGTCCATACGTACGTCTGTACGTACGTCCCGTTCTCGTGATCGCGTTATCTCAAGAACCGATTGATGAATTCCTGCCAATCTTAGGTCATGTATGTATCTTGCAGAGCCAATGAATTGATTAGATTTTGGGATCATGAGGTCATAGGTCAAAGGGCTCATTATGTATGCAATAATAGCTTGTGATCACATTATCATTAGAACAGATGGATAGATTACCATGAAACTCAGGACATGTATGTATCTTGCTGAGGCAATGAACTGGTTAGATTTTGGGGTCATGAGGTCAAGGTCAAAGGTCATGGGGCTCATTATGTATGCAAAAATAGCTTGTGATTGCATTATCATTAGAACCGATTGATGGATTACCATCAAACTCAAGACATGTATGTATCTTGCATGTGGGGTCATGAGGTCAAAGATCAAAGGGTCATACATGTATATGAGAAATAGCTTGTAATCACGATATTCTGAGAACCTTTTAATGGATTTCAACTGAACTAGAATTTGAAAAATTTCTTCCGTTTTGGTTTCTAAAATCGCTCTATGACGGAGGCATCACTTTCGAATACGCGCAGTCGAAGTTCCATCTAGTTTCTTGTTTTGTGTTCAAGATGTTAACCCATCGACTTCCTAGTCCTCTCAATTCCACTAGACTTGGTGCCTGTTTCACCCTGTTCCCTGTCAGCAACGGCTCGAAGAGAAGGTTGCATTTGGATAATGGGGACTATTATTTGTGAGGTTTTTCGTTTTTTAAACATTTTTGTCTGGAAGAAAATAATTAACATTGTCACATGGAAAAGAATGGCTCTAATTCCTTCTCATATCAAGTGTCATATGTTTGCGTAGTCCCATGTACCAATTTTTCTGCAGTGCTTTTGACAGTATGTTATTTCAGCAAGATTGGGTCGATTTGCTATGATTCGATGGTTTAAATTGCAACAACACAAAATAAGCTTTTGACAGTACTTCATCAACATTTCCTATGAACTTATAGCATGTCTCTTTCATATATACAGTTGTCGTTTTTGTATCGAGTAGCTATTTAAGCCTTTGTTGACAACACTATATTTCCTTGTGTGATTAGACGTAGCACAGTCGCTGAAGGGGACGTCGAATGCAACCCCCAACATGACGGAGATGATCAGTATACTCAACTCAGCCTCGGAGCTGCCATGTTATGTGATCCAAGATGGCGTCCAGGATGAACCAATCGCATTCCAGTCTGACGATGAGATCATTCAACACGTCATGACACATGGGTCAGTCGATAGTTCCGGCAGATTGAGGTAGGTATATTAGATGCTCTCTCTTAGAGGCACTCTTTAATTAAGGACGGCTGTCTTTGTGGCAAGAATCTTTCAGGAATGATAAATTTCAGTCTTGTTACTGTTGTGATGCATTAACTTTGAGCATTAAAGGGGGTGTAGCATGATGAGACTAGGTGTCTTTCCCATGGCGTGACTAGGGGCCAATCAGGTTTAATACGACTACGGATGACGCGACCGCAGTATTCACGTGCGTGCAACATAAGCGAAACCGAAGCGTGAGGAGACCTTTGGTTTGTTTCGCGAAAGCTAGCGCGCACTGACCATTTATCAAGTCCATTCGTTTACTTGCAGTTGTCCTAAAGAAGTTGTACATGTAGATGGCGTTGACCAGTATTTGCCAGGCTACACCCCTTTAAACTATCATAGGTTATAATCTAATTTTTGAGTACGCCTTTTTTTGGGTACAAATTTAACCATGCTTTATATGTATTCACAAATTAGAATAATCTGGTTGATTGTAACATTTTATTTCATCTTAAAATTTTTGTCATGAATTCCAACCTTAACTTTAAATTCTATTCCTCTTGTAACCATTAGCTGGGACCTGAAGACGCAGGATGATCTACCTGACAATTATGTGCAACCCAAAATTGCAGATACAATTCTTAGCAACTCAAAGCTTTTCTCAGTCACCGCTGCTGGCAAGAGTGAATTAAAAAGTAAGTACTTGTCCATTTTGAATGTCTTGACTCGGATATTCTACCTTTACATACTATTTCAGCACCTGTTTGCAGAGCATTAAAATATTATATCAATATATATCATGGACAAAATTTCATTAAAATAGACAACATACTTAACAGAGCAGAACTGAAGTAAAATCCATGACAAAGCCATATTGCATTTTTCATTTGTATTTATGACAACTGGGAACTATTTTAAAAAGACCAGTATTTAGTGGCATATTCCATGTTACAAAAAAAAAAGCCTAGAGAAATTTTGGCATGCAGCAGTAAAAATGGACTATTAAGCAATGTTTGAACCAAAATCATATGAATGAAAAATTTAGTTTTTAATAGTATGGTGACACAATTTTAAATACAGGGATGACACAAATCTATTTCTCTCTTCTCTCTTTTGCAGGTCCAAGTGGTAAGGGTAGGGGAGACCAAAAGAAGACTCCCAACCCCAAGAACCATGTCTCATCTCAGAACGGAACCGCAGCTCAGGCTCAACAGCAGTCCGCACCAGCCAAGAAACGGGGCCAACAACAGCAGCAGCACCAACCTGCAGCTCCCAGGAAAGCATCGTCACAGGCTGCATCAAAGATTATCGCTTCTTGTTCATCAGGTGAGTCGCAAATTCCAGAGGTGACCCGCCAATTTAGGTAGCTTAGCGATATGAAATTGCTGGAAAGACGATTATGGAGGGGGGATGGGGGTTTTAGGGGGCTTGTGGGTTCTGCATGTGCCTAACACTCTTTTTTTTGTTGAAAGGGGAGGGGAGGAGGCTCTTGCTCCCCCTTCTCCTTCTAGCCTCCTTCTAGAACTGCTTTAGGGGAGGGGTAGATTCTGATGCCATCGCTTGGCTCTTTCATTGTTAATGAGTGCTTTGACTTCTATGTAACATATACACTAGATGAAAGCAATGATGTCTCTTTTACTCCTTTCTGGTAGATTCTGATGCCATCTCTTGGCCCTTTCATCGATAATAAATGATATGACTTCTATGTAAAATATACTAGATGAATACAGTGATGTCTCTTTTCACTCCTTAGTAGCTTCTCAAAATCTGGTCCATGTGGTCCACATTAGATCACCGGCCCGCTTCTACATCCAACGGAAAGCAGACCGCCCTCGATTGGACAGGATGATGAAGGTGCTGTACAAGCTGTGTGAAAGCGAGGACAAGAAGAAAAGGATGCCAGACCCACTAGTTGTCGGTAAGCCTCTTATCATGATTTGGGTAAGAATTAGACGTTGAGTTCAGAAAGAAGCATCGATGTAGACAACTAATCCCAGACTCTCTTCAGAATGGAGGACAGGAGACATCTTCTATGTTTATCTTAGATTTTATGTTACCCACAAATATCCCAGTAAAAAGGAATGTTTCTGAGTTTGTCGTTTAATCGGATGACACCATTTTGTGTTTTTTCCAGGGCTCAGTTGCTGCTGTAAGTTCTCTGTGGACACCCAATGGTACCGTGCAATCATCAAGGCCATCCCTGACTCTGTTCAGAATGGAGGACAGATAACTTCTTCCATATTTTTCTTAGACTTTTCATTACCTACAGATATCCCAGTAAATAGGAATGTTTCTGAGTTTGTCGTTTAATCGGATGACACCATTTTGTGTTTTTTCCAGGGCTCCGTTGCTGCTGTAAGTTCTCTGCAGACAGCCAATGGTACCGTGCAATCATCAAGACCCTTCCAGAGTCCCTTCAGAATGGAGGACAGGAGACATCTTAAATTTTGTTTTTACCTACAAATATCCCAATCAAAAGGAATGTTTCTGAGTTTGTAGTTTAATCTGATGACACCATTTTGTTGTTTCTCAGGGCTCCGCTGCTGCTGTAAGTTCTCTGCAGATAGCCAATGGTACCGTGCAATCATCAAGACCATCCCAGAATCCCTTCAGAACGGAGGACAGGGGACTCTCGACCCTGATGACAAGGGAGATGAGGAGAAAGAGCCCAAGGTAGAGGTCGGCTACATCGATTATGGCAATACAGAATGGGTGCCGATATCCAGGTAAGGGGTCATTCACATATGACTTTGATTCAGGTGGATTCTAAAGCAAGAAATTCTTATGGCCCGAATTCAAAAAGGAGGTTTATGTGCGTCATATGATGCGTTTTGACACGTTTCAAACCAAGGTTTGTACAAACCTCCTTTGTGAATTTAGGCCTTTGAGTTTGTGTATAGCTTTCAGTATCATAGGCCTTCATCTTGATGTTGTCAGCAAGTTAGAGTGGCATGTACTTATATGTAATAAAGTAACAAAAAATATGGGATTACTAGAGGATTACAATTATTTGGCACAAGTATGGAATAAGAATTTGCGAGTTTCCCTAGATGTTTGAAAATGATACTTGTGTGCATTTTTGATACCTAATAGAGGAGGGGGGGGGGGGTCGTTGACCAACCAGTTTTTCCATCATCATGGAAAGACCTGGAAAGTCATGGAAAACTAAGTTCTTCTGGAAAATCATGGAAAGTCATGGAAATTGATCGTGGGTGTGGTCTGTGTGTGGCTACGGTAGTCTTCCAATTTGAAATGGCAATGGACGTGGCATTCCTACACCGCTCGGATAGTGCAACCGATACCAAAATAAAACTTATTTGATCGTGGAATCTGGCAAAAATGGGTCATGGAAAGTCATGGAAAGTCCTAGAATATTTGTTCTCTAATTTCTGTGGGAACCCTGATAACTATTTGGATCCAGAGGCAGAGACGAATAATGAAAAGTATTTCAGGGTAGAAGTCCGGTACCTCAAGTACCCTGTCTTTGGATACTCTCCTCTGTTCATTCTATCCTCTTTCATTTATATGAGATATATTATACGGATGTGTATTTTACTATCGTTTTGTCATTGATTCTTCTCCAAATGCGTTTTCATGGCTCTCTCCTCATTCAGCATACCTCTTCTTCTCTCTCTCTCTTTGTAGATTATGCAAGATCCGTCCCAAGTATGAGCGTGAACCAGACATCGCTATCTGCTGTTCATTGGTCGACATTGTGTCAACACAGAAGGTAGAATTTCTTGTCTTGAATTTATTACTAGATTGCTGATGGATTAGCAACAAAAATACACCTCTAAAAATATTTGACCTCATTTTTCTTTAGGTACTCCGTTTTTTTAAATACCAATATTCTCAACCTTCCATTCCTTTAATTTTTTCATCTTCTGCACCTTGTAAAATAATCATGTATCAACATAATTATGCACTGCCACTTGTGTAAAGAGGGTATAACAGATGTCTCAAAATAGACCATTTTCGCAATATGGCCAAGTCTGATGTATAATTCTTTGTGAGGTGCTTCGATGTAAATCATTTCATTCATCTGTTACGAATAATTGTATTTCAATAGTCAGAATGCGAACTACATACGTTAGTTGTTGCCAGGTAGGACAAACATTATGGCTTGTCCTAACTTACAACAGGTAATGTAAATTTCAACTTTTGTTAAAATATATATTTCTTCGACCAGTTTCTTTCCTATAAAGTTTAAATTGACATTCCAGCTGATACTGATACTTTGTTTTACCATGTTTTTTGTAGGATGGAAGGTGGCCTAGAGAAGCTTCTGAAGCCTTTCAAGCCATGGTAGAGGGGCAGGAGGCAGTCCTGATGAGCGTAAGTTCGCATTACATCACTAAGTGATTACTTTGTTTATTTTTAACCATACACTCCTATTAACCTGTTGGCTTTTGACAACAAAATGCTTTAATCATATTCGTGAAAAAAACAAAACACCGGTGGAAGGTGGCCAAGAGAAGCCTCAGAAGCCTTTCAAGCCATGGTAGAGGGGCAGGAGGCAGTCTTGACGAGCGTAAGTTCACATTTAAACCACTCAGTGATTACTTTGTTTATATTGGAACATACACTCTCATTACCCTGTTGGCTTTCATGAAAATGAATACTTTAATCATATTCATACAAAAAACAAAACACCGGTGGAAGGTGGCCAATAGAAACCTCACAAGCTTTTCAAGCCATGGTAGAGGGGCAGGAGACAGTCCTGATGAGTGTAAGTTCACATTACATCACTCACTGATTACCCTATACAGTAATAACAACCAAGTCATTCACAACCAAAACCATTCACACTAAACCGAAAATTGGGATAACAGGTGGTCAAGAGAAACCTCTGAAACATTTCAAGCGATGGTAGAATGACAGGATACAGTCTTGATGAGTTCTCGTAGAACACAAACTTATTCACTTATTCACATTATACCATGCACACACATTGATGGTAATATTGACACAGGATGGAATTATGTGAAGCGTAAGTTTTTATTTCATGCTCTTTCCTTGCTGGAGTTGGATTGTATGTAACACTGTAAAATGCATACACCTCGATTTGTCTGTTGAGAGCCAGAAGGGTGCTAAATCATACTTTTACATATAATTCAAATGATTTTATTTTTCAAGCAAAACATAATACAATTAATAACTATATTACAAAAGTATGCGATGAAACAACAGGTAATAATAGAAAAAGTATGAGAAACGAGGAACTAACTAGAAGCAGAGCTTTTTGAAGTGTTAGTTCATCAGATGCTGTTTTATGATATAACATGAACACAGTATGCTTAGAAAATCAATAAATAGAACAAAATATGTAGCTAAGAAATTATAGATTTTTTGGGGGACAAAATAAAAGAGAGGAAAAAATGGAGGAAAATAGTAAAAGGCAAAAATAAAGAAAGATACAAAATTGGAAAATGAATGATAGAAAAAGCTCTAGAAAAAGGAGGTTAGATCAGTAGAAAGAGGAACTGCTTTGTGTATGTGTGTGACATTTTCAAACTGAAACAACAACATAATGGCAGGTGACACTATACATGTACATTTGACACTGAGCCTTTTCATGTCACAGCATTAAAGAGGGCTTTCTTTCTTTATTTCACTTCTATAATGGGCATGTGTTATACCACAGCAATGTAGTGTACTCTGTCCTCCACAATATTGGCTTTTTAAGGAGTCAAGTGTGTACCTCTGATTCAATATTAATTTCATATACCATTAAATCCATCAATCAAATCTTGTCAGATGCGGAATTTCTGCCATAAAATAATTTGCACCTGCTACCAAATGCACTTGAACTTTTTTTCAAGGAGGTGTACATGTATGTATTAAAGCAGCTGATATCATAAGTGCTTTTGTTCATGCAAGAAGTATTATCGTTCATATGTAAATATTGACTAGTAACCAGTTGATTACTGAATTCTGTCATCCCTCCAGGCATTGTTACCCATCCATATTATCTGACTAAAATGTTTACTGTATTTGCCGGGGATAAGGCCGCAATGTTTTTGAAAGAAAAACTATCAAAAAGTTGGGGTGCGGACTTAACGCTACAACAAAAAAATTCAGCGGTCAAAACAGCACGTCCATTTGATCATATGGGACTAGGATGACTAGACAATGGTACAGGACAATTCTAGAATAACTCCACACAACTTGCCCAGAATTTTAAGTTGCATAAAAAAAAGCATAACTTAGGCCACTTAAAAAAATATACATGTTTAGCGTCCCCGCCCGCTTCCTTTTTGGGGGCCGCCTCCTATTTTTATTTTATTTTTTTGAAAATTTTTTGAATTTTTTTTTTTTGATTTTTTTTTTTTTAAAGAAAAAAAACATGAAAAACACTGCTAAAATGGATCTATTTCTGATTAAAAAAAAAAAAAAAAAAATTGTCGGCGGCCATCTTGAAAAATAACCCGACTGTCAGGGAAAATGTACCGAGCGGCCATTTTGAAAGAAAAAAAAAAAAAAAAAAGGGCCTCCTCCTTCCTATTTTTCCAAAAAACAGGACGCTAAACACATTTTTTTTTTTATTTGGCCTTATTTGTCTATTAAAATCTGCCGATAGATCTAGATCTAAGTCCGTACCATTGGCATTGCATTGCCAAAAACTAAAAGAAGGGACAGGCCGTTACTATACTTAAGGAGCTAGCTGCCGCTAGCGCAGGTCGAAAACGCGATTCCGGATTACACCGCACATCATGGTAGGAGTATTGTAGGTAGTGCTGTAGCTCGGAACCCAAAACCCGGACCCGGCCCGACCCGGCAATTTTCCAAATTTCTTAACGGGACCCGGAAAGGTCCGGTAACCCGGTGAGAGTTGGACTGAAATAATATTGACTAGATTCTATTTGAGAGCTACTACAAACACATCTTGTGTGACCTAATGACCTTGTCCTGAATAGAGGGCACATCACTTCATTTTGTTTATCATGCTGTCTGAGTCCAGACATAAGTCCCAGGTCAGCATAAATTATCACCCTTAATCCACTCCCTAAAAAGATGAAGCATTTATATGGCTAGCTACATGTATGTAGGAATCCTAAAAATAGCTCATTTCCCTGTCAGAGTGCACAAACAACATGCTCTACTATGATTGGTCTGTTCGTCTGCCAATTAAAAACAATGATCACATGTAAGGCACATGCCATGCTTAACCGATATTTGCATATTTTTTGGAAAGTGCGCTTGCCGGACAAAGGCTGCATGTTGAACCTTTGAACCTTGGAACCCTGTTCAAAGGAACCGCGGTGTAATGTTACACCCAGCTGGGTCCAAGCTGTCTGGCATGCATTAATCTTTGATAGGGAATGTTTTTGTATTCTAAATTTCTGCCACATGATAGTGAAAGAGATATATCGGATGTGAATGAATTTTTGGGGGGATGGAGAGACACAATGAAAGAAACTTAAGAAAGAAAAGAAAACATGAGAAAAACTACATTACGTAAATAATTCTGTACTTTTATTTTTTTTAGAGAAAGAAGATCAAATTGATTTGAGGGGGGGGGGGGGGGGAGGTTTAAAACACATTTGGAAGATGAGTAAATAGAATTGAAAAAAGGTAGAGATGGAAGGAAGAACGATGATGAAGATAACTTCTTTTTCCTTCTCATCTCTAAAGACTATCAACATGTCACACTTTTTATGCCTCCGCCACCGAAGGTGGTGCTGGAGGCATCATGTTTTCGGGTTGTCCGTCCGTACGTCCGTCCCGTTTGACCGTTATCACAATATCTCAAGAACCATTTAAGATTTAAACTTAAGACTCGGGAATAGTATTTATCACCATAGGAAGACGATCTGATTAGATTTTGGAGTACGTAGGTCAAAGGTCACAGGTCACAGAGGTCAACTTATGAAATTCCTTGTATTGAGTTTGTTAGCGCGATATCTCAAGAACCATTTGAGATTTAAACTTCAAACTTAAGGATAGTATGTATCACCATAGGAAGACGATCTGATTAGATTTTGGAGCACGTATGTCAAAGGTCAAGGGTCACAGAGGTCAACTTATGAAATTCCATACATTGAGATTGTTATCATGATATCTCAAGAACCACTGGAGATTTAAACTTCAAACTTAATGATAGTGTGTTTCACCATAGGAAGACAATCTGATTAGATTTTGGAGCACGTAGGTCAAAGGTCAAGGGTCACAGAGGTCAACTTATGAAATTCCATACATTGAGATTGTTATCATGATATCTCAAGAACCACTGGAGATGTAAAAACTTCAAACTTAAGGATAGTATGTATCACCATAGGAAGACGATCTGATTAGATTTTGGAGCACGTAGGTCAAAGGTCACAGGTCACAGAGGTCAACTTATGAAATTCCATACATTGAGATTGTTATCATAATATCTCAAGAACCACTGGAGATTTAAACTTCAAACTTAATGATAGTGTGTATCACCATAGGAAGACAATCTGATTAGATTTTGGAGCACGTAGGTCAAAGGTCAAGGGTCACAGAGGTCAACTTATGACATTCCATACATTGAGATCGTTATCGCGATATCTCAAGAACCACTGGAGAATTTTCACTTCAAACTTAATGATAGTATGTATCACCATATCATAATATCTCAAGAACCACTGGAGATTTAAACTTCAAACTTAATGATAGTGTGTTTCACCATAGGAAGACAATCTGATTAGATTTTGGAGCACGTAGGTCAAAGGTCAAGGGTCACAGAGGTCAACTTATGAAATTCCATACATTGAGATTGTTATCATGATATCTCAAGAACCACTGGAGATTTAAACTCCAAACTTGTTTAATTTTCTTCTAATCTGGGCTAAAACATTTTGTTCAATTTTGGTTAAAAATTAAGGCAGAGAGAAACAGGGGAATAAGAGAGAGGATGTAGTCTGAGGATGGACCCCAATAATTATCTTCAGAGAACAAATTAGCTTAAGTATTGTTTGCTAATTAAATCCGCTTGTCAGGAAGTATTTTGGTAATGAAATTACTCTTTAATTTAACTCTCTGCCGACTTCATCTCAGCTCAGCCTCCACCTCAAGCATAGCAAATTTTCACAGACATACTCTCATAAACATTATGTCAGCTAGGTCAACAAACTTCATAATTTATGAATCATCTGTTCTACTGTGCCAGCAATCACTGAACTTTAATTTATGCTGGTTTGACTCTCCGCCAACTCGGGGGAAACTTTCTGATTGGTCAGTCACATCACTTGCAGCATGCTTGCAGGCAGGGCCAGGGAGATGCATATACACACTTGAACACACAACACAAAATCTATGTGTGCAGTGTCTATCGCAAACACAGGTCAACAGATGTAAAAGATCGAGCCATCATGCAGTGTTTGTTTACAGTTACTTTTGACGGTTTTATCGTGATGAAAGATAAGTACATGTAGATAATGAACAATGAGCTATTTAAAAACTCTTTTTTACTGCCGGGTTTAGTTACCGAGTTGATCTAATTCTGACTACAGTTCGGCCCGGAACTGGTCCGGCCCGAGATGCTCAACCCGGCGGGTTGGAACCCGGTAAGCCTTCCGGGCTACAGCACTAATTGTAGGATACCAAATCTGTGTGCGATACAGTACTAGCTTAAAAGTCGAAGAAGATCTGCTTAATTACGATCATTTTTGAGGTAAAGTTCTGCTAAATTTATAAGAATATTGATGAATTTGGTAATCAGTTTGTAAAAAAAAAGAGTGTTCTACGAGAAAATTATGATTATTTTGTTTGGTCCGTTTTTTTGTTCTCTCTTTTTTTTTTCTCTTTTTTTTCCTCTACGAAATGTCGAAGTTGGGGGTGCTGACTATGCAGCGCTGCGGCCTTATCGCCGGCAAATACAGTACTTGTCAGGAAAACTCAGAAGGTACAATACATGTGCATTGTACATTACATGTATCTGTTTGTTGAGATATTGAACAGTTTGGAAATAAATACAATGAAAATACTGTACCAAAGATCCAAACGTTGGTATTACCATGTAAACTGAGCATAGGCAGAGGCATATTGTCTGCCGGTAATCATTTGCAACATGCAATTACGCCACCTAGCACAATGAACGCAAATCCTATAGCTAACACTGGTTGGAAAATACTTAAGATGGTCAGAAGAAAGCTATTATCTGAATTTGTGTTCTGCTCACTTCTTGTTTTCATGAGTGTTGTCATCAGGGACTTGGTGGCGAAAGACTGCATTGTTGCATGCTCTGCAGTTTGAGGAGACAGAGGATTATCATCTACCAGCGAGTATGGGCATGGGTGTACAGTGGTGTTTGTTTGTGTATTGTTTGAGGGATCCCAGACAAAGTCTTTACAGTCGCACCTGTCGGTGAGGTCGGGTATGGTGGCAGTACAGCAAAATGTAGGGTACGATCTCTTAATCATCCAAAACGTTTGCACTAGAATGTTGTCTCTCTGTGCAGGTTGCGTAAGCAGGGGTAACCTCAAGCCACGTTGATAGCATTTGATATGGCCACGCAGAGTTCCGATAGGAGCCGTACAGTGTAGAGAGACCCATACCCCTATTTGATGATCTCCCGTCAATTGACATTGTGCCCTGCCAGGAGGATAAGCAATACGCAACCCTATTCTTACCGTATACTCGTCCAAAAGCTCGCTGTCTTTGTACACGGTAAGGATGTATGTACCCACGTCAGTTCGTTTAACAGGGTTGATTGTAAGGTAGAGGCAGCAAGTACTGCTTTCACAGTGATGACCAAGGGTATGCCTTTGAGGAATCAGGTTTGATTCAGGATAGGCCAAACTGTAAAATGGAGGCAGATACCCCTTCCTTAAAGTGATATCTGTACTGTCGCAAGGATATTGGAAATCAAGTAGTGCCACCTCTCCTTCTACCAATCTCAGTATTTCAGATTTACACTCACACTGGGTTAGCATGGTAGCTACAATTAGAATTAAATGGAATATTATTTTCGGCTTTATTACAGTTTCTGGTAACTTATCCATACTTTGATAGCAGAAGTTGATATACTTTGAAGTCAGATTTGTGAATGATACAAATGGCAGATATCACATTATTGTGAACCCTGGTTCAAGTTCCACAGTACCAATGACCTTTGGCTATATAGTACATTTGCCACTCTCAACACAGGTGTAGTAAACAGGTATGGTATGAAGCAATTCTGGAATGACTTCTGCTCCTCAGGATAATGATTATAGGTCACTTGGACATCCCATATGTGGATTACTATGACTTTTTTGTTTGGTAGTCACTTAGTTTTGGAAGTTGATGAAGATCCATTTTCTTATCCAACTGGAAATACTCTCAGCAAGCTTAATTCCAGGTGAACCTATGAATATGTAAATGTTGGGAAAATGCAAGATTTTAACAAAACAGTCATGATGTCCCTTTTCCTTAATAAATCAGGGTGAAATTCACATTCCTTCTAGAATATACATAGCAACACTTACAACATTTTTATGAAATTGATTTAGCACTCTTATGCTTCAGTCATGCCTGAGTATTTGGCTTGTGTATTGTTGCATATTTATTGCAAGCTGTTTTAACATTTATTCACATTTCTTGATATCAAGAAATTAATTCTTGATATCAAGAAATCGAATTCTAGATATCAAGAATTACCATTGCTATACATATGTTATAAAAAATGGTCATTTGTCACCAGTTGTCAGCATGAATAGAGGGATATTTCAAGGCTGCCCTATATCACCGTACTTATTTTTAATGGCTACAGAGATTTTAGGCATTTCAATCCGAAATAACAGGCTTATAAAAGGAATCCAAATTGGTAATCAGGAATACAAGATCAGTATGTATGCTGACGATACCACCTGTTTTTTGAATGGAGACTTGGAATCTATTAATCAATTGTTCAATACTTTTGATTCCTTTAGTAAGTTTTCTGGCTGCAAAGTTAATATATTGAAAAGTGAGGGTATTTGGCTTGGATCCTTAAAAGACTCACATGAAAAACCGTATGGTCAAAAAGGTCTTGTTTGGAATCAGTCCAAATTTTCATGTTTGGGTATCCATTTTTCACTAGATTTAGATCTGCTTTTTTATTTGAACTTTAATGCAAGACTAAGCAAAATTGAACAACTATTGAACTGTTGGCGCTCAAGATGCATCTCTCATAGGGAAGGTTACAGTTCTCAAGTCTCTTATATTACCACAATTTTTATTTTTGTTCACGACACTTTGTATTAATATTCCTGAAAAGTTTTTTAAAAAGTTGGAATCTGTATTTTTTAAGTTCATATGGACTGGAGGGAATGATAGAGTAAAACGCAAATTGTTTTATAATGATTATGATCATTGTGGTTTAAAAATGATTGATATTAGATCTTTTGCCAGTGTGCAGAAACTTATTTGGTCGAGGTATTTACTGAATGGTGAATTTGATAGTCCTTGGAAACAAATAGAAATAATCAATCTGTCTGAATTTCACTCAGATCCAGAGGATTTATTTAGAGCCCATGCCACTGAAAAGATTTTGAAAAGGTTGAATATGCATCTTGCAGAGACTATAAGGGTGTGGTATGCTTTCAGATCAAGATTGTTGTCTGATTCTAATCTGGTGGAAATACACAGATGAGATAGCTTATGGTACGACAAAAATGTCTGCTTGAAAACGAAAAGGTTGTTTTATTACCCTGCTTGGTATGAAAGGGGAATTAAAACAATACAGGATTTGATCTATGATGGAACACGTTTCAAAGAATTTTTTGAGTTAGTATTAGAGTTTGACATACATGTACCAATTGGTGATAAAAGAAAATATTTGTCCATTACTAAGGCAATTCCTATATATAGATTACGGTCTAAAGATAATAGAGATCCACTCAGATTTTTAAAAGAGAAACTATTGGTTACTAAACATTTCTCTAAATTCTCGTATTCAATTTTTAAGGAATCTGTCGTTCCCCAAAAGAGATCGGATAAATGGAATGATATTTTTAATATAGAAAAGGATAATGAGGATTGGTCTTTGGTTCATAAGGTAAATTTTAAATGCACCATTGAAACGCAGTTGCATTCCTTTTATTTTAAATCATTTCACAGAGCTATTGCCACAAATGATTTTTTATATAAGATAAAAATGTCTGACACTGAACTATGCAATCTGTGTGAGCGATTACCAGACTCAATTGAACATTTTTTAATATATTGTGAAGTTGTAAGGACACTTTGGACTGCCCTAGAAAATTATTTATCTTTAAAACTTAAAAAGAAGTTATTTTCTCGGATTTTGAAAGAATGTTTGGTTGTCCCAAGGACTATCAAAATTCAATATGTATAAATTTCTTTCTTTTGTGTACCAGGTTCTACATTCACTGCTGCAAATTTAAGAAAGAGAAACCAAATTTCCATGGTCTTATATCTTTGATAAAAATTAAGTTTAAATCTGAATATGTAATTGCAGCCAAATATGGCAAGTTAAGCCTCCATTTAAAACAGTTTATATTTGAGTTGTAGTGGACTATATGATGTTTTTGTCATTTCACTTTCCTGTACATGATTGTCATTAGCCAGTTGGCTTTTATGTTATTTTTGAGTACCCAATAAAAAGGGAAAAAAAAAAAAAAGAATTACCTGATTGCTTTACAACAGAAAATCGTTTCTTGATATCAAGAAATAGGAATAAATGTTAAAACGGCTTGCCATAAATACGCAGCAATACACAAGCCGTATACGCAAAGGTGTGACCGAGGCATTAGAGATATTGACAAATAAAATCTCACAACTGTACTTACAGAATTATCATTTTATATTACAATTCACGATGTACTGTAGTCTGATTGTAGAATATTTTTGATACACGCATTTGAAGTACATGTATAATTATTCCTTATCTCATGAAAACTACAAAAAAAAATTATGTTTCATGATATTCAAATTCATGAATCCATTTGGAATTTGTGAAGAAAAAGTGTTTCTTAGACCCAAAGTATGAGATTCAGTAAAAGGCTTAAAGATCAAAATAGATGAAATGTAATCTGTATTTTGATCATAAATCAAATGAAGTCAAAAACAATATCACACTTTGAAAATACATACCAAGATTCAGCCTTGTTGTGAGGAATGTGATGATTGGACAAAGGCATGACACAAATTTAGTTAAAAAGTTGTCCAAAAATGTTGATGGAGGTTTGGTACATGTAGATCAGTACTGTACATGTAATACATGTTAATGTAATGTGGCATGGACGTCTAATAATGTTGGGCCTAAACTATGATTGTCATGTGTAGCTCCCAAACTTGCAATATCACAGGCCTACATTCACCAGAGTGTTCTCTCTGCTCTGCGGATGAAAAATAAACATTTGCCATTTTCAACTTGGGTTGAGTGTATTTATAAGGATTCTAAGATTCCTTTGTTTAATAGGGCAGCTTGGCTCAAGCAAAGGTAGTAGTAATGCATACTCTTGTAGGGATCTTGAGGTCTTTGTCTATCCTTCAGCCACAATTTTATATATATATCTTACATTCGTTTCTGTAAAAAGAAATTATCAACACGTGCTAATGAACTTGGGTCATGTATGTATCTTGCAGAGCCAATGCACTGATTAGATTTTGGGGTTGTGAGATCCAAGGTCAAAGGTCACAAGAATCATTATGTATGCATAAATAGCTTGTGATCGCGTTATCTCAAGATCTCATTGATAGATTCCCGCCAAACTTCGGTCATGTATTTATCTTGCAGAGCCAATGAACTAATTGGGGGTAACAAGGTCAAATGTCACAGGTCACAGGGCTCATTATGTTTGCAAAAATAGCTCGCTTCTGTTTTGGTTTGTAAAATTGCTCCATGGCGGAGGCATCGTTTTCGACTGCGCGCGGTCGAAGGTCCATCTAGTTTTTAAGGAGAAGGTTCATTGATTTAAAAAACTAACTTTAATGTCATTATTGCAAAGGTGACACTTTGATTGGCCAAGGTTATCAAAAGCCAATGCGTGGAAACATTAGAAGTAATTATTATTACAATTTACAAAACGCTTAGATACAGCCCTGACATAGCACCTGAAAAGGCTCCCCGGTCGCTGCTGACATATGACGTCACATGTTGAACATGATGTGCACAAGCAGATGATGTCCCATGACATCTCACACAACTTCAGTGCCTGTTTTGTATGCAAGAATAACAAAAAAAGAAGGAATCCGTCGCTTGTAAACAAAAATAAGATGCCATTGTATTGTCAGCTGCATACACCGCGGCATGTCCGGCGTTTCAAGAGGGAACAAATGACGTCCATGCTATCATTCCGTAGGTTTTTTTAATTTGAAAGTGTGGTTTCTTTGTTCATTAACCCCTATCCTGTGTATTTACAAACAAAAGAATTTAGTTATCAGAATGGGGGTCATATCCCTTTTTGAATGGTGTAAAATTCCATCACATTTATATACACGAAACTTATTATAATTTGAGAAATAAAAGCATTGCAATTATGTTCATCCTTTTGGATGTTGTCTTCTTGGGCAAGGTTGGTTCATATTGTGACGGCTCATATTGTGACGGCATTAAAACATCGTTTTTTTTCCGGTGAATCTCTCGCATATCCCAGATGCTATGGAGGTTGTTTTATTTGTATTTTTTATAAATTACCCGATATGTAGTTGACCTAAAACTTGCATGATGGCCATCTGTTAGCTTACCAGTTCTAGTAATACGCTATTTGTCTTATTTGTGATTTTCTATGAACCCGCACTTAATAAAGACCATCAATATTACTGGGCCAGAAGGGATTAGACCACACAGCGAGGTCACTGACAGGTGGCTATCTCATTAACTCAGCTCTCAAGTCTCAACTAACATAAGAAAAAGAGGATCATGGGGGACCAACAGGCACCGACTGGGGAAGTTTTCTATATAGAGGGAGCAAGTAGCTACAAGTAGGACAGTGAGGCTTTAAGTTCATGCATATGTTGTCTTTCCATGTATATTATCAGGTACTTGTCAGAAGATGTTTACTTTATAGTTATTTATTAAAAAATGATATACATATATTTGCACATGATAAAAAGGGTAGTAATTTGGTTCCGTCTCAAGCAAATCTCTGATGTGTGTGCACTAGAATACAGCTGTGTTTGCCCAGCTGCTACACTTCACTGTGTAGATTATACAACTTGAAACTTGCTGATAAGCTGATTAACCAGGTTATAATTTCATTCATGTGTTACAAAGTTTAGATGTATATGTATCTTTATTTTAGTGCTTTGAATGATATAATTTATAATTTGTTTTCATTACTTGTCAGGTGTTCTTGAAGTATGACTGTATGGTTATCGGAGGAAGACTACTGCTCACCAAGTTGGTTAAAAGTTTTGAGCATAAAAAGATGAGAGAAACAGATATGCTAAAGTGTATTAAGGAAAATTCCAGTTGAGGATAAAGTACTTAACTAATGAATTTATGATCAAACAACAACTAGCAGCAAGCACTTGTCCTATTTGTTCCTATTTGTTATGTACTAGAAATAAGCACAGTGTTTTTTTTCTTTTTTTTCTTCAAAATTGCCAATTCTGCATGGGAATTCCATTTCAAAGTGACTACCGGTAGTGAATGGATGTATTTTTGTCCATAGAAATTGTACACTTCAGATTTTGCTTACTGAGATGATGCATAGAAAACATTGCAGTGTATATATGTAATTCAAATAAGTTATAGCCAGCTTGTACAAATATATGAAAGTTCATGTAGCACTCGGGTCAGTTTCGTTCACACCAAAACATTCGCTTCGCACTAACTCATATTACACTACCATTAACAAATTAATAAATCCACTCAGTGCTACATGTACATGTATATATGAGTGACATCTGCTAAGAGAAACAGATCTGGAAATTCTCTTTTATGCACTCCTTGTTACAGTATAAAAAAATACTTTTATGTTTGCAGGAGCTTCTGTAGGATTTGGTGTTGTGAAAGAGCAATTTTTTTTCACAGTGATCCTGTATAATTACGTATGTTATTGCCATATTACCAGATTTCTTTTGCAGCTTACCAGAGCTATATCGCTTACCACTCCTGTTTATTTTTATCGCTGCCTTGTAATCACCACCTTGTTAGCACAATATTCACTTGTTATAATAGTCACATTCACTGAATCCAAGAAATTTTATCAACAGGTTTCCACAGTTACAGAAATACAAATGTTGATTCTTGACTTTTTATTTATCCAAATTGGAATATGTGGGCATACAGGTGTATAAAGGAAAATTAAAGATCACTGTTTATTATTTTTTAATAGAAAAAAAAAATGACTTTCATAAATTGGTTTATATATTTTGCCAGATGCTGATTTCATATTGAAATATTGTGTCATCAGATCCAAGAATAAAAAATGTTTCCATTTGGTAAACTTACATTTACATGTTATTGTTTTGTCGATACAAATTTAAAATAATGAGTAATAATAGTGTAGTTTACCAAGGAAAGCCTCATCAGTACCAATGCTGCTCTTCCAGAGGGCCTGTAATTATTAATACCTATGGAGACTGGCAAATGTAGATGTTAGTACTGGGCTGTGATTCAAACCCCAACCATTGTAATTATAGTCAAGTGAATGAACACTTCCACATACCGTCTGATAATCAATAAAAAAATAATCACAGGCACACATGGCTCTGTTTGAAATTGTTATACCAGAAATGACATGAACTGCACTTTTTTTAAAGCCGAGCGGTACAGCCCCATAGGAAAATGGTACAGTGGTGTTGCCGAGAGTGGTTTCACTAAAAGGCTTGAATATTGGCAATGTATGTTTGGTTATATCTATCATTCATAACCAGAGTGTTACAAGTACATGTATAGTCAAAGAACTGGTTTTGGATAAAGAAGCCCATGGGAACAGGGGAAAATAGTAATTTAAGAAACAACGCTGCTCAGGTGAATTAGGTGCAGACCGTTTTCAAATACAATAATCTACATATTCCTTTCTGTGCCTCATTCTGCATTTTGTTAATGCTTTGAATTCTCTAGATGAATACATGTACACAGATATGACAACCAGTACGATTTTATTGTATTACTATGAGTAAAATAATAAGAGTAAAATACAAAAATAAAATATTGCCTCTTGAAAATACGATTTTTCATCTTTTAAAGAATACAAAATAAAAGATTAATAAATCCTTAGAAATTGAGAATCGCATAGAAACATGTACAAGTAAACCCTTGACAAAAAACTTTGCTTTACAATTTTCACATTAAATGTTAATAACACAGCAAACATTTTACTTGACTGTTCTTACCAGTAAAAAAAAATTCTGACATTTTACTGTCCTGGCGCCATTTTTCACTCACTGATCTGATTTTGAATAAATATATATTTTTGTGTCCAGAGGGTGGAATCTCTGTGTACAGCAAGGGTCCACTTGGTTACTCTATGCAATGGGTTAAAGAGTACAAACGCCAATGAATGTGAATTAAACTTCGGGACTTTATGCAGTTGGGAGTTTCATGTAAACTGCTTTTTCCTGGCTATTACTCTTCTTTTTCTTGAGCTTATTCATCTTCTGGTGGCTTTCTCGTTTACCCTTGAACAGAATAATACCACTAATCACAAGAAACACCATTACAATTAGAAGTACTGGCATGAACATACAGAAGATAGTCAGGAGATACCTATTCTCTGAAGTGTGCTTAGTTGGTGTTTGTGCAAGTGCATCATTTGTTTCGTTAGAGACAGGAGTCTTAGAGTTCTCTGAAATTTGAGAATTTGATGGATCTGATGATGTTTTGGGACAAGGATCTATGGTACTATTTGACTGTGTGTCGTTTGAGGGATCCCACACTGAGTCTGTACATTCGCACAGATCCGTGGGTCGCTGTTGCGTCGAAGTGCAGCAGAACGTCGGATACGATCTCTTAACCACCCAGAACGTCTGCTCCAAGACCTGGTTGGTTTGGAACGGCATAGCCACAGGGGGGATCCTCATTCCACGTTGGAAGCATTTGATCTCGCCCGGAAGGGTTCCGACGGGAGCAGTGCAATGCAGCGAAACCCAGTCCCCCACTCTGTACTCGTGGCTCAACTTGCACGATGCCTTGCCGGGTGGATAATCCACAAGCAGCCCAATTCTTTTGGTGTTTTCATCCAGTATCTCATCTCCTTGATACACAGTAAGGATGCATGTCCCCTCGTCTTTTCTGGTAACAGGATTTATCGCAAGGTGGATAGAACAAATTTCGTTTTCAGTCTCATTTTGATCCTGAACAATGTATCTCTTAGGAAGTGAGCTTGTTTCAAGATTCGAGTTGTAAAATGGGGCCTTGTCTCCCATCCGTAGGGTTACCCTTGTGCAGAAACATGGGTATTGGAAGTCCAGATTTGCCTCATCCCCTTCTGTTAATTTCAGTGTCTCAGAATCACATTGTGCAAATAGGATTGCAATTATGATCAGGGCGAGAGATTTTAGTTTATATTGGCATTTGATGGGAACTTCTTGAAAGGTATCCATGCTTTTGTGGTAGTGCAGTCCGGACACAGATGTGAGAAATGATCAAAACAAGATCTACTGTATATCATCTAAATGCTTCCGAACAACAGTGATATTCAAGTGCATATGATTCAGAGGTACTTGTCTCTTTTGAAGAAGACTGCTATTCCATGTCTAAACCTACCGGTATATAGACATTTTCATTATTCCAAGACATCAAGGGAATATTCCAAATGACTTGCACCATTTAAGAATACAGTGTCAATGTATGTTAACCTGGAATGCTATGAAATGAATGGTCCTTTCTTCCATCTAGAAGGTAGAGTAGAAGTTGCTGTTGTTCATCCAAAATATCTCTGCAGAATATGCATGAAACTTTGACCTGTATCTTGTTCTTGGCATCAGTGCCTTCATGATTTTAAAACCAAATCTGCATTTCTTTGCCAATTCAATACATATTAATGAAGGTTGATTAGAAACAAGTTATTTTATCAATGAATTCCGAAGATTTTCTTTTGTGTCAGACTGAGAACTTCCATATGTTATCCAACTGAGAGTTAAAGTGAAACTTGAAGCTGAAAGATATAAAAGAGTGAAAACTCAGTGTAATAGATACATGTAATGTAAACATAAATTAAAAATTAATAGAAATAGAACATGTCCAAGGGAAGTACTGTAGTATCATTATTATCATCATAAACAACATTACGAGAGGGAGTGATAGAGGGATGACAAACTGAGATTAATAGTGGAAATCAACTACACAATTCAATGTTGATAAAAGTGAAATTCATGCTTACTGCAAAGACCTCAGGCAAAATTTCTCCAAGACCATCAGATCATTTAGATATTGTCAATTGGCAAGTGTCAATAGCAGCTCCCATGACTGTAACCAGCAATTTTGTCCACCAATAGATCGCAACAACAATATTTCATTAAGTAGAATAACAGATTGCATTTGTAATGAACTTTAGTGCCATTGACAGATGGTGATCCTCCCATGCTGTTTCTATTCAGTATAGTTCTGAGTTTATTGATTGTGTAGCACGTATTATAGGAGGAAAATGATCAAGGCTGACATTTAATATTTTTTCGTTGTATTAAGCATTGTGTTGGACTTTTATACTGATTACTTGTGGACATGTATATCCATGTGTAAATCATGCAATTACATATTGTACATTATCATATCCAAAGGATTGATCTTGTTTTATAATGCCTGTTTAACAAAGAAGTTTTGAAGTCCAGTGTGTGACCTGTACAGTACACTGTATGTCCCATTGATACCTATGACATGAACCTTGATCAGACGAAATGTATCAAATAATCTATTTTTGTCAATTTTTTTCAGTTTATGTTTATCATCCATTATGCTAAAACATTTTGTTCACAACATGAACAAATACATGTACCTTTGACTTGCCTTGATTAAAGTTGAAAATCTTTCTTCTCTTAAAAGTTAAATGTTGCACCCTACATGTATAACTGAAGCATATACAATATCAATGATTTTAATAATCAAATATTTGCCATTTTTCATCTTTTTTATTACAGCATAGAGGGCAGGTTGGTAATGTGTTGTACGTAGACCTCCACCAGCAACCAAACGATGATATCAAAGATGATATGCCCATCTCGCTGAGGGATGCCCTAGTCTTTCTGGAACTCGCTTGCTTCATATCGCCAGAGTCTGTGCCTAAGCGTAAGTACTTTTATCACAGATGAATTTCAACATTAGTTAATATAGTCAAACCTGCTTTAGCGACCAGCTGTATAGAAAGACCACCTGTCTACAAAGACCACATTTTTTGTTTTTCCTTGAAAATGGTTTCTCATTGAATCATATACTAAATGAACCTGTACAGAAAGACCACTTGCCTATATACATTGTAGACCACTTTTTGTGTTACCCTTGGGCGGTCGCTATAGACAGGTTTGACTGTAGCTTCTTTTTTGGGGGGAGGAGGGGGATCGGGAGCGGGAAAGGATCAGACTTTAAGTGAAATTACACACTTGTACATGTAGGATAAATGTGATAAAAAGGTAAGTCTGGTCATACTGTATCAGCCACAGTGCCAGCTATGACAAAGGCCTGAAGAAGCTTGCTGCGTGACAAGCGATAGCTACTGAAACATGTAATTTTTCTTCTGATTGTGAACAAGTAACTAATTCTCAAGACTCTCTCAGCAGCTTTGGATTTGAAAAGAATGAGAAAGTAGGAAATTCATACCATCTTCACTACATAGAATTCCAAAGCAAGTGTGATAACCTGATTGTTTCAAACACACTGTAGAGAGATATTCTTTTAAAGTACACTACATGTATGTGGTTCAAATTTGGCATGATGGTTTTACAAGCAAAATGACATTTAAACCAAAATAATTTAGAGAGTCTACCTCAATGAAGCCCTTAGGATGGGTTGTGCAACATTATATAGATGTGATGACAGAAAGGTATGCAGACCAATCACTGGACTAACTAAGCAGTAGAAAGCCACACCCTTATGTTTCTAGATGTAAAAGTACACTGAGAAGAATTGTCTGGTGCCTATAAATGTGGTATTGGTAAAACCAAACAGAGTATTTGCCCGTCAGTTTGGTCAGCTTTGTGTCATCCAAGTTTTTTTTTTATTGCACTAGATTGGTAGTCTCTTACAATATTCTGATTTCATTCTTTTAATTTAATTTCAGTAGTCGCATAATTTCCCATGTGTTTCGTATAAGAGCAAGAAATGTACAATTGCAAATCCCCCAAATCAAGCGTAAGTCTTGTGATTAATTGCAAATTTGCAATTAATCACAACTCAACTTTCTTGCAACGCCCCATTAGTAAGAGAGAGAGAAAGAGAGAGAGAGAGAGAGCGGGGGGGGGGGGGGAGAATAAAAGTTAAATCTAGTTAACTTAATCTAATTTTTAAAACTTTAATCCTAACAAAAATCTTAGAAAATTTAGGAGACTAGTGGGGCGTTGCAAGGAAGTTGAGTTGCAATCGATTGCAAATATCAGTTGCAAATTTTGCAACTTGCAATCAATCACAACTTTCTTGCCACGCCCCTTTAGTGATGTGAAGTCAATATTTAACCTGTTGACTACTGAGTTCTCTAATGCCCATAGGCTTAATACAGGGACTGCCCGCATCCCATAGGCAATGGGTTAACCTAAAGTTATTTTCATTTCTCACCCTCGTAGCTCAAGCCATAGTGCCTCCCAAGAGGTACCTGCCACCCACTGTACCTAGCAAGGGAGACGACTTTGTGGTGCAAGTCAGCCACATCACAGATCCACAATGCTTCTCGGTTCAAGATGTAAGCCATAGTGACATGATGATAATGCCTTTGTACTGTTTATGATTTAATGAATAAAAGTGTAGTCCGTGGGTTCATTTTGAATCTTGCGCCTGGCTGGAATGCTCCCCAGGGAGTGGAGATTGTGCACACAGTGTGTGCGGGCAAGCATTGAATCCAATGACCGGGGTAATACGATATCTGTAAAGCGTTGTAGAGACATCGTAGATGTATTAAGCGCTATATAAAAGCGAAATATTATTATTAATATATTAATATTATTATTATTATTTTGAATCAGGGGAGGATATGCGTATGGGTCCAAGTTTGCTTTAAAAATATCCAAAGCTAATCCCCCAAATAAAAAGGAGCATAACACGGTCTTCAAATTTACAAGTTTTGTTGACAAAAAAACAACAACTAGGCATCCCATTTAAGCCATTACTCTGATGACAGTTGATATTTGTGTTACTGACCTACTGCAAATAATAACTTCCTACGATATCGCTTTGGATCGTTTATTTTTAGATGGAGATTGTTGACTACCTGAATGAGATGATGGAGAAGATTCAGGTAGACTATGCCAAGAGGATTGGACCCGAATGGCAGGTCTTCTGCCCTCATCCTGGTCTGGTCTGCATGGCTTTCTTCCAAGAAGACCAGAGGTGGTACAGAGGAGAAGTCCTTAGTAAGTCTCTTTCTATCCTCTAATGCCTTTTTGCCCTTTAAAGCCCATCTGTACTAGTTTTGGCTACAATCAATTTTGGTGATGTCAACAAGGTACATGACAAAGTACATTGGACTAGCCAGTGGCCATAGCAATAAAGTGAATGGATAATGATGTTTCATGGTATACATTTCTAATGTTTGAGCCCTCAGTTGCTGTCCTATACATTACAAAAAAGTAAGAAATATAAACAAGTGCCAGATCAGGTACACTATGAATTTGGTGATGTCAAGGTATGGGGCAAAATACTTTGACTTTCCATAGAAATAAAGTGAATGGATAATGATTTCTCATGGTTTAGGTTTCTACTGTTGGAGCCCGTAGTTGCTGCCCCAAACATTACAAAGAACAAAGAAATATAAACAAGTGCCAGGTCAGGTACACTATACATGTAAGTTTGGTTATGTCAGTGAGGTTTGGGGCAAAATGAATTGGACTTTCCACAGAAATAAATTGAATGGATAACGATTTTGTTGTGGTATATTTCTAATGTAGGAGCGGCAGGGAAGCAGCAAGTGGAGGTCCTGTATGTTGACTACGGTAACACAGCAACCATACACTACACCCAACTCAAGAAGATGACGGATGACTTCCTCAAGCTCTACAGACTGGTAAGATATTCCCATTTTTACCTATTGCCCATAGGAATGGGATTATTCCTATGCTAAGCCTGTGGGAATGAGACGCTTCAGGAGTCCACTGGTTACCTTCTGTAACATCGAAGATTTTCACAATTTATGCGAGAGGTTCAGATTCTTGAAATTTTGCATGGTGCAGAATGATTGTATCACAACTGACACAACGCTGAAAATATTGAATTGATAATGTTTTGAGAGTTTTGTTACTCAAAATATTATTGGGTATTTGGCGAAAAGCGAACAGAATCACTGTAACCCTCGGGTCTCTCCTCCCGGTATAACTGATTGGGGGTGTGCAGATGGACCACTACACTGGGGTTTTCCCCTACTCTTATACAAATAGTGCAGTGGGTTCTTAATGTGCAAAGGTGATGACTCTCTTCTACACAGGGCCTCCATTAAACGTCCTATCCGAGGGACACACACAATGCTGTACTGAGTTGTAAATGTTTCCAGTCATCTTATTTCTCAAGAGAGGATAGATTAGGAGACATACACATAAATGTTGACTGCACCACTACTTACCCAGCCTAACATGATTGTTTCATCTTGCGTCAAGACTTCGTAGGACCAATGGAAATTGTCCTCTTCACAAATTGCCTTGTAATATGTCTCTTGATTGCTTTTCATTCCCAATGTGCAGTCTTTACCATGTGGCTTGGTGGACGTTGCACCCAAAGACAAAGAGATAGGCTGGACAGACGAGTCTAAGTTAGTCTTCTCTCAGTGTGTGAGCTTCAAGCCATTAGATGTCTCCGTCATGGGTAAGAATCCGACATGATTGATGAAGCCAATAACACAAAATGACCGGACACACAAGTCTAAGAGCACACAGTCTGTGGATTGTTATCTGTTTTTTTTGTTGTTTTTTTTGTTGTTGTTGTTTTAGTCTTAACCCTTACTGTACTGGGCTATTTTGAGCACCCACTGACTGGGGGGGGGGGCCTGGGAGGCCCCCCCCTATGATCTCGGCCGTCGATTGTCCGATGAACACGAAAATTTGCACGTTTGTAGATATTTACGCAAGGAACAAGATGGTATAATTAGTTTTTTCCGAATATGCAAATTTTTGTCGTTAGCCTAATTAATTATGCAAAAATGCTAATTTTATGCATTTTACAGAAAACGTTTCAAACTCCACTTTTTGAATGTTGAAACTCATTATTCATATGAAACTTCTTTTTTAACTCAAAAAAGTTAATTTAATGTAATTAATAATGATAATTTATGCAAATTTTGATGCAATTTTTTTTTTTTTTTTTTTTTTTTTGATGACATGCGCATACTAATTGTTATGTAACGCCTTACAGGTATATCCGATTTCGACGAAAATGGTATCAAAATGTGCGTGAGACTTGAGGGAAAAAAGTCATGAAACGACAATTCAAAATTCCAAGCGGTTGCGGCGCAAACTCCAAAAATGTCGAGGGGGGGGCCTCCCAGGCCCCCCCCCAGTACAGTAAGGGTTAAAGGTGTGTGTCATTCGCCTTTACGACTAAAACAATTCAAGGAATTCAAGGAAGTAGCTTTATTTCAAGCTTGAAACCCTAACAAATGACTTGAAGAGTAAACTTAGCATCTCAGACACAACTCTGGGAACAATTACATTGCCTTGAGTATTAGCAGTGAAGCTGTAATGCAAACATTTGATTCAGAAGAATGTTGATTCATGAAGTAGTTATCATGTGGTAAATGAATAATTTTAAATATTTTTGGGGTTTTGTCAATTACAACTTTTACATCTTTATCATTACATGCTAGTGTCTACAAATACTTGAAAGTGTATTAAGTCAAATTTTCTGTATCATGCATGTGCATGTAGTTCGAGGGAATTTGAATAGACGTGTTAAAGATATATCCACAATTATGTGCAGTTGCATTTACATGTAGTTACCCCTTGCAAATTTGATGTTTTTTGTGTTTTATGTAACTCAAGATTGAAAGGTAGACAGGTTGAATATGGGCCTTCATGGAATACTTAGCTTTAAAATGTCACATTCTCAAGAAACAAACATCAGGACAATTCAATCTGTTTACCCACTTAAAAAATTACAATACTTGGTAAGGGTGTGATTAATTTAGTTTATAACTGTATTTAAATTATTTTTTAAAATTCCTCACTATGGGTGTAGATGTGAAGGAGGGAGTGATCCGAGTGATAGCCTACGATGAGGTCGAAGGTCAACGGGTCAGTGTGAACGCTCTCCTCGTCCAGAGAGGCCTTGCGGAAACAACAGGTCCAGGGTAAGTCGTTTCATCTGTGAATCATTGTGTGAATCATTGTATGAGCTCTGGTTTAAGTCCTTTGTTATTCTATATTTCCCCAAAGAAAAGCACTATTAAAATTTCACATGAACTAAGGCATATTGTTCAACTTGCAAAATGACCTTATCAGCAAGTTCACAATGTGGCCTAAGTTATTAAGGCTTATATATTTGGATTAATTGTGAAGGAACCCAATTAAGACCTGAACTTATTTAAAATATCTTATTTATTTTAGACCTTGTAAATATACATGTACATTTTGATAATGTCATACTCCTACGTTGACTCTCTAGAATCTGTGGTACAGTTAAGGATATGTATACCATGGTGAGGATGTTCTTCCTCAGTTGTTACTTCATTGAGGTTGCTGTGCATACTCTACGTACCCTTTGCCCACAGCTCCGTCAGTGCAGAAATCCTCAGAGGACTTTCTCCCAAGCCAACACCCATCTTGCCAGACACCACCACCACGCAATCAGAAGAGGCCACACACAATGTTGATTCCAGCGGGGACAAGATCACCCGTGAACCAGTATCCTCCACAACCGATGGAACCCCTCTGAAATCACCCGAACCCGTGCAGCAGGTGCCTTCGACAGAGGCAGCGCAAGAGACCAAGCCAGCCAGAATCACTCCAACCGCAGGGAGGTCGTCCAGAGGCTCTTCGGTGACCATAGGATGTAGCAGGTCTCAGGGTCAGTCTTCGCAGCTCTCGGGGAAGTACAGCGCCTACACGGCGGTTCATGTGAGCCACGCTGAAGCGCCCTCTTGCATCTATGTCCAACTTTCCGCCGCTGGCAAAGATGGATTAGACAGGTGAATATGGACAGTTTGAATCTATCATAAATTATATTTTTTGCTTTTTAGTAGATATTTATATAATATTGGATGGCTTTGAGTATGATACAAGAATATATTGCTCGAGCTATGACAATATTGGACGAGTCAAAGACGAGTCTAATATTGTCTTAGCGATAGCAATATATTCTTGTATCATACGAAAACAAAGCCATACAATATTATTATTATTATCTATATTAGTCTGACTAGCGAAATAACAAATTTGACTTTCATAGGTAAATATAGCTTTGTTTTCGTGTGATATCGATATGGGATCGATAGTTGAAGTTCCTGGATAACTGAGCAATGCGAAAACAATATTGGTCAATCATCCGGGTACTGCGCTAAAGATATTGAATACACTGATTTATTGTCGCACTTGGAAGCCTTATATAGATAATAATATGGTGTATTTAAATTTTTTATTCAATATTTTTGTTGTGATAATTGTGATCAGGCACCACAATACCACCCTCCAAAAACAGAGGCAAAACTACTTCTTCCTACAAACTGTTAAATACTCTTTCAGATATGCGGCGGTAAACCATCGCAGCTTATTTCTACGTGTACAGGAATGGCATTTGCGTGCCACAAAGGTCCCATGCGTATTCACTGAGCTCTATGTTATAAGATACAGAAATGTGAAGCGTAATACACCTACATCCTCATAATAATTTGTTATATTTAAACGACGCGGTCACCTTGTCATATATGAATGAGTGTAGGAAGCTAAAATTGATACAAAGATATGGATACTAGTGACAGTTAAAAGGAAATCACAAAATGAAATCCATAATTTTGATTAAGTGTTAGCTTTTAGATTGATTTTGTTTTAAAGACCGTCTGCACTAGTTTGGCCAGGGTGATTAGACCTCCTGTCAATGACAGGTGGTTATCTCATCAAATCAGCTCTCAATTAACATTAGAAAAAGAGGATCATGGGGGGCCAATGGTCACCGATTAGGCATTGTTTGCTATATAGAGGGCGCAAGTACCCATAAGTAGTGCAGTGGGGCTTTTAGTGTTAGCTATTAGATTGATTTTGTTTTAATCCTCATGAGCTATTTGATATTTCTTTGTCAAGTTTACTGGAGTCTATGACACTATTCTACAAGGAGCAGGCAGAGTGTGAGAAGACGGACTGGAAGGAAGGGGAGATCTGTGGTGCTTTGTTAGTCAGGGAAGGGGTTTGGTGTCGAGGAAAGATACAATGTATGCTTCCTGATAATAATGCCGTGGTAAGTCTCTTCTTCTTGAACCGTGGACTACAGGAATTTCTCACCCCCTTGGCATATAACCCTTTCGCGACAATCATTCCACATTTTGTGGTTTGGCTCAATAATCTTTGATTTAGAGCTCTCAAAAATATGCCAGATGCATGAGTAAAAATGGCAACATTTCTACACACATTACATCTATTTTTGTTTCATGACTATATTTCGTATCAGTGGAATTTAGCGACACTTTTTTAATTTGCTCTATCAATCTATGTTGGTATATTCTTATTGGTACATGGGAATGGATGATGAGATGAGTTGCAGTTAAGAAAAGATTTATCTGCAAACCTGCTAGTATATGTTCATGCTCAGTTGAATGTAAACAAAATATCAAAACAAAACACAATGTTCTATATTTTGTGTATGATCACAAGTTTTGTTCTCAAATTTTTCATATACTAAGATGTCTTGCCTCCTGTCATCAAGGTCCTGTTCATTGGCTACAGCAATGAGGAGGTGGTTTCCATCGCCAACATCCGCCCAATGTCCAGAAAGAATTTCCCTTCAAGGGGCAGTACCTTTCCTCCAGACATTCACTCATGCAATCACAATCTGCCATCACTTGCCTCCTTTCCTCAAGGTTCTATTCACCGACTACGGTAACGAAGAAGTGGTTTCCATCGCCAACATCCGTGCCCTTGACGAGCGGTTTCAGAAGGAAGCTCCCTTCGCCATCCGATGTCACCTGGTGGACATCCTTCCTGCGGGAGGCACGGCAGAGTGGACCAAGACGTCCTGTGACTTCTTGGAAGAAAGGCTGAACGATCTTGAGTGCTACATCTGTAAAAAGGTATGTCAAAAGTACCACTTAAAGCATATCTGCACTAGTTGGGCAAGGAGGGATTAGACCTCTCTGCATGGTCACAGACAGGTGGTTATCTCATAAAATCAGCTCTCAATTAACATAAGAAAAAGGGGATCATCGGGGACCAATGGTCACTGATTAGCATTGTTTGCTATATGTTTGCGATAATGCTACATTTTGAATGAAGAAAGCTGAAGACACCTTTTGAAAGTAATAAGGAAAGATAATGTAGGTAGGGATGCTTTTGTGAATGAGAGTTAAATCCGTAAAAATAAATACATGATTTAAAAAATATATGTTTCTTGAAAGTGTTACCTCTAAGAAAGTGCTACCTTCAGGATGAGGTAGTACAAAGATCTCTCTTGAAAGTTGCTTGGATATTTTAAAGGTATTTGGTTATGACTCTATAAATGGCCTGGTGTGCTGGATATGTAAGAAGACAGGACAAAGATATCCATAGACGGTTTCTTGAGGAGTTGGACATAATGAAGGATGCTACTTTTTGTACAAAATTATGACAAAGATGTTCCTTTGAAAATCACCTTGTTTCTTTTTTCTGATTCTCAGGGTGACATTGAGAAGAATTCTCTCCCGATAGACCTTCTCTATGAGCTGACTAATAAAGAGAGAGTAGCGAGAGAGTCTGCAGAAGATTTAGCAAGCATCGCGGAGCTCCTTGTTCAGAAAGGCTTAGCGCTAAGAAAGAGGTAAATAGTTAATATCTTTCTTAACTTGTATATAACAAAAATTACAGAAGGTGGGACATGATAAACGTGAGATTTGCCCTGATTTAATGTAAGCTTAGTCACCCAAACATAAACATTTATTTGCTCTGCTGAGTAGATTTTATTTGGAATGGAATACTTCTCATTAGTTGCTTTCATTGTGGTTGCTCAGGACAAGTCTTGAACGATTATGAAATATGTAAAAAAAATTATACCTCCACCACCGAAAGTGTTGCCAGAGGCATTTTGCTTTCGGGTTGTTGGTCCTGCTTTACGTTACAGCGATAACCCAAGAATCATTGAACGAATTTTAACAAAACTTGATGAAGGGTGTATGAACAATCAACAATGAACCGATTAGATTCTTGGTGTAATAGGTCGAAAGTCACAGGGACATAAAAATGTTAAAAACTCCTTTAAAAATATAAAAGCATCATAGTAATTCAAACCTAAGTTGGATAAAGTATATATTCATGCTATAAAGTTTCACAGCACCCATGGTAATCTGGTTT
Organism: Strongylocentrotus purpuratus; assembly: GCF_000002235.5. Classification (NCBI taxonomy): domain Eukaryota; kingdom Metazoa; phylum Echinodermata; class Echinoidea; order Camarodonta; family Strongylocentrotidae; genus Strongylocentrotus; species Strongylocentrotus purpuratus. Next base: position 20,838,230 of record NW_022145607.1, on the reverse strand, counting down.
CTGGTGAAATGTGCGGAAGGGAGAATTACATGGAGGGCGAAGGCAGTCAAATTGCTCATGTCTTTTTTTAAGAAGCTAGGTAATTAATTTACTTCATGTTCTTGCTCTTAAGATCTTCAAAGGTATGAAAAAAGAAAGATTACTATCAAAACATTGTTAACTACTCTATAACTTCAGCATGTGATCTGCAATATTTTGTACATGGGGATGTGTTGGTGAGTGATTAAAGACATACATGTAGTACAAGGTCATTTGCATGTCTAGTTTTACAATTGATCAAAATTACATCTGAGAAACATAACAAATAATTCTATCAATATTTTAAAAACTGAAAATTTTTAGTTATTACAGTTACTAGATTTTTTTTCTAAGAATCAGACAACTGATAGTATCATATATAAAATCATTATTTAAATTCATTCTTTTCTCTCTACAGGCGAAAGGTGTCAACTCCAGAAGTTCACAAGAATATTGCAACTCCTCATGTTACAGCCAAAACACCGCCATCCTACCACCCTACCACCACCACCACCACCACCACCACTTTGAGTCCCAAAACAAACTCTGACCCTGTCACACCCCAAAGCAGTGGTGTAAGCTCCCTCAATACCACCGCCTCTCCCACCTCCCTGGACGGCCCCACCACGCCCGATGAAGGGTGTCCCGCGATGCCCGCCGACTCTGCGCTGCTCCTGGATGAATATGAGAACTTTGAGGGGACCGGAATCCAGGAGATACTCCCCCAGTATCCAGCCCCGCCCTTGCCGACGCTCTCCCAGCTACAGCTGATCATCACCTTTGTGAGCGACAATGCAATCATCTATGGACTAGATGTGGATAGATGTAAGTCATGATACCAGGTGCTTCTCTGTAATACTGGTAAAATAGTCCAACCAGTCTTTAAATGCCACCAGGGTGAAGAGGTTGCTCTACACGGTAAAATCTAATCTAATCTAATCTAATCTAATCTAATCTAATCTAATCTAATCTAATCTAATCTAATCTAATCTAATCTAATCTAATCTAATCTAATCTAATCTAATCTAATCTAATCTAATCTAATCTACATGTTAATTTAGTAGCCTTGTGTTGTTTTTAACAGTTTTTGGAAAAAGCATGCAAAAATAAAAATAAAGGAATATATTGTGAATCGTGTAGTAGATTGGTTACTTTAACCCCTGTTAGAAAATCCACGACTGCTGCTCGATTGCTGCAGAAAGCGCCATTGATACCTTTGGTACTTTAACAAATATTTTATCCATTGGCAATATATTTTAATAATCTTTCTGCATAACAAAGTAACTATTAACTCTTAAGCTGCCACCCATACAATGCAACCAGTGCCACAGTGCTAATTCCTATTGTGCCACAGTGCTAATCTCCTGCGTGCCAAGTTAATTTTAAGGTTGGTTCAAGTGCGTGTTATTTAAATCTTTACAAAAAACAAATCGCTGAATTACTCGAGAAAATCCAATCTGACTGTTGTATACAAAGACGCGTAATCCAAAGCCGATAATCTGATGCACGCGATGGTACTTTCAATAGCGCTGCAAAAGCACTCAGCACGGTGCAATGGGCATGAACAATAACTGTTATTACATCTGCGCGCTAGCGTGCACAAAGCACCGTAGCGGTGGCTCGCTAGCATGAACGTGGCTTTCAATCGATAGCACGCTCGCGTGCACATGGCACTATAACAATAGCGCGCTAGCAGTCTCATGGCAGGATAAGAGTTAACTTTAATTTTGACCATGTTCATTTATTCATTATTTATTATTTATGTGGCACTTTCAAGAAAAATAACAATGAAACAATATAATTATGGTGATTACAAAATTAGAATGACAAAAATTATACAAATAAAAAATTTTGTAGCAATATTCTGAGTGCAAAAGATGGCGGCCAGGGAAGAGGAGAGCAAACCTAAACACTGTATTAAACCGTAATCACTGCCCAGCCAACTGATGCACGCAGAAGACTGGTAAAAAATATATCATAATGATAAGGACAAATAAAGAGAGTAATAAATCAAGGATAAACAGTACAAAATATATCAAGGAAAGGCACAAGCAAATGTAATGCCAATACAGAAATACAGAAGTACAGATTATATACGACATTAGAAAATTCACAAATTCAATAATATGATAGCATTGTCATTCTCTGTCTCTGTACTTTTTATGTTGTTACAGTTGAAGATTTTCAGCAGATGATGGCTGCCCAGCAAGTAGCCTGTAACAGCCAGAAGCGTAGTCCTCCAGACCCCAGCTCCCTCTCCCTCTGCCAATGCGTGTGTGCTAGATTCACCCTGGATGAACAGTGGTACAGGGCAAAGATCATCGGTATCACCGAAGACACTGTTCGGGTAGGTTCCTTGAACTATGTTTGTGTGTCTGAAAGAAGGAGGGGAGGGGGGCAAATGTACTTTTGCTTGATTCATTTGTGATACATTTACCCTAGATGAACAGTGGCACAGGGCGAAGATCATCGGTATCACAGAAGACACTGTTCAGGTAGGTTCCTTGAACTATGCTTGTGTGTTTGAAGGGAGGGGGGGGGGGGGGGGGGGGGTGTACTGTAGGGGGAGGTGTCTACATGGAATTTTGCTTGATCCACCTCGGACAATCATCGATATCACCAAAAACACATTTGGTTTAGATTAGTTTGCAGAGTGTGTTTTTGTGGTTTGTGATAGATTTACCCAAGATAATCAGTGGTACAGAGCTGCAATTTCGGATGGATAGCTTCCTTCTATAATGTCTGTGTCTGTGTGGTATTTAAATTCACATTAAATGGCCAGTGGTAAAGGGCACAGCTCATTGGTATCATGAAATATACTGTCAGGGTAGGTTCCATCAAGTCTCACTCCATTAACAAAATACGAAAATTTGGATTTATTTAAACTATGTTCTAATCCATAAAGCATCAGATTCAGACTTTTTTTTAAAGCCCCTCTGCACTAGTTTGGCCAGGAGGGATGAGACCACCCAGCGTGGTTACTGACAGGTGGCTATCTCATCAACTCAGCTCTCAATTAACATAAGAGAAAGAGGATCATGGGGGATCAACGTGTAACGCTTAGGCATTGTTGGCTATTTAGAGGGCGTAAGTAGCTTTAAGTAGTGCAGTGGGGCTTAAAAGAATCATGACATTTGTATTTTTTTAATCACAAGAATTTATTTTTTGTTGCTTTTCACAAACAGGTAAAGTATGTTGACTTTGGAAACTCAGAATCACTGCCTTTTGATCGAATCAACCCAACACCGTTCCAGCTCAATGTACCCCAATACAGCAGGGAATGTGTCCTCTATGGAATACAGCCGGTAAGTGGACGCTTTCCCTTGGGAAATGGTTATGTGATTGCAGGAAATTTTTCTAAGCTATTTTGTTTTAAAGTACATATTCATTGATTTTAAAAAACTAACTTTATTTTCATTATTGCAAACAAGGGTGTCGATTTGTATCCTTGGTTGGGGGGGATGATAGGTGCCAAAATATTTTCGGCAATGGATCAAGGCAATCAAGAGGTAGAAGCGTGTGGCAAGTTGCACCCCTCCCAAGCGCGTAGCCAGGATTTCATTTTAGGGGCGGTAGTGAGCACGCGAAGCGCGGTCCCTAGGGGGTTGCGTGCAGGGAGGGGGAGTCCCCCCCCCCCCCCCCCCCCCCGCGAAGCGCGGAAGCTTTGACGTTTCACTAAATTATTAGAGAAAGAAGACGATTCGTTGGACCGTTCTCGATTCTTAATCCTTGTTTGAATCAAGTTCCCCTTCCTCCGCGCATAGCGCGGAAGCTCTGACGTTTCATTAGATTATTAAAGCCAGAAGACGATTCGATGTACCATTCTCAACTCTTAATCCTTGCTTGAATCAAGTTCCCCTTCCTCCGCACATAGCGCGGAAGCTCTGACGTTTCATTAGATGATTAAAGAAAGAAGACGATCCTATGTACCATTCTCGACCCTTAATTCTTGTCTGAATTTATTTTCGCCCATTCCTGCGCGAAGTGCGGAAGCTTTCACATTAGTGAAAGAAGACAATTTGTTGTATCGTGTCCTTCATGAACTCAGTTTCCCCCTACCGCGCAAAGCGCGGAAGCTTTAACGTTTCAATAAATTATTACTCTTAATTCTTGTCTGTATTCATTTTCGCCCATTCCGCGCTTAGCGCGGAAGCTTTCACGTTTCATTAAATTATTCGTAAAAGAAGACGCTTCGTTGTATCGTGTACTTTTGACGTTTCATTTGATTATTACGCTTAATCCACGTCTGAATTCAGTTGCCCCCTAACAGCTTTGCCCTTTTCACTGAATTATTAGAGAAAGAAGACGATTCGTTGTACTATTCTCTATATTAATCCTTGTCTGAACTCAGTTTTCCCACTGAAAATAATTTGTGTTACAAATAAGTTGTGACATAATAATCTTTCTCCAAAAATGAAAAATCTTTTAGGAAATATCAGGAAATAAAACGAGTGAAAAAAATAAAAATAAAGATACAATGACGTGAATTTTAAAAAGGATGAACGGAAACAACATAACAACTAGAGAACTATTTTATAAGTCATACTAATGTCCGAAAATCTTTCTCCTTGTCTCCGATCTCATCACGAAATTGTCACAGAGTTCAGCTATGTTTACACTGTCCAGGATTGTCTGATGTGCATTGTAGATTGCTATTTTTGCGTTTCGCGCTTAACATGTAGCTCGTTGCTTTTTGACGCTGCGTCTTTGCATTTGGCGCACTGCATTTCTATGATGCTGTTGATTGAACAAATTGAATAAATTCATCAATTCCTGATGAAGCCGTATGAGCGAGAATTCAATTTATTCTTGTCTCATATACGGTTGTCTTATTTACTTCGTATACATGTATGTATTATGAAAATGAGAAAGCAAAATGGTCATCTTGCGAGTAATAACCATTAACTACTCTCATCGGGCTCTCATCCTTAATTTTTCTCTTCATTTTTTTTTTTTTCTGATGGTGAATTATTGGGGGGGATGATTGTACAGGCCATCCCCCCCCCCACCTGAAATATTGGAGGGGATATATCCCCCCATCCCCCCCCCCCCCCGAATCTCTTGTATATCCCAGCTGCTCTGGAGGTGGTTGTATTTGTATTTTTATAAATCACCCGTTATGTAGTTGACCTAAAACTTGTACGATGGCCCTTTGTTAGCTTACCAGTTTCTAGTGATACATTAGTTGACATATTTGTGATTTTCTTTGAATTTCACCTTTAACATTTTGTACACAAAGAGGTTAAGTTCATTGTTATGTAATGGGAATATTAACTGAGATCATACAATGCTGGATACGAGCCTATGAAAGTTGTGGAGTCATTCATGTATCCACAAGTAGTGCATTCCATACAGATTACAGGTGGAAGTATTCTATATAAAAGGGTATTCTTAAAAGTCTTTTAAAAGCGAAACAAAAGTTATTCATAAAGCACCCAGTGGTGGATCCAGGAGGGCACAGGGAGTATGTGGCCCCCGGCCAAAAAAAAAATGTTGGAATCAGCCCCAAATTCGCAAAAAACGTACTGGCAAACAGAGACCCCCCCCCCCCTCCCCCAACTGAGCGAATTTGCGGCCGGGGCGATTATCAAATATTCGGGAGCATAAAATTTTTTTTAAATGTGCTCTTACCCCCCCCCCCCCCCCCCCCCCCCACTTATTCAGCGGCTGGCTGAGTCGTTGCGATTTTGGGGGACCAACAAAAAATATATATATATATATCCTCTTACCCCCCGTGTGATGGTTTCAAAGTTTGTTTTAAGTTTTCTGTTTCATACATATACACATACGTCCCATTTATGATTTAGTTTATCTCAAGTGCTCCTGTATTAAACCAGATCTTTAGATGCCCTTTAAGTAAGGAATACATGCACATGAAAATTATCATACCATGGATCGGTTATTTGTAGGATCATTGTTTTGATTGTTCAGTGAAACCTGTCTATAAAAACCACTCAAGGGAGAAAAGCAAAGTAGTCTTTATAGGCAGGTGGTCTTCATGTACGGGTTCATTGATTACATGTTCCCATGAGAAATCATTTTCAAGGGGAAACAAAATTGCCTTTATCGACAGGTGGTCTTTCTATACAGGGGGTCGCTATGTTTGACTGTAGTGAGATTATATAAGGTCGGGATATAATGCATAGAGTGCAAGCTAAAAATGCTTTCATTATACAACTAACTATTCTCCAATGCTCAAGATTATGGTAATTATTATCTTAACCCAAAGTGTGAAAATAGTTACAGTGAAACGTGTCTATAAATACCACTCAAGGGAGACAAGAAAAGTTATTTTATTGTTTCAATGAGGAGCCATTTTCAAGGGGCCAAAAGGGCCTTTATAGACAGGTGGTCACTAAATCAGGTTTGACTATACTGTAAGATACCCCTACTTTATTTGCATATAAGTAAAAAGACAAACATTAAAACACTTTTCAAGGTTCACAATCCATAAACTTTATCCAGGACTGTTTCAATAGTGCATGTACAAGTAAAACCATCATTTCATCATGATAATGCTACTTGTTTTGTGGAAAGGACATGTACCTTTATCAGTCAAAGAATACGGTCAAACAAAGAGCTGATACCACAGACACCACACGCATAATCCACACTTATACCCCGTTCAGACTACACTGTACCTATATTCATTGTATGATTATACGATTTAGTAATTGATTTTGCCCTATACCTGTAGTCTGAACGTCATATAACAAAATGTATAACAAAAAGAATAGTGAGACCCATGTGAGAGCACCGCTTTGAACAAAAGCTTGATAAAGAAACAGGGTCCCGCTCTCATCTGAACGTCGTGTTGTATAAAAATCGTATTACTGGGCGAGTCTTATGACTATGAGCGCTCACTGATGACTGGCTAGCTGTCGTGTGAACTGACCTCTTCAAAACTAGTTGCTTTCAGTATGACGTTGCTTTTAAACAATGTTGTTATTCAGTCTGTACCTCTCTTTTTGTGCTGTACGATGATTCTTGTAATAGTTTTGAATTCCGTCCAGTCTAAACAGACTACTTGTTTGCCTCTAAATCTTTCTCATTCATCCCCAAAACACTGATCTAGAGAAGTGATGCAACGCCAATATCTCACCCTCCGGAAAAAAAGATATCATGTTTTAAATTTCTATGTATTTCAGATTGTCCATTTAGTGCAATTTTTTAGAATTTGTTTTAGAGAAAAGTCCAGCCCTACTAGTAATGATTGATGCATGCCTTCGGGGCTAACTAACTGTATTTATTTGTAATGTAATTATTGAGTTTGAAAATTAGGTTTCCCACTAGATTTTGTGGAGGATAGCCGCTCAACAAAAGTAATCCGGCTTTGTATATGATGCGCAGGAAAGTCTGATTTTTCTTCTCTGAAAGCCTTGGTATTTATTGATGTTTCTAAATATATATGTATTTGTGGTCAATAAGGAATTTCTTACGTAGAATGAGATTTTGTTTTGCTCAAGAGAACCTGGTATTAGAGACAAAGTGAGCAACTTACAAAACAGCAATGATGGAGAATGCCTGCCGGTTGGGATTATTGTAATTAAATTTAGTAGCCTTGCATTGTATCGTATTTTACCTTTTGAACTCACTAGCTATTAGAAAAAGGTTGCGAAAACCTTTAGTAGATGTCTGAAAAGGTTGACTGAAGAAATATGCTCAGAATTCTCACATGATAACAATTATAGCTAGCTCACCAGCACTGTCTTTCACAATATTTTACAGAATTTTGCACATCATGCTCCTGCAATGGTTGCTCTGGACACAGTTTCATACAGTTAAAAGAAATAATTACCATAAATGTTGGTCTCAATGCTTTAGCTAAACATAATCCTTATCCTTACCCTTTCCAAACCTCATGTCTTTGGTGAAATAAATTCCAGCGCAATTGACACCAGGAAATATCAAAAATTGTAAATCTGTAGATTTGTGACCATGATTTGTACGTCCCTTGAGAGACCTGTCAGTAAATGGTGAGAGCAAACAGTGGCATGAACTGCCTGCCATAATTAAGACCAACTTAAAGTCAATCTTAGTCTTTCTGAAACACTCCCCAGAGCAATTTTTGGATTACCTATTTGACAGCAGGGGCTTTTAATAATATACATGTCGTAGGAGCATTGAGATAATGCAGGTATATGAAATATAATGAAATTAATTATTAATTAGAAAAGGATTCATTTATAAAGCATGAATAATAAACATGTAATTAATTTAGTTATTTTGTCTAGCTTGTAACAGATGACATCCGTACAAGTTTCATGTATCAACATCAACAGGAAAGTTTTTCTTTCCCTTTTGGGTAACAGTGTTTAATACTGGATTGGGTTTATGGGAAGACAGCTTGATATGTTTTCATCTACATGTAGATCATAACATCTGTAAAAAGTTAAAAAGTTAAAATGAAATTAAAATTTAATCCTAAGGTACCAGTCTGAATACACATTACGTTAGATTATCACTTGAGGGGATTCTTTTAACCCAATGCTTACCGTAATTTGGTTGATTATGTATTAAGCCTATGGAAATGCCAGAACTCAGCAGTCAGTTGATTAAAAGATGATTGTTTGTATCTATCAAGGCAAGCAGTTTTCCATCTTCTAAGTAGGATCCTATTGATTTTCTTCTCCACAGTATCTGTCCGCAACTACCGCAAGGCAATCTTTCTTCTCATCACACGCACAAGCAGTAGGATTAGCACAGTTAGCAAAGGATGGCTAATTGGGTGTATGTTTCATTCTATTGACGTATAATTTACTTAGTTAACAAAGCTGTTTGCGTTTTTGTTTACATGGTATTCAGTACAATTGAGTAAAGGACCTAGTAGATGTGAAATTAGGACACCATAATAAGGGTTTAATTCACACTATTCTTGGAAACTGCATCTTCTGTAAAATCCCCCAATTGCTTTAATTATGCCATAATTGCCACTCTCTCTCTCTTGTTGATTCAATTTGCTATTTTTGTTTTACTTTCGCTAGCCCATTTTTTTCTTCATTTTACAGTGGGGTGGGGGGGGGGGGGGGGAGGTTGCTTGAAAGATGAACATACTGTATCACGTGCTACCCAGTCCTCAGGCATAGATTCTACGTGTATTTGACACTTAAAGAGGAGGTTGAGTTCTGGGGAGAGGTGAAAAATAATTTGTGAGCGTGTTCATGTTTATTATGCAAGTGGGGAAGAATATCAGAGAAAAAAAATGTTCCTCAAAACAATTAGAAAGCCTACAGTATGAAGTTCAATAAACTTTGCATTCTACATAGTCTTACTGTTCAGACATGCAGTTTCTCACTACATGTATGACTGACAAGGGTCTGTGACTACAGACTAGGCCATGCAACCTGCCATAATCCAAGTCCAAACATTTCCCATGCTCCCTCATCCCCTCCAAATTTCATGGAATTGTTTTGCTATTCTTTGACATGACACTCGCTAGCTGATGTGTGCCCCAGGGCCGTCATGCCATCATCAAATTGGCGATTGTCAAACCAAATGCATAGGCATCTTTTATTTTTTTATTTTTTTCTAATTCATTTTTTCGATGTAGGTTGGTTGGTATGGGTCCATGGGGAATGACCATATTCATGACCAAGTCTGGTAATCAGGTAAAACGCCATTTTCTTCCTCGGAGAGTCGTGTTCAAGGATAACTCTGTGTTCACACTTTAAGGGTCGCCCTCGGTCATTTCTGATTAAAAGAAAGACCCGCTCACCATACATATATATTATCTAGCTTTATTTGACCACCGAATATCCCAATACCCTGCTGTTGATCAACAGGTTCTTTTTTTATTTAGGTAAAATTACAAAAATTCTGAGAAATGTGGGCGTTGGAGCCAGAAGGGCATTTAAAGGTACTATGTCCCATTTGCAGGCTAAAAAAATGAAAAAGTTAAATTCCAACTGCATTTGAAAGATAATACTAATTTAGAACTTACCTAAAAAAGGTGGGGCTTGAAAAAGTCTTCAAGTGGGAAAATAACGACTATTAGTTGTCAAATCGACTTTTGGGCTATAGAGCCCAAAAGTAATGGTCTTGATTTTCAGACAATTGTACCGAATGGTCATACGTTTTATGCTGCGCAAAGATTCAATCAGTTTAATCTTGGCCATCACAAGAAGTGGGTTATTGATGTAGACAAATGCTCATGTACCCTTTACAACTCTTTTCATGTATGTTATTACCAAAGAAGAAAAAAAGCCAGTCAGTCACTCAATAGTGTCTGACAGTGAAGTCTAGCAAGTAAACGGGTTTCCTTGCATAATTTGAATATGAGGACACTGCTAACGTTTAAATTTCACAGATAGGACATACATGACATATTCATAATTCCTGCAAAGTTCTACAGAATTTGAGGTTGGCTGCAAAAGGGACATAGTACCTTTAATATACATGTAGAGTGTAGCCCTTCTGGCTTTGAAGAGACAAAATATTTTTAGGGGAAGGCCAATTTCTTACTAGGATGGCTTCATAGCTTTGTTCACTCTTCAGGATACAGAAAACGTTTTGTTTCTTACTTGACAGTATATACATGTAAGAGCTTAAATTCACTTCTACATGATGAACAAGTCGTACCTAGGATAAATACAAATGAAAGCGCTTTTTATCTACATATACACTGTATAAGATCCTCTGTTGTTGTTTTGGATTTTCGATATATGTAACAAATTAATTACCGTAGATTAACAGTTAATTTTCGCTCAGCTGCCCTAATAGATTAGTCCCTTTGTATTGATTACCCAAAATAAACAGTTTTTATCTGGAATTTTTAACAATTGATGAATAATTGATTTTAGATCTTTGCTGTGACTTGTTCTATTTATATGTTATATGACATTGATTGTTGTCATGTATATTTTCTGCTATTTATTTAAGTTAGTATTGTCTGTTGGGAGCCAGGGGAGTACAAATAATCAAATAATTCCCCTTGCTCTCAACAGAGAGGTTAAATTACATGTATATTACATTGTTATGTTATTTATGTTATTTGTAGTTAATGTCTATGATATGTTAATGTATTGTTATATTTATACAAATGTGAGCTGTAAAACAATTTTTATGCCTTCTTTTTATTTTGTGCATGACAATAAAGAAATTCAAGAAGGCTTCGTGAATTGTGTAGTTTAAATTTTTATTTTCGATATTCAACATCTTTCGTTCAAAAAAAAAGCTTGTTAAGTTATATTTGGAAGTTAAAGGCATAGAAAAAACTTTGTTGAAAAATAATTTGTTTACCCACTTTCTGCATTAAAAGGGAATGCCGAAGTTACACATCTAGATGCTTTTGTTGATTGGAATTCTCATCTTAATAAAATATCTTGACTTTTATGGGCATTGTATACTGTCTGGAACAGCCCAACATTTTTGATGAATATTCTATTGAAATTCATGATTATTGTAGTCTTAAGGGGTATGCATTGTATACAGGTGCAAGAACATTTTTTTTAACTTCTTATAATGATAGGAATGATACATGTTAGTGCTGTAGTCAAACGTTTAACCGTCCGGTATCCGACCGCCCATGGCGGATTCCGTTTTCAATTGGACGGTTTCGTTTTCCCGATTTTTTTTTTTTTTTTAATATTTTTTTTTTTTTTTTTTTTTTTTTTAATATTTTTTTTTTTTTTTTTTTTTTTTTTTTAAGTTTCGATTTATGCCCCTCCACCTGGCACTATGCCTGGCAATGTCTCCCAGCTCAGTAATTTGTGTGTTGACTCACCACTCCAAAACTAGAACAACACTCCAATTTGTCTGTCATCTTGGTTTGAAAGTAATCTATGTAATAGATCTCATCTCAATATGTAGTTTATAATAATAATTCATCCAACTTTTACACAAGGTTCTGTCCTAGGTCCTCTACTGTTTTTAATTTACATTAATGATCTTACACATTCTTCTAAAAATAACATTGTTACTATTATTTGTGACAAGTTCACAAGCACAAATCGGCCCCTTTAAATGCACCTCGCAGTTAAATGAAAGTTGCCGACAGAGTCGGTAAAAAAAAAAAAAAAAAAAAACGATTTTTTTTTTTTTTTTTTTTTTTTTTTTTTTTTTTTTTTTTTTTTTTTTTTTTTTTTTTTTTTTTTAATCGTTTAACCGAAAACCGTCCGGTTTTGACTGGCGGTTAAACGGAATTGGAGATATCCGTGATGTTACAGCGTACATATACATGTAGATGTAAATAATAATAATAAATAAATAAATAAATAAATAAATAAATAAATGAATGAATGAATGAATGAATGAATGAATGAATGAATGAATGAATGAATGAATGAATGAATGAATGAATGAATGAATGAATGAATGAATGAATGGATGGATGGATGGAGATAGATAGATAGATAGATAGATAGATAGATAGATAGATAAATAAATAAATAGAATAATAATAATAGTAATAATAATAAATAAATAATATACGTGTAGATGTACACTGTAGAACTTCACATATTTCACTAAAAAATATTTGATTAACAGAGCTTTAGTAGACCCACCATAATGAGGCACTCGAGCATTACAAGAATTCTAGTATCTTCCTACCCTGTTCCCATTTTCTTTACCAGGGTTGAGAGAGGACAATTCAGGATAACTTCTTGCCATCGGACACTATTGGCCGGTGGCCGGAATTTGAACCATGTGCCATATAATCCTTTGTCCACTTGCTTAAGCACAAGACCACAGCATCTCTTGACCTTGGATACTTTTCTAGTTTAAATATTACCCATGTGACTTTGAGTTGTGATAGATGAAATGTCTTTGGGGAATAAGATTCAATTTGGATGAAAGGCAAGTAGTAATCGAATTTTCTTGGAAATTGCGTGTATTTAGGTAACATGATTACTCTGAGGAATATATGTTTCTTTTCAATTTGGAGCTTACCTATATTTATGATAAAGGTGATTCTGGGACTGTCCCTACATATATGTCTTAGGTAAAGATGTAAAAGGGAAAAGTGATATGTGTGGCCAGCCCTCCCCCTATAAAATAATTATATCAAAAAATGCCTGTCGCACAGATTAGAATTACACGTACATGTATGCAGACAACCAATGCAATGAAACATTTGTGAGATTTTTTTTTTTTTTAAGGTTTTCTTCTGAAAGGTGTAAAATGATTTCCAAAATAATTTCTTTTGTTTTAAGAAAAAGCTATGAAAATACAATATTTTTTGTACTGTTTTTTATATCAACATAAAAGTATTTTGGTTTGATTTCATTTGATGCGAAATGACTTTCTGAGAGGTTTCTTTTTTCCTTTTAGTCCCAATTCTGTACAAAGAAAAGTAAATTGTAGATCTACATGTACATTTGTACATGTATATATGGAAACACGAGCAGTTACATGTACACTGTTTTAGAAAATCTGTTGTGCATCCATGTACATTGTAAATGTGTTTTGCATCATCAGCAGATGAAATCTACCGTATTTGAAACTACTAAAATTAAATTGAGGATACTCCCTTTTTGGGGGTGTAAATTATGATCCCTTAAGGTCCCTTGCTGGATGATACTCATTGCATCGGTTAGGAGCAAAAGGGCATCAAGTCTGTGTATAAATATACAGGTTTTTATACCCTTCTGGCTCTCAACAGACGATACATCAGTCTTGAATGCAAACGCAACCAAATTATGGGTAGATTGTACTCTGAAAGACTTGCATTTTACCACCAAACACCTAATTGTTACCCTTTATTCAGGTGCATTGTACATGTAGATCCAACTTGTTGCCCTCGTTTTCTTCTTCCTTCCTTCTCCACACTGCTGTGTAATTATGTTATCTTCTCCCAGCCAGTCACCCAGGATGACAGGTAGCCTCAAGGGCACCACAAAGTCCATGGGTGCCCTGAATGTAAACATACCCGTAAAAGGGGCGGACTGCCCCCTTAACCCCCACCAGGGTCATTACCCCCGGACCCCCATTTAATTGTCCTCCTTTTGGGGAATTTCTCTCTCTCTCTCCCCTGTCTAAAGTAGATATAAAACTATCAGTAGAGGGATATTGTCATATTAAAGCCAGAACAGCATTTAATTTTATTCGCACCTCACTCCTGGCTCACTTTTTACACTCAGCAGACATTCTATCATCAGTTTAGGAGCCAAAAGTCATTAGCCTCTCTCAAGTCAATTAGTCAATTAGTCAATCCCTCTCAAGACAGAATTGATTTTTAGGGCTAGAATAATCACAAAGTTCTTCAAATTGGCAACATATTGCTACATTCTTAGAAATGTTTAGAATATAATGACTGAAAGACTCACATTTTACCAAATACTACCCTTCACTCCGGTGCATAATAGATCCAACTTGTTGCCCTCGTTTCCATCTTCCATCCTTTCCCCACTGCTGTGTAATTATGTTATCTTCTCCTAAGCCAGTCACCCACGATGACAGGTAGCCTCAAGGGCACCACATAGTCCATGGTGCCCTCAGCATATGTAAACATGTGGGAGATCCAAGCTAAACCCTCCTGCGGCTCTCTTTAATTGCCCCACATGAGCGATTAACCCTGTAAACACCGTCACCCAGTTGTCAATTAGATTATATTGCTCCCAATAAAGGTTCATTCAGATATGGCCTGGTAAACAGCCGCCCAAAAAGAAAGAAAAGAAAACGCCATGATTTGTTTGCGTGTAGATGAATGGCAACCGTGCACAACTACATGAGCTTCTGGGCATATTCACTGATCTCTGTGTTATAAGGTACAGAAATATGAAGCGAATTGCACTTTACGTTCGTTATCATAAAACAGCAGCAGTTTTGTTGTGCCATATCTAGGGACACTGATTTTCCGTTTCAAAAAATGGCCTTTTCCGTTTCAGAAAATCTGGAATTCCGTTTCAGGTGGGCTGAAAAATGGAAATTCCATTTTGCCATAGACTTTGTACACATGAAAAAACTAAAATTCTGTTTACATAAGATTTTCATTAAAACATGAACTTGCAGGGTACAAATGTACTATTAAAGCCGCCACCTTTGACAAGCCACTGATAACCACTCAAAAACATACGGACGGGACTGGATAAACTTGAAGCAAAATACTAGTGAAAATATAGACCCCTACGGGCCCGAGAGTCTAGGCTAGACCTACGAAAAATTATCAAATGTTTAAATTTACCAACTTCAAATTCGAACTTAGACAAGCAGACTAAAGTCAGCGGAATGTGTCAGAACACGACATATTCCTGACGGAAAGGATGAGTACCGACGTCAACGAAAACATTTCAGTCTTGGCTGTCATGTCCGCGATCGATCGATGTTAGGCGCACATGCCAGCCCCTTTTTCGAACTGTACAACAGCGTGAGTACAATCTCGCCGCACGTAGCGCCTGCTGCTGGCGTGTGTGTGCCTAGTATTACGTCTACGTAATACTAGGCGCCTAGCTGGCATAATAGGATCGTTTCGCTGCTATTTGTACCGTGTATTGTGTCACGATCTCTATTGGTCCAGCGAAACAAAATGGCAGCGCCCGGTCTCCTAAGAATCTGACGAATATCGCTAAATATTCGGAATTATTAACCATGATTTGAGGCCCAATATTTTTTCACTGCATAACGAGTCACAAAAATAGTGTAAGTTTTACGATTTTCTTCTTGAAAATGAAAAGTTTTGAGGTAAAAGGGGTTTTCCGCGATTTTCCGTTCGAAATTGCATTTTCCGTTTCAAATGGTCAATTCCGTGAATAGACCAGTTCACGGTTAGCACATTACTGCAATGACCCCGAATATCCACAGATCTTCGAAACATGAAGAGGTCCCACTTTGTACATTTTGAAATAATCACTCCTACAGCGATGGAGGTGCTATATAAATATCCTTTGTTTCCCCTTTTCAAAGAATCCTTTTTGAAGAATACTTCCACCTATCATGGAGTGCACTGAATGTGCATGAATGAATAATGTTACATAACTTTCATGAGCACGTATCCAGTATTTCGTCTCCGTGTATTTCAAAATTTGTTCTGCAATGACCTTTATCTGCTCATGCTCAGACTGCAACCGTGAACTGGCTTATTCCGTCCGTTTTCCGTGATCGCGGAAAATCAGTGTCCCTACATATCTGAATGAGGCCTAATGCTTGACACATTACTCTATTTATTTGATTTTTATACTGTAGAAGTACATGTTCATGTTCATGTTGATGCATTTGGACAAAATATTTTGTTGTTGCAAATGTTCTCCAATTACATGTTAACCTTGTCATTTAATGTTCCTTTTGCTTTAAAATTTGGATACATTCACAAATACATACAATTCATATACCAAATAGCATCTACATGTACATGTACCTTTAGCTCTATTTTCTATTAATGAGATAATTGAATGAATTTTTTGGATAAGTGGTTGTCAGAAATTCATAAATCATGGTCTACAAGACATCTAAAGTAGATATGAAGTTATCATTAGAGGGATATTGTCATATTAGAGCCAGAACAGCATTTAATTGCATTGGCATTTCACTTCTGGCTCTCAGCAGACATTCTATCATCAGTTTAGAAACCAAAGGTCATTAACCCTTTCAGGACAGGGTGGATTTTTAGGGCTAGAATAATCACAGCATTCTTCAAATTGGCAACAATGCTATTTTTCTTTTAATGCTACATTGTTAATAAAAATTAATGTCTCTACAAATAATATACATGGGCGAGAATGTTTTTGATAAGTTGGCAAAATGGCAAATTTTGATTGAAAAACAATGATTTTGAATCTCTCAAAGTGTTGCTAATTTAAGGATTTATACGTTCCTTATTTCTGGCATCAAACACATTTAATATACTGTAGTCATGCATCAAACGTGGATGCAGTTTGTGCAGAAATTTGTGCCCATGAATCTAAAGTTATTGATCCAACCAACAAAATGTGGAATGGTTGTTGTGAAAGGGTTAACTGTATCTTCAATTACATGAGAGACAACATTGCCAGAGGTTTCCCTGGAGCTCCAGACTAAGGATAATAGATGTCTGGTAGACATTTTAAGAAAGTACAATAGATTCGCCCCCAACATGAATCTCATGTGAGTTTCACATAAGCCTTTAGCCCTGTAAACAACCATCATTTGTCATCAGCTAGATTGGTTTGCTGCCAAAATGAGAGGGTCAAATTAAATTGAGGCTGACATATTTCTCTTTTTGGTTGACTTTTATTGTTATATGTGGAGGAAACATTCTTTTATTAGATTATCCTGTTCTAGAAAATTTCTCAACATTGTCAAATTTGTTTTCTTCTTGGGGATTTGATGATCTACTGTAGCCAAAACAGACAAATTCTTAACTGTATATAACAATCGTTTACTGAATTGTCTTTTTCTAACATATTTATCAATCTTTAGTAGATATGAATGTACAATGTACTAATTGGTAGCAATTAATTCCCTGTTTGTTTCAGTCAAATTCTTTGATTTACCCCCCCCCCCAACTTCTTCCTTAATCTAAACAAAGTACGGTACATTTCAGGTAGTATCTCTTTTTTTAATCAAAAGAGTTCAGCGAGATGATTGCTGTGAGGATGGAGATGATGATGATGATAATTTTGTTTTCTCTCTCAAACTAGGTTTTTATTTCTATAATTTCAATACATATTACTCAATGATTGAATGAAAAACAAACATTGGCTAAAAATTAAAGTATATTCATCAATTCCTCCAGCTTAGTATTATTTTCTTTGCTATTAAACACATTCATACCTTAAAACCAATCTTAGCATTTTTAGCAACAACTTGAATTGAAAAAACAAAGCATGCAGGTACTGTAAATAACAACCATTGTATGAATGATGATGATAAAGATGATGGTGATGCTTGTTGAACACAGCTGTCAGTGTCGACCTGATATTTGCTCCTGTGATATTTACTCTGCGTTTTACCCATGCAATGTATGTTGTCAAAGATTTGGGGTTAACTGTTAAGGTTAGGGTTACAATTTGGTTTTGGGTCAGGCGTTAGGGTAAGGCGTTAGGGTAAAGGTATAGCATACCTGCCAACCCTCCCGAATAATCCGGAATATCCTGTTTTTCTGGATTTTTAGGACCCCAAAATCCGGAATCTCCCGGATTTTCAAAATTTTGATTTTTTTTTTTTTTTGGTTGTTGTTGTTGTTGTTGCTTAAGCCAAACTAAGCTTGTTTTATCATATGCCGCGATGTGAGAGTTCGCGTATTGCGTGCGTTGAAGGGCTGCATGATTGAGCAGCGAATTTGTATTCGCTTTTTTGCACAGATTTACCGCGTATTGCCAGTTACACTGCCGCTGCATGTGCGAACGCCTGTTAAGGGTACAGATTTCTTATATTCGAAGACATGCCGTGCTAAAAATTCTTAATTCTCATTTTTAAATGTTGGCAGGTATGGTATACAGGTGTAGTTACGGTCCAGAGTTAGAGTCTGGTAATTTGTTAGCTACCAAAGCATGTACAGTGTATCATACAACCCTGGCCACTTCACCCATGGCTCTTTCTCTTTATACAGTCAAACATGCTTTTGTAACCACTTGTATAGAAATGCCACATCTCTATAAAGACCACATATTTTGTTTCCCTTGAAAGTGGTTTCTCATCGAAACATACAGGAACCTGTACATAAAGACCACCTGCCTATAAAGACCACTCTTGTTTCCCTTTAGTGGTCTTTATATACAGGTTTCATGGTATCTCACATTTTCTATGTCTCTTGGATCTCTCAATCTCCCCCCCCCCCCCCCCTAGACAGATAAACTCTCAGTCTCACAGACCTTTAACATGTTAAGCAATTTGATGTTATGTTTTTCCTGTAATTATTTTTGATATTTTCTTACAGTGTATAATATGTTATGTGTGTACTCGTTAATGGGTCATTTTTAATAAGCCAATTAGTGCTTCTCATGATCCCGCCACTACTATTCATATGTATTTGTTGTTGATTTGTAAATTGAATGAAAGTGGGAAAAAATGAATTGAATCAGCTAATAATTTCCTCTCTTTCTTTTTGTAGAAGTCACCAAGTAAAATCTGGTCAGCCAGTGCCATTTCCTTTCTCCTGGAGACATTAGTAGAGAAGACTTGTGTGGCTCATATCAAGGTAAGCAATTAAACCATCCACACCTTTCAGCATGACTACAAAGACTGTTAACAAAATTCAACCCAAGACAATTTCAATAGCCTTGGGAATCATGTTTTGAAATGCGTGGACCGGACAATAGGCCTGTCTTCATCAGCTTCAGTTTGCCAAATAACCTGCTATTTCATACTCGGGATATTATCCCAAAGCTTGAAATTGCGTCTTTACCAGAGCGTTACTTTCGTCAAAAACTTGCTTGGATGGGCGTAAATTCCCAAACAGCGGGATATTTTGGAAACAAGACCAAGATTTCTAGGGATCTTTTCTCAACCAGTTACCCCGCTAATTGCAATTGCGGGCTGAATATGCAAGTTAAATGGCTGATTTGCGATCGGGATAGCTAAAATAACGGGTTATTTGGCAAACTTGAGCTGATGAAGCCAGGCCTAATGGTGATACAATCTAAACAGAGTTTCTATAGGTAATACGATCAGAATATTGAAATTGCCCTAATTTTAATTTCAATTTCAATTCTTAGGATTTGTATTGTTGTTGTGTTATTGATATAGGTATTTTTTTGTTCCTTTGTTTTTAAATCCTCTCTTTACTGTTAGGAGCACCAACAATTTAATGGCAGAATCTCACTTAAATTTGTTTCATAATGTGACAGAGGATGTCATTTAAGACACATTTCTGCAAGGATTTTCAAAACAAATGTGTTTGAAGTCAAATATTGATGAAAGAATACAAAATGTATGTTTTCTGCAAGGTGGCAGACTTGTCAGATCCATTCATTTGTTAAAAAAAACTCTGGGGGAAAGATCCACTAGAGACTCAGTTAAAATGCTTTAGACAGATTATATGTACATGTTTATTGTGAAAAAGAAAGTCTTGAAATGATACATCATGTTACAGGCTTGATCAGGTTCTTTTTTTCATTTTTGCCCTACCCCCCCCCCCCCCGTTTTTTTTTGTGTGTGCGCCCCATTGGTGTTATTTGTTGTGCCCCTTGCCTTTTATTCGTTTTTGTGCACCTTGTGTTTGTTTGTTTTTGTTTTTCTCCTTCAAAACAAGCTTAATCACTATCTGATTTTTATGACAATATGACATTAATGATTAATGTATGGTCATACTCATTAATAACCTAAATATTCATTAATTTCTACTTCTTTCTTTTTCTTTTTCTAAATTAATAATATACCCTCTTTGAGGTACACTAATGAGATAACATAACTCTGATTATGTATTGTTCCCAGCGCGACTTTATATTCTTACTACAAAAATGCAATTACGGTGTAGAAATTGCTCAATTAACTTGGTAATGAACATTTTTTTTTATTTAAGCAGAAGATTAATAAAACAAGAATAATATGCACATGTACAAGCATAATAAACTCATTACAACCTCATTAGTTGTACTACATGTACATGTTTGTCGTAACATGTGTTTTAGAGTTTAGACTAAATAAATTGTAAGCCCAATGAACAATTACATGTAGATGACCAAGAAAAAAAAAGGGCAGTATTTCAGAGAATCCAATTTTGCATGTAATTGTTGTCACTTAAATCTTCTGTTTTTTTGTTTACAAACAAACATAAAGAAAATTAAGAGACAAATTAACTTAAGTATTGTTACTCTATATTAGAACTATAATAAAATAAGAATGACTGTGATGCAAAATCACAAATTTGAGGGATTGTTCATTTTCTTTGAGATGCAAAAACTACAAAAGAAAAAATAATTGGTAAACCAGTCAGGATTATTTTTCCTGCATTCTTTCACTAATGAATAGGACATACTGTACAGTGTAGAAAAAGAAAAGATGATTAGATGTAAGTACCAACTATTATTCTCACTAATTACATGTACATGAACGTATTACAATTAAGAATGTTTCAGTTGACAGACAAGGCTAGTGCTGTCAAACCTGATCTCTCTTTATAATAATAATCATTGCTTAGTAATCAGGTGCAATGCTTCGTATTAAAATTAGTTTACAAAATTTGCTGATGGCGAAAAATGATGGATGTATTAGGTAAAAGTGTAATAATGTGATGTGACGTCAATTCCCCCCTTTCTACAGTGTATATGATTTTTTATTTCTAGGATGAATAAAGAGGTTTTTCAGGCAGTAAAATTGCCTCTTCAATCTCAACTTAATCATTTATGAAGCAGGAAATGAACCCCATCAATGAATCCATTTTGGTGTGATAGATCTTTTCATGGTTTAAGTCTGACTTGGTTTCCATGCAAGAGATTTTTATGTTATCCTTTTATTTTCTTTGCATTATGTAAATTGTAACCCATAAAATGATTAGTAATTTATTTGTAATGTTGATGTTCAATTCTAGCTAGTAGCTACACACAAAGTTTTTTTTGTGAAGATATCCTTATCCTTTTGCTATTTGTCATTTATAAACTTAGGAAATAGTTTATGTAACTCTGAAAACATTCTTATTTCGCAACAGACTTAACTCAGTTTCGTTGACAATCAGCCATGCATGAAGTCTTTCATCTACGGCTGATTGTCAACGAAACAGAGTTATGTCTTTTGTCAACTCTGTTTGCTGCTACGGCAGGCGGGCAGTGAAAACGACTTCGTTTGATAAAATTATGGAAATGCAAGCACTACTTTAAACAAACAGAACTTTGTCATTCCTTGCTCATTTTTCCTGATTGAGGTGTCATGTGAAAGGGCAGAAACTCAACTTTCTAGAAATGTGATTTTCTTCTTGACATTCAGATACTGTCCGCCAAATGACTTTTTGGTTTCCTCTCTTCAAATTCATTTTCATCACTCATGCGTGACATATGCACTATATGAGTTGCATCAAATGAAAGAGGAGGATCTAAACTTTCCAAACATATGTCATTTATCAATTATAATTGTGACTAAGTTATGATAAAACATTGATAATTCTTGATTTCGTTTTTTTCTGGGACGCACTGTATATTCAAGCTTTTTTATTTGCTTTTGAGAGAAAAAATACCCCCTAGCCATTCAGGAAAGAGTATACAAGAAGAAAAATTTTGAAGTAAAAGAGAATGTTCTTCTGGCAACATTAAGATATAATTTCATTCTCAGTGGAACAAAATCAGCTGGATGAAAGGATGTTTTTCCATAGAATTTGTATTCTCTAAGGTGTTAAAATGGAAAAGATAGTTAAGTTTTAGTTCATTTGATGCAGGTTTCTGTCACACAAGAAAGAATTGAAATGAAATCTTGATTGCTGAGAGTAGTGAGAGTGACATAGCTGTTAACATCTCTGTCATACCCCTAGGATAAACCATCCTTCAAGATGATTTTCTCTGAATTATAAATCGTAGAGTGCAGGTTTTTTGAGAAAAAGGTTCACCACTGAAAAACAGTTTCCCCGACCTTTTTAAAAAGGTCCTTTCCTCCTTTATAAAGCAATAAAGCTTTGTTCATACATGTTGGGTTAACTATCTAAAAATGTCAGTGTTCAATGAAACAAAATCAGCTGGATGGAGTCGTTTTTCCCTGTAGAATTTACATCTTTATTAATAGTTGATAAAAATTGAAAATAGAACAGTCCATCGTTCTTTTTGCACAAGAAAATAAAATAGGACAGTGCTGTACTTAAAGATAATTTTCTGTCAATTATGACATTTTATATACTGGTAGTTTATTTGCAAAATGGTTTGTAACTGACAAACATTTTATATACCGGTAGTTTATTTGCAAAATGGTTTGTAACTGACAAACAGTTCTCAAACCTTAAAAAAACAACTTAAGCCTTGTTTTTATACATGTTGGATATGTTACCTACCAGCTATTCCCCGTTCATTTTTATAAAAAAAAGGTTAATGCTTCCCTTTTGAATATCTCTAAAGCCATATTCATACATGCTGGGTAAAGTGCCTATTAAAAACAAACAAACAAACAACAAAACATGGTCCTATAATACATGTAGGTTAATAACTTACATATGAACTCGATCAATGTTTTAAAAACATGTTATTATACTACATGTAATTACTATTGAAAGTTGGACAATAATTGCAACTTTTGAAAAGAAATGCTTATGGCAAAATTAATATCAGTGGGTCATCTTCACATGGATTGTACCATTGGCAGCCTTTTAAATAGGCTCTTGTGTTTGACTCAAGTATACTAGGCCATTTTATGACTGTATATCATATCTTTTTTGAAGAAATGATATACATTTTTGAAAATATATTTCTAAAGGGAGATTCATGGACAGTAAACTACCACAGAAATATACCTAAATAGGAAGTCAGGCTTCTTTATGAAAAGAAAGAACAGGCAAAGAATAATGTCAGTCATAGTCTTTGCAGAATGGTTCACTAAAATATCAGAATGTCCAAACATTTCCTCAAGGACAATTACAGACTGTTTGAATGGATGAAAAGAGCTATGCTTAAAATAAAAATGTCCTTCCTTCAGGCAATCGGTGAAAGAGAAGAGCCATTATCGTTCAATATTTTAGCTATTCCCACGGTGGGAGTGTTGCCCATTGTGTTGTCTATCAAGGATACATTATTCAAAGAGCTGTTTTAAATTTAGTTTTTTTACACCTGCAGTCACATTTTGGGAAGGATAACCTTAATTGTTGTGAACTACATTGCTGACTTATCAGTTATAGAACTTTATCAAATTTTGTATCCACCTGTAAGCGATTCATACAATGGATGAGCGTTAACAATCGCTTTTGACTCTTCCCCCGTGGGACGTGCTGTCCCATTCAATCCCAACCATGGATACATGATTCTTGTGAATTTGACGAAATTTTGTCTTCCCCCCTGCAGGCTATTTGCTTGAAAGATGAACCGTTAACGGTTGAGTTGACCCTACCTACCGGCGAGAGTGTCGTGAGACTGATGCTGAGTAATGGGCTTGTGGAGTTTCTCGCGGACTGCGACGACTTGGATGAAGGGGGACTGGATGACGCAAGCACCATCACAGACGGGACGTCCACACCAGCGTTCAGTCGAGCCATAAGTGAAGTAAGTCGAGGCGTATGGAAGATGCTTGAAGAAACCAATCACCAAATTGGCTCATTTCATTTCTTTCATCCTACTTCTTTTTTTAGTCTGAGTATTAATCTGTAAAGAGAGCAAAGGTAATTCGTATAAAATGATCACTATATTGTTTTTTGTAATATGTTCATCTTTCAATTGTCAATGAACTGCATTTAAATATTGGGTTATGTAGATGGTTTAGGCAGAAGCTTTCAACTGCAGAGATTGAGAAATATTTGTGGTCAAGATAAAGTATCACTGAAGAACTAAGATGTTAAATAACCATTTAAAGCGGATGTCCACCATTTACGATGCTTTTGATAAAGGCAGAAAAATAGGAGAAACAAATTAGCTTAATTTTGAGCAAAATCCTATAAAAAAAATAGGAAATTTATGAAATTTTAAAGTTGTCATTAGTAAAACACAACTTGGCAACACTAACGTGTCGTGCAAGCTACTCTTCAGTCTGCTCTATACTGAAAATGTCATAAAATTTCATTTACTTTTGTTGATGACAAAGGAATAGATTTGTATCAAATGGCCTTGTATCAAAACATATGTGTAATAACTATATTTAAGGTGAGTGTACGATTGAAAATTTTCTTAAGAGAAAGTATAGATTTTAAAAGTTTTTTAGTACAGGACAATTGGGAGGGGAGCTTGCAGGATACGTCAAAGAGTTGCCAATTTGTGTTGATTGACTGCACCTTAAAATATTCAAAACTTTCTTTATTTTCAATCGATTTTGCTGACCTGTTTCTCCCATTTTCTGCTTCTTTTAAACTAATTTAATATTAGGGGGACTTCCCCCTTTTAACGGGCTGAAGAGTGACCACTTTTTCTGACATTTTTAAAATTGGTCACTATTTGGCCCTTTTGAATACCGGTAGTGATGTACATGTACATGTAACATTTTAGTTTTTGCTGTATGAAACCTTTATTTCCTTCTTGACATACATTACATCTTAGAACAGGTGAGAAAATTTCAATGGTACATGTATGTCATCTCTACCCCTAATGTTTAATTTACTCTAATTTGTATGCAATTAATAATGTTCTAGATTATGGGCATACTATTCTTGCACTATTATTGTTTTCATATCTCCAATCATGTATCACCCGTTAATGTACTTCTTTCTCCCTTCCAAGAATTTACAGATTAAAAAGCCTCTTTAAAAATTGCTATGAGGGTATTAAAGGGTTACCCCCAAATTTGTGTGATTACAACGAAAACCAATCTTCACAATGGTTGAAAGTCAATAATATCGCTTTACTTGATGTATCATCTTTGGGCCATCCCAAGTTTGTCTGATTACAAAGAAAAGCAATCTTCATGGTTAAAAGTCTTTGATACTTGATGCATCATCTTAAAGATAATCTTGAGTTCTGGTATGGGAATCGTGTTTTGAGAAAAAATTGCTACAGTTTATTCGGGATTGTTTATCCTGCAGTAGATTGGTTGTTTGAACCAGTGAAATAAAAATAAACTCACACAAACTTACTGGGCATCAACTTTGATAAAAAACCACAACTCTCATTTATAGTGACCTGTGTTTAATAAGCACATGGTGCCAGGCCTACTTACCCGGATTTCCTTATATTCCTTATATCAGCCACTATACATTTTCTACCAAAATTGTTTGGTTCATGTTGTTTTTTTGTAATCTTGAACATTAACT
Source organism: Strongylocentrotus purpuratus (assembly GCF_000002235.5). NCBI lineage: Eukaryota > Metazoa > Echinodermata > Echinoidea > Camarodonta > Strongylocentrotidae > Strongylocentrotus > Strongylocentrotus purpuratus. The sequence continues at coordinate 20,812,498 of NW_022145607.1, read as the reverse complement.
TTAGGCTTTGTTGGTACTGTGAGAATTCATTTTCTATTTTTACCAGAACTCAAGTTTATCTTTAAAATGCCATTGTGCGATTAATTACTCTTGTGGGCTGTTGTTCTATTATCGAGCCCCTGCCCATGATTGGAAACCTCCTGAAGGAATTGACACCATCCCAAACCTCCCTTTATAACCTCATCAAGCGAGGTCCATCCATTACCGGAGGCCATCGAAACTTGAGACATGAGGGGCAGATGAAAGTTTATTTTTGCAGCTGCACTTCCCTAGACAATGTAATGATATAAAACCACATTGTTTCTTGAGAGATAAAACAATGCAATCATATTTCACCCAGATTCTATGTCTTGATTGTGTCACAGCCGCGTGAAAGTTTGCGAAAGCCAAGTTCTTGAAGATTATCGCGAACAGAACATTTTTGTAAATATTCCTGTTAGAAATTATGAGGAATATGTGTGTAGAATGTTACATGTACATGTACCTACATGTACATGAAGATTCCATATTCAGATAACTCCAACGTTTCTTACAAGGCTAAGTTCTTGAAGATTATTGCAAAGAAGACATTATTGTTACTATTTCTGTCCCGCGGAGTGGCCCTAAAGCCGTCGGTCCTCTGGTTGCTTACTTACAAGCATTTATGCTTTCTTTAAGCAGTCAGGTAAAATAACCTCCATTAAAAACCAAACTAAACTATTCAACTTTCTATAAACCTGGGGAAGTTTAAATGTTCAAAGTTTTTTTAATTAGTCTGCTTACAGCGTCATCCAGTCAATAAGGTAGATGAAGATGGAGTATCTTTGGTACTCCCGGAGGGCTGTAAGAAGCAGTGATCTATTCCTGTACCAACTACAGATGTTTTCCTCTTGATTAGGGAGGAAGAATCTGCAAAGTTTCCAAAGAGCGTCATAACGTTGAGCAACTTATTTTCTTTTAGTCTGTGTAGCCAGAAAGATTCCTGAAAGCTTCAAACAACACATAGCATCATTAAAGTTGAACAAGTTCCTGTAGATGTATTCAAACTTTTGTGTTTTCTTTTCTCGTTTTCCGTCACGCTTTAATATTTTGCTAATGTTTTACAAATTTTTAACTAATGTCATTAAGTGGATCAAATTCTGCAAAGATTTTGCAATTTTTCAAAAAGCTGATGTACACATGTAGAATCATTCCAAACCTTGTCCTTTTTTTTTAAGCTGCTGAGCGGGGTTATATGTTTCAGGTTTTTTAATCATCAGAATCTTGCTTCATCATTAGCCAAAGTGTAATTTGAAGCCTTGTGCGTCACCTATTGAAATGCCCGAACATGACTTATTATGTTATCCGGACATGATTTGTATGGGATGTACATTAAAAGTACATGTAAACTTGAAACTGCCCTTGAGTTGATTTTGTTTTGCTTTAAAAAACATTTTTTATTGTGTTAAAAACTCTTCTTTTTTGGTGAAATTTAAAATGTGTTCATGAGTTTAATGGTTTGTCATCACAATTTGTATTATATGAACTGTAAAAACTAAAAGGAATACATTTTATTAGAAATAATATTGTTTGTAAACTTAGTGGAAGCTTATTGTCTTACCAATTCTTCTTGATTTTATTTTTGGATAAAGATGTTTTTCTTCAAATAATTCAATTGGGCTCACAAATGTTATAAATCAGTATTGTCATGTAATTTTAGTATAAAACTAATACAGGGGAATACTGAAGTGAAAGGCATTGTGAAAGAAACTTGTCTCATGAAATTGACAATTGAAAAGTGAAAAATCTAGTGTCCTGATTTTCTTTTTTCTTTTTAAAGGAAAAACTGATTTATTTCTCAAAATTCCAAAGGTATTCATGAATTTTAAAGTATAATATCCTTATATCATGTTACAATAATTGTATAAAAGTAGGTGAACAGTAATATGATTGAAAATTTGTCTCATGATACTTGATTTGTGATTCATCAGTTCTGTGCTTGGTTGCAGCATTTAGGTCAACTAATTCTTTCTTCATGTATTTTTTCCTGATTTTAGTTTTTACAGCAAAAATGTATCATAAATTTCAATTTAAAAAAAATTATGCATGGACCCTAAATATAACTATTGGAAATGTGTTTTCATGAAATAGATCATTCTGTTTGGAGCCAGAAGGACGTTAACTCATATAATTTAACACAGAGTTACAGCCCTTCTGGATCCAAACAAATGATATACATGTAATCCTTCATCAGCAACCAAAAAAATTGATGTTTTATGATAACTTCAAAATAAAGCAAATGAAAAGAAAGCTGGAAAGGTGCATTACTTGAATACCAACGTGTGTTCGAGTGATTACCGGTACAAGTCTAAAATAAACTTGACTGATCTGTTTTTCTCATTTCTGCTGTTATTGAAACCAAATTAACCCACTGCGTACAGAAAGCGGTTGGATCATTTAATAAACCTATTCAATTGGATGAGAGAATTCAGAAGACAACTGGTCGATAGCAGGGCGGAATCTAATGGCAGCATATGGGTTAACTTGTTCTCTTTTTATCCTTTCTCTATATCAGGATGGAGAAGATGTCACGCACTACAACTCTGAAATCCCTCGCTCCGTCGTTAACGTTCTGCAGGGCGTGGCCGAGGCGGGTGAGACGGAAGAGGTGATGGCGATACCGGGTCACACGTTCAATCCCATCATGCTCCCTGATGTCGGGGTTTACTTCTGGGTCACAGTCAGCCATCTGGATGAACCAGACTTGGTAGGTCATTTGAAATGGTGATAATGGTATTTGTATTTTTCCTCTGTCCATACAGTTGATATGTTCCAGACCAGAATGTTGTCTGATGAATTGATTAAATATTCATAAAGTAAATGTAAGCTTTAATCTTCAATTTGGCAACTACATGTACAGTATGAAACTTGAAGAGGTGACTTGCCTTGTGAGAATTATAAATGTTTGCTTTACTTGAAGCATGAGAAATGCAAAACTAGCTTTTACAATTTATCTATGCTTTTGACATTCCTTAGGATTTTAATGGAAAAATGAAACCCAACAAACTTTAGCTGATAACCTGAATAGAAATTGTGAGCCAGTTGAAAATATCTTGAAATTGTTCCTATTTGATTACTATAGCAAGGAAAACAATCTCTCAAAATTTGCAGTTTCCTGCTAGCCATTCTCCCATAGGAATTGCTATTTTGATTAAAATAGTGATGTCAGAGTAGTACAATTTATGAGATACCCACTGACCTGTATTTTACTATTTTTAGTTACAATGTAGGACACTTACCTGTGAAATGTATGACACTGGTTTCCTAGTAGACCTTTTTTGTAATGCATTCAAATGAATGGATATTCTTTCATAAGGTTACAAGCTATTTGGTTTAAGCTGTTTCAAACAGTTGAGCAGTTTCTTTTGTTAATCAATATTTGGCAAGCGTCATGTCAAACAAATCTTTGGCAATTATTCAAAAGAGTGACAAAAACTTACATCGAACTATCAAACTAACTCGGAGAAACCACCTGTTTGAAAGTTTGGAATAAACAACATGGCTGCTGTTTGTGTCGTTGACTCTAGGTTCATGTACAAAAGCCAGTCATATACAACACACTATTCATCTAATGCAGGTCAGTGGATGTGTACTACTGTGCTTGGACGTCACAATTTCAATCAAAAGGGCAGCTCCAAAGAAACTCAAGACTTTGGAGAGATCGTTCTGTATAATCTTTAAATAATCAAATAGGAGTAATTTCAGGATATTTTTAACTGGCTCACAATTTTTTTATAAGGCTATCGGTTATTCTAAGTATGTTAGGTTTCATTTTCTTTTTATAGCCAAGGCATTTTTTATTTGATTTTTGGTTCACGAATGGATCTAAATCCAGACAGATTTTCTCTTTTTCTTTTTTCATCCAACGAAATGGTAATGATAAACTATATGCTGATTTATCCCTAGAATTCTAAACAAGGCTTAAAAGCACCAAACCCCTTAACATACATTATGTTTTACAGTTAACGTACTTAGAATTCCTGAGGGAAAGCTATAAAGATATTATTATTGTTTTGTTATGCCCTACACATACATGTACCTAGCACTAAGCATTCATTATCGATTTGAATCACAAGTCTCTTGATTTGAATTCAATATTTTATCATCCCTGCTCCAGCTGTACATCCAGTACACCCAAACTACCATGAACGATCCTGACCCCACCATCGCCCTCGCTGCACAACAAGCTTTCAGTTCAGAGGCCCTCGTCGCCCAGCTAGCCAGTATGGCCCCTAACCTTCCTTTCCTACTCAACCCACAACCGGGTAAGGATCGGTTTCACAAATGTATAAACCCTGGAAAAGCTTTATGCTTTTATGATTTAAAGCAGACCTGAAAATCATTTCCCCTAAAAAAAAAAAAGGGGGGGGGGGCATTTAAAAAAATACCAAGTTTGATTTTTTTTTTCAAGTATAGAAGTAGTGATTGTTGCAACTTATGTAATGAAAAGACAGTGTGCTTTTCAGGAATTTGTCTTAGCCTTGATTTTTGTGACTTATACCATGGCCAATACTCTGTATTTTCCTTGCCAAAAATTAAGGCATTTAATAAGGCACAACATAAACACTTCACAGCCCTAAGATAGCCGCAGAATCATTAATTATTCGATTATAAACCCCATAGCAAACACATGATACTGTGAGAGTGGTCAACAGTCCTTGAGTATTTTGTATTTGATTTCACCTTAATCTTATCAAAGCAAAGTTGTACTGTTGTTCGCCCTTGTTTTTCACTGCCCCCTCGGTAGACAATCTATCATTTACGAACTCCTGTTTTTCTGTGGCATGTCGCCATCACGTGAGACATGCATGCACGTTTTAATAAACATACTTAAAGAGAAGGTTGAGTTCTGGGAAGAGGTAAACCATAATTTGGGAGCATTATCATTGTTATGCAAGTGTGGAAGAACATCAGATAAAACATGTTCCCTGAAAAGCATGGCTCTTCAAATGCCTTCATATTCTAAATATGCATGTAACATCGTAAAAATCGGGGGGGGGGGGGGGGGGGGGGGGGGGGGGGGCTTTTTACGCCACGTGTTCGTGTAGTCCCATATACATCTTTCTGTGCAAGTGTTTGTAACTTTACCAAGACTTGGCCAAATTTCTTATCATTTTGATGATTCCAGAACCTTGCAGTACACATCAATACTTATAAGCTAGATGATCAACCTTTTCTGATCGATTCCACAACGTTTCTTTCACAATGCTATCGCATGACCAGAACTCGATTTCATCTTTAAAGACGCGCGTCTGCACATCATCCCAGCTATTCTGGTGTCGATCCGTTCCATCCACAGAAAGCTACCGCTGGAGGTGCAGATTAGTGGTTTTAGAGGTGTGCTGGCAGAAGAGGAAAAATACATTTCATTTGTCTACCTTCCTCAAACATGATAAACATGATAAGTACAGTTAACAACTAAATTATTTACCAGTTTTTGTAATTTTTTAAGTATGTGAAAAATTGATATGTCCCAATTTATGTTTCTTGGAAATATGAAATATTAAGCATACATTTAAACCTATTCAACAGAGGTCTTAATTCAACCAGTCCATCTTTCATTCTTGAGTTACAAAACAACAACAAAACAAAAACAAAAATCAAATTTACAAGGGGTATGGATAATTTAGTCGTTAACTGTACATGTAAACAAACTTCATGTCCTGTCTTTAAGTCCTCCCCAGACATGATGTATAAAAAGGATATTTGAATTAAATTTGTAAGGATATCTTTCACCTCTTGAATACTAAGCCAATGATAACTCGGGCGGGAATCTTGGTTACGGAGCACATATCAAAGAATCTTGATTCTATGGAAAAATTTTGTGATACAAAAAATGAAATCATATTCATTGGTTTGAAAGTGCACATACTTCAAAAATAACAAAAATTGGTAAGGGTATGAATAATTTAGTTGTTAACTTTACTTGTTTGCTTAAATTAAAGCTAAAGTCATAACTAGAAGACAATTTTGGAAGAAATTTCCAACCATTGTGGTCACCTATCTTGTTATCCATTATTTTGTTAACTGGCTTTTATCATGTATAATATGTCTAAGCCATTGCCAACGGGTACCAGGTGGTTCCTGTACTTAAGCCTATGGGAATGAGAGATTCACTACCCAACGGTCTTAAAACTATCCTTATACAATACGTCACCATCACCAAAGATTTACAGACCTGTATTTACCGTTTTAAGCAGTTCATGAACTTCTATGATCCTATTGTGTGTCTCAGGAGCATTACAAAGCTCAAAATGTTTTCCAATTTTTTACCGGAGTGGCCTCGAAAGAACGTCACTATTAAATACCCTTGGTTTTAATACTGTGTCTGGTCAAAGCTACCCTAAGGCTCTGGACGAACGGTGGTTCGTCTCAATAACACATTGCTGCACATGTAGCAATCATGTGCCTTGCGCATGCTTCCAAGAGCTGACCAAGTTACCTGCTATTTCAGAAGGGAAAGAAGAGATATCTAGAAATGAAAGGAGGGGGGGGGGGGGGGGGGTAGTGATTATAAGTACTTTTACAATTCATAAATTTTAGTTGACTTTGATTCATATGGTATCGAGATACGAAAGATACATGTAAGTAGGATTTTATCAAAAGTAGAAAAAATCAGTAGAAATTTATGGCTCTTTCTTGCTTGCTTTCTTTCTTTCTTTCTTTTTTTCATTCTGTCTTTCTTTCTTTCTTCTTTTCCTTCTCCCTTCCTTCCTTTTCTGTAATGTCTAGGTTTTTGTTTGCTATGTACAGTGTACTTGTAGAGATCAAAGTCTCAAGTGTGATTCCTCCATAATTTAACCACTTTTTAAATGAATTCAATTCACAAAACATGAATGATCTCAAGTGTTGAAATGTGCTTGCACATGTACCTGTACGTGTAATACATTGTACATTTACACGTTGCTGTAATGCTGATTTTCTTCGACTTTTCCTTAAGTCAAATTCTTATCAATTAGTAATTCGTAAAATGATGAATGGCGGGGTATCAGAGGGATGACAGCTACAAGAATCATCAAGAAAAGAATAATCACTGGCTCTTTTCATTCATTTAGTCGTTTGTATACCTCTGCAGGGAAAAGAAGGCTTCTGCGGTACATTATCAGATTACTGTGGCTTTCCCTGCTATAGGCTTTAATACTGCAAGTTACTTCGTGAAGAATCCTTCATGTATCATTAATCAAATCATTGCCTTGTTATTTGTTTTCATGGTAAACTACACGGACATAACATAGGTTGTTTTATTTAGGTGCATAATTCCAAAACCTCTGTAGCAGGACAGGAGATACTATGTGCTATACGAGATCAGAATATTATTAATTTATTATTGCATCTGTAAACGTCTTTAAGTCAAAACTGAAAACACTTCTTTTTTAACTGTACCGTAAATCTAAGCATATCAGGAGCTCTTGTAGCGCAGTAGAATATATACCTAATGTTGGATAGTTTCTGCGCGCTTATAAATGTACTATTATTATTATTATTATTTGAAAAGGTATGCAACTCAGTTCGTTGTTACCATCATTAGAACTTGTAAACGAAGCTATATCGAGTGATTTTATCCCCATAACTCTTGCAATGGCCCTTATGTCCCTCCTCAATTTCTGGTCAAAATGTAAAAAGAGACCCCTAGGAGTAAAATAAAAAGGGAGAGGGGGTGGAGGGGATTGCTTAAGATGCCATTTATATTACAGATACTGATACATGTTGACAGTCAACCTGTCTATAAAGGCCACCCAGTAAGTGCCCAAACAGTGTTTTTTCTACTAGAGTAACCAATACTGATGACCCTTAATGGACTCTTCAATGTACATTTACATGTTGCTGTGTATGTTATACATGTATGTATGTTTTATTCAGCACTTCTGAAGCCTATAACCCCGAGGTACAGCAGATACAAGGAGTATAGCCAAATTGGTGTAATATTCTACAATGTCGTTGTTCTTATAGAGAGCGGTCTACATGTAGTAGTCTTCATAACCAAATTGATTATAAATTTAGGTTTTGGGCCCGTACTATGACAGGTTTGAATGTACAATTATGCCTTGTTGCTTGTGTCACAGACTTGCCACATTAAACTCTAACCCATTCATGAAAATGGGGGGAGGGGGCAACGTGCATGCAGCGATACTTTCAAGAAGAGGTATTTTGCGCCGCAAGCTTTCATGACTTTCTCGCCTAGAGTGTTATGTATCTTTTGACTCCAAATTTGTAAAATTTTGACCAACATGTATGGCACAGTGTCAAAAATAGCCTCTCTGTGCAGTGCAAAAGTTAACATCTTCCCATGTTGTATACATTGCAGAATTGTCAATTTGTGAATATGTGAATACTTGATTAGCAATAATTAAACAGGCATTTGAGATAAAGATATGAAACTCTTGGGCTTATTCTTTATGAGATACTTATCTGTGTGCCAAGTTCAATACTTTTTTTACTCCATGGCTGAATTCCGATGGTTGGTTTTCTACCCCCCCCCCCCACCCCCTCCACGGCTGAGAGAGCACAAAATTAACCCCTGCCTTTTCAGGTTTAAAGGGGTTAAAGTCTAAAGATGATAATTGTGTGTTATGATATTTTTTCTTCCAGATATGCCATGTTGTGCCCAGTACAGTGTGGATGAGAGGTGGTATAGAGCTGAGATAACTGAGGTGGTCAGGAAAGATATTATCATGTGTCACATTAGGTTCATCGACTATGGTACGGTGGAATGGCTGTCATTGAACAGGTACGTCTACCTTTCTTGATTTATTTGTTTGTGTGTTTTGGTCTGTGTTGTCTTTAATTAGAGAGTATATTCTGTTTCGTTAATCTCTTATTTCCTCCCATTCCTCATACTGTATGTCAGGGATGCCAGTTTTCAGGCAATAGCCTAAATTCAGGCCCTGGCAAGTTATTTTCAGACCATAGTTAAGGCTTTTACATGTATGTGTACAAAATAGCTCATTCTAGGTGATTTTCAGGCCCTCTGATCAATTCTAACTGGCATACATGTACCTGACTTCTGTATCTTTCTCTTTGTCATCTCCGTTTATTTTCCTTCCCGTTCTCACATCTTTCACCTCTTTCTTAAATTTGTCGTTTTTATTTGCTCCCCCCCCCCCCTCGCCCTCTCTCCCTGACATTTTTCTCAGTCTCTCCTTTTTTCTGTCACCCTCTGTATGTTTGCCGCCTTCATATTTTTGCCTGTGATTATCATTTTCCTGCTCTTCACTTTTTGTTTTCCAATACTATGGGACCGAATGAGTTTGATGATTTTGTGATTTCGTCTCTTTTCAATTTTTTTAAAATCTTGCATTCGAGCTCACTTATATGAGGTCATCATGAGAACTTGTTTTTGTTTGGTGATATAAAAGCATCAGTCATTTGTGTCATCAATTTTGTAACCTGTAATCTTTTATTGTAATGCTCTTTTTGATCTTAGAAATGAGGACAGAATGCTCGAAAATAGATCAAATAAAATAAACTAAAGTATGATATTTGAGGCAATAGATTACCAGGGCATATATGTATGATTATCTTTTAATCTGTCCTGCTTATTCTGTCTTCTGGCATGTCCATTAACAGACATTAGGAGATGGATTTGGGCTAGTTTTACTTTATCTTTTCTGATGAAAAATGAATAATCCTCTTTATCCAGTATATGACTGACTATCCATGTATATAATACATGCACATGTACTTCCAAAAGTAGATTGGTCAACCTGCGCAAGAAATTAGCATTTAGATAGGAATGAAATTAGATGTGGCATTTTTGCTTTTCTCCTGAAAATATGATTTGTTGACCTGTGTGTTTTCAAAATCTCAAAATAACTATATAAACTAATGCTAAGAAAAGTCGGGGTAAACAGTATGAGGATTTATAATTTGCCAAACTATACTTTTTCTTCTTTCAGTGAAATCTTCAACACTGAAAAGGTCATCAAATGAGTGTAATCAAGAGTAAATATATATAATTTTTTTTTTTTTTTTTTTTTTTTTTTTTTTTTTTTTAGAAAAACAATCTTTGGGGAAAGATTAAAGTTTTCTCTCATGCAATATTCATTCAAATTTGGTAATCTCTCAGGAAAAAATTTGAACCATGAAGGAAATTCTTGTAGAGTTTTTCTGCCGCCTTAGAACTCATGTAATATTATTTAATATATAAAAGATGCTTTGGAATTGAAAAAAAGGAGGCATTTTAAGATCGTTTAGTCGTAACATTTCAGATTTCTGCAGCCCTGCTTTTCTTTCAACTATTCGTTTTGAATGTAGAATGTTTCTGTAAATTGGAGTACATTGCATGCACCTCCTTCCTCTAATCATTTATAGATCAATTGGTTTATCCCATTTGATTAAAGCTAATCTTGAGCTCTGGTATGGGAATCATATGTCGAGAGAACATAGTTATAATTCATTCTGGATTGTTTATCCTGCAGTAGATTGATTGTTTAAAACAGTAAAACAAAAACAAACTCACAAAAACTTGCTGGAATCATCTTCAATAAAAACCGCTTCCTTATTTGTCTATGCTCATTAATCAGCCCCTATGCATTTTCTACCAAAATCGTTTGGAAGATGTCATTTATTTGTAATCCTGAACATTCAGGTAATATTTTTTAACATAATAAGATCATGCTTGTACTTACCTGTAGCATGACTCAGAGAGCTTAAAGTAAATAGATATCAGAAATATCAGAGGAAATACTTGAAGGAAATGGATCAAAAGAAACATTGTAGAAGAAAGAGGGGAGAGAAAGGGAAATAAAGTGAGAGAGAGAGAGAGATGGACAGAGAGATGCATGTAGATAAACAAAGAAGGAAAGAGAGACGGAGGTGGCGAAGGGGGAGAGAGAGAGAAATTGGGAGGGACAGAGGTAAAGAGAGGGGGAGATACAGACAAGTCCAGATTATAAACTGAGAGAGAAAGAGGAGATATATATACCAGGGGGAGACAGAGACAGACATGGAGAGAGAAAAGAGAGAGAAAGAGGAGATATATATACCAGGGGGACAGACAGACAAGGAGAGAGAAAAGAGAGAGAAAGAGGAGATATATATACCATGGGGAGAGACAGACAAGGAGAGAGAAAAGAGAGAGAAAGAGGAGATATATATACCAGGGGGAGAGACAGACAAGGAGAGAGAAAGAGAGAGAAAGAGGAGATATATATACCAGGGGGAGAGACAGACAAGGAGAGAGAAAAGAGAGAGAAAGAGGAGATATATATATATACCAGGGGGAGAGACAGACAAGGAGAGAGAAAAGAGAGAGAAAAGAGAGAGAGAGAGAGAGAGAGAGAGAGAGAGAGAGAGAGTTTGTGGTTGTCTTTGATTAAACTTGAGGCACTGTATAAATCATTTCCTGTTCTTTTCAAAGCTCTTGATATTTCTAAAGATTTCTCTTTGATTAGTTGAAATCCAACTGCTCCTCTGTGGTTTATCCTTGGCTACTTATTACTTCAGGGACTTCCCCCAAAGCAATGTTTTTTGTTATCTGAGAGAACATCAACTAACCTCTCAAATGTTATTTGAGGTAACTTTCCCATCAGATGGTTAAATTCTTGGTTCACTTTACATGTTCATTGTATAATTGCATTGATTTTTTTTTTTAAATTGCAGTGAGGGTTTTTTTTAATTGTCATAAGTTAGGTCTTTTCACCTTAGTTTCCTTTCTGTTATGAAATGCTGTTGAAGTTTTTGTTCTTAAAAAAAAAAGAAAATTAATTACCATAAGAAAAATAGTACATTATTTTTTTCTCCTACAGAACTAGAATGAATTGCTGAATTTTCTCAAATGGGTGTCATACTGAACAAATCAAAGAGTGCAAAAAGAGTTTTCATAAATGCCAGTACAAATTTGTTCTGGGTTTAGTGGTAATTTTTTCGCCCAAAATAAAACTGCCCTAATTGAAGAAAAAATGGATAAAATGGTAATTCTTTCCATTCCTCCTTGTTTCTATCCTATTGATAGGCCTATCACATTCCCTTGTAGTATTACACTTTCTCTAAAATCCACTCTGTCCACCTAGTATTTTGTCTTTTCTAATGGCAGCCTTAATTCTTGTCTCCTTATTTTCCTATCATTTAAAAAACAATCGCAACTTCCAACTTCTTATTTAAGTGAATTTCCCCATGCACCCCCATTGAAAAATGGTTAGAAACAGTCACTAATTTAAAATCAGATCTTCCAAGCATGTAGGGCTGATTTGAAGACATCATTAAGAAAAAATTGGCCCAGCTAGCTGTGACCCAAGAGTTTTTCAGCGCGCTGCGACCAGAGTGTTGGGTAGTAGTCAAAGAGAGTCATTAATCAGCAATAGTGATCGGAGAGAAGAGATTTATAACTACATGTACTCTGGAGACAGATCATTACACATCTTACTGAAGTTCATCATGGAAGGGAATTTCCCTTACCAACAAAAATATGACTTGTAACAGCGAATTTGAAAATAGAAAAGTAAAAGGAAATCTTAATCCACCTTTGCAGAAAAGATCACCAGTGATTTCTTATGCCAACCAAGGAATTCACATTCTTCAAGCTAGGATTTCCTGTTTACTTTCGATTCCTCCTGAGAAAATGTCGTTTCGACTGTTAAAAGTTTCAGTTTTAGGTCAGGAGGCATGTTTTTTTTTCATCTTCTGCAGAAGACTTGAAGACATTTCCTTGGGTTGTATTTCACTATGTTTTTCTCATGTTGTTTAATCATTGAACTTGAATGTTTGAAGTTTGAAATCGCATATTTTCAAAAGTTGATGATTATGGGATTGTGTCAGGAAGTTGGATGTGATTTACTTTCAGGGAATGTTTTTATTTGCGCTCTTCTAGTGATGCATGGAAATGAACTCCTTTTGTGCCTTGGGCAATTATCCTGCACAAGAATGTCTTTGGTGTACTCTAAATCTTGATGTCCAAAGGCTTCTTCACATAGGACTATGTAAACCTTTTTTTTAAGGAGTCTTTGTATTTCATACTTAGCTTCACATTCTGTAATTTTGTATGTGCTATGGAACTCTTTGTTTTCAGCACTCCTAAACGATCGATATTATTACTATTAATCACAACATGCAGGACCTCTGGGCTCATTTTCATGAAACTTGTTATCATATATTAAAGATACAAAAACTATAATAAGCTACTGAAATCCTCACTTTTGATTAGCTGGCTATGAGCAGATTTGTCAAAGATCTGTGGCAGTTGTTATTTTAAAAAGAAAGTAGACTATGAAAGGGAACCCTGTTGTGCACAGCTACCACTTTTTTCCCCCACTTGCCATTCATTTCTATGGGAAAAAGAAAACTTGTGCTAAAATGCCACAGTTTCCCGCGCCGTGTGTGCACATGCCAAAATAGCTAGATTGTCATTTTCTGAAAATTGACACCGAAAATGATTTCAAGCTTCAGAGTTTGAATCTTGAACAGTCACTTCCTCTTCCATGTTTGTAAACCTTGTGATGTAGTCTGCATGAAGTATCTTAAAAAGAAACCTATCAAGTTCAATATTTCAATAACTGAAGGAAGGACATTTTACATCACACCAATCTTTCCTGTCATCTCCCCTCCTTTTCATCCCCCTTGATAAGACATACAATGTAGATGTTTAACTTTATCAAACAGTTAATGAGAAAGATGAAAGATGCTGGCATGAGCTAAAGAGGCACTGAACTAAGACTCGTAACCCGTTGGCTACTGAGGTCATACATTGTCATAGGGTTAATACATGGGCCAGCCGGTTCTAGGAAGCAATGGGTTCAGTTTAAAGACTTGTCATAAAATGAAATGATTATAACTATTATTTAGGGTTGTAATCAGTGTATTTTGTAAACAAAGCGTAGATGTTGATTAGAAGAGGGAAATTGATAACTTATTTACCTTATGCAATTTAGAATATAATGAAGTTCTGAAAACTCCCAGTCTTTCAGATGTAAAGCCTGAAACAGGTATCAGTGCCTGCAGTGCTTTAACCTCCTCGGGGCAATGAACTTGCAAGATCCTTGAATGCCTTTTCGCATCAAAAAATTTGATTAGACTGCCAAAGTCATAATTCGACTGATGCTTTACCTCTGCAATCTTGTGATCAATGGCAAACATTCTCAATTACTTTGTAATAACCTCTCGTGATGCTTATACTTTACCTCTTGGGAATTCTTGCCTTTTCTGTTGTGTGCCCTGCATCTGCGCATGATCGGTAGAAAAATGAAAGCTGTATATCATTCTCTTTCCAAGGTGCTGGTACATGTAATATGGAGTTCAGATGAAGTTCATTAAAAGAAACGCAAGTATCTGGCTTGTCATGTAGTATCCAAACACTGTGAAACACTGCAAGTATTACCTGTTAAATATAAAGACCAGTTAGGGTCATGCGATTGCATTGTGAAAGAAACATTGTGGAATTGATCAGAAAAGGTTGATCATCTAGCATATAAGTATTGGTGTGTACTGCAAGGTTCTGGAATCATCAAAATGAAAAGAAATTTGGCCCAGTCTTGGTAAAGTTACAAGCACTGTACACAGAAAGATGTATATGGGACTTCGGGACACATGCGCAATATCTATCAGGTCCAGATAGATATAATAATTTACCAAATATATCAATTAGTATTAGTCAAAACATATTCTTTCACATGATCGGTAATAAGAGCTTCCATTTCATTTTTTGAGAGGGGGGCATTTCCAAAACTGGTCTTTACCTTTAAAAAAGAAAAAGAAAAGATTGTGCTACATGTGCTTGTACTTCAGGAGAGAGAGAGAGTAAAAGAGAGGTTGTTTGACAGTCGTGTACCATTGACAATATCTGTGTACATAAATCTCACAATTAAAGATATTTATTGTTGATGGGAGGAGCTTTAGGCCTAGTGCTAGCTTTGGCAATAGCAATTTCATTAAAACCACCCTTCTCCCTTGCCTCGTAGTTAACAACCCCCTGCGCATGATTTTGATTTGCACAAGAGACTGGTTTTAGGAGAATACCTACATAAATTACTCTTTCCTCTCAGATAACCTCCTCATCTAAAGCATTCACAAAGATAGGAGTCGGCTCGATCAAGAGATTTATGTGCTCTTAAGTAATTGTAACATGGATTCATTTGTTACCTCTCATTTCCATAAATCGTTGGTTTCTTAAGAGTTGTTTCCCCATTGCAGTAAGTGCCCCATTTACCCTGTCTACTCTGCTGTAAACATTTTTTTAGGCTTGATTGCAAGATATATATTTCTGTGACGCTACGTGGACATAAATCTTGCAATTTGCGTCATAAATACGTGAAAGATTCATGTCTGTGCTGTGATGTCATCATTTTAAACATAGTCAGTTTTTTTGTCTGGTCTTGGAAATGTCCGGTCTTGGAAATGTATGTTTATTCTAAGTTCTATTTATCAGATTCTGTAAAATGTTCTTCGAGAACTTCATTGCTTTGATATCTTGTCACAAAAAGTTTCAGAACCTGAACTCGTTTTCCAATTTTAGTTTATCTTCCCTCTTTTTGCCCTCTCCCCTCCTCTCTCCCCTCTCTGTGCTTATATTTGTGTGTGCAGACCTAACATACTCATTAAAGCCACACTGTCCTACTTGTAGACACTTTCTCCCTCTATATAGAAATCTTCCCCAATCGGTGCCTGTTGGTCCCCCATGATACTCTTTTTGTCTTATGTTAATTGAGACCTGAGTTAATGAGATAGCCACCTGTCAGTAACCTCGCTGTGTGGTCTAATCCCTTCCGGCTGAACTAAGACAGCCGGCCTTTAAAGTTTTTTTGAACGACACGTTTTAGAAAGAAATATCTCCTTATAAGAAAGGTGGATCTAAAAACTTGATGATAATATCATTTATGGTTTCTTAATATACTGAATCTGGCCGCCCGTAGGCTGAATTTCATTCAGTTTACAAAATAAAAACAACTCAACTTGCACATCAATGTTGTAACAATTATCATACAATGTGAGAATATTAAACAATAAGCCAAACAGAAATCAAAATGAAAAACTGATGAGTATCTACAATTACCATTAATACAGTATCTACATGGCACTACAATAGGATAGAATGAAAAGTGGTTGAAAACAAGTTTAAAAGGGATACAAAAAAAAGGTCCTATACATGTCTATATTTAATTAAACATAACTAATCTTTCAAAGTTTTCTCTTGTTCTTGCAATATAATGTTTGTACAGCTGCACACAATAGAAAAAAAACAGCCTCTCATTATTGTGATAAACAACACTTTACTTTAATATAGGCGAAAGATTTTACGAGATCCAATATCTATGAGGCATTTCCTATAATTCCTAAAGTAATCAAGATAATGTTTTTAATGTAATTGTAGATCAATATTTCCCTCAAGAGGTTTCAAATCATTCAAATGATGCCCGATTGCATCCGATTGAAAATCTCTTTCTGTATCTTCTTTTATGTTCTCTTCTGTATTCTCCTCTTTCCCCTAAAGTTAGTTCCAGAATCTGAATGTATGCATTATTCTCTTTCGCTATCATCTCTTGTTTCTTCTTCTACCTTTTCCACCTTCCCAAAAAGTTTGTTACAAAAGCTGATTGTGATTCAATCTAATCTGACTTATTTTCTCCACTTTCACTACAGTTACAGTAGACATATAATGCTGATTTGTTTCTCCATCTTCTTTTGTTCTCTCTTCGTTTTTTCCATCTATTCCCTACAGTTATGTACAAGAGCTGATTGGTTTTCAATCAAAATGTAACTTAAGTTGAGTTAAGGCTGTTTTTATATCAGCTTTCACTTCTCTTTCATCTTATCCCCCCCCCCCCCCCCCCCCCCCCCCCACCGCCAGTTAATTTCAAAAGCTGTTTGGGGGTAGGAAATTAAATTAAAGTACTCTTTAAAGCTATTCAAATACAAGTTGTTTATCAGATGTTGAAAAGCCTACTTTAAATCCAGTGATTCGTCAGTTTTTCACGTGCAGAAGATCATAATTTGCTGACACCAGACTTGGTGGAAATACCATTAATGGGTTTACACATCATTATCCTACACTAACTAAATCCTTGAGTGACTCTTTAACCAATTCTTCCTAATACCTAAACTAAAACACACTTGCAACTCTTACCCAAACATCTTCGATGAAGTAAAGTTTGGAGCATTTGTTGCCACAGCAAATATTTGGTCACTCATGGAAAGAGGTACTTATTCTATGAAGCTCTTTGAATATTTGTTGTGCTTGCCTATTCCACGTGCATCTGCTTTACCTTATAACATTTGTTGCCATTTTAATAAATTTAGTGAATTTGTATGTGAAAGTTTCCCACGTTTATTTGCCGATAAACTGAGAGGATTCTTCCGAGATCATTTATGAAGGCTAGATTTCAGATCTGTGACTATGATTGATGGTTGATCATTATATGTTGTGAAGGTAATCTGTTAAACCTAATGAGAGTGCTTTTTAGAGATTGGAATTGAAGATGATAGGATGAGTTCAATAAATATATTTTGAAGAGATGTTTTAGAGGCAGGATAAACCTGTCAGATTTGTTTTCCTTTATTTTTATTTTCGTAGTGTGGGGTGGGGGGGGGGGGGGAGGCTTTCAGTGGAAGGAAACAAATATTTCATTTATTAGTTAATTAGTTAATTAGTTAATTAGTTAGTTTATTAGTAAAAGTTAAAGCCTTTCTGGCTCTGAACAGACATTATCATCTGTTGAGAGTCAGAAGGATATTATACCTGTACCTTATTAACATTTGTGCAGGATTAAAGCCCTTATACTGATACTACTGCCCCTTAACACCACCACTAATAATAATAATACTTTTGTCAATCCCAAGAAGCCTTATCAGCATCAAAGCTGTTCTTCCTGAGTGCCACACAATTATTGATAGCCCAGCATTACCAGGTACCCAGTTACACCTGGGTAGAGAGTAGCATAATATGGATAAATGTCTCGCCAATGGACATTAGTGGCACAGCTGGGGTTCAAACCCTTAGCCCTTTGAAGAAGAGTTAACTGAATGAACCACTATACCACAACACCTCCTTCTTGCTCATAGATGTACATGTAGAAGACAATATCATCAGATTAGAGGAAAGCAAGGTGTACTTTAGGAAGCCTCACTTTCCATCATCGGCTAAACCAAGAGGACAGCTCGTGATTGGTTTATTAAGAATCGCTTATTTGAAGAGCTCGGAGGTTTTTAACGGGGCTCTGCCCCCCATCTGTCCTTTCAGCGTGATAGATAATCCTTGTTACCCTCTGACAAACGCTGTTGAACCATCCATCGATATCCTCAGCCTGAACACATCGGTCTGCGGTGCCGAAGCGATAGTTGGTGTCAGATCGGAATGAAGATGCATGGTGGTTTGAGAAGGATTTGTTTGCATAGGAATCTTTTACCCCATACTGTTGATGTAAACAATTAGCTGTGTTTGTTCGATGAGTGACTTTTAGTCGATCATTCTACATGTAGCTGTATGTTTTCGTTATGGATTTTGTTTCCAGTTTTCGGTGTAGTTGTAGCTCTGTTTCTATGACTATATCTATGTTGAGTGATAAGAATAAAATCCAGCGCTTGGGGGCTGCAGAACTTTCAATTTTGTTTGTGGCCCACTTTTGCAAAGTGTATCAATTGATATGAAACTCTTGGTCTATTTTTCTCTTTCTTTCACATGTCTTTCTTTTTTCTCTTACTTAATATTTGTGTCCTCTATTTTTACATTGTACATGTCTGTCTTTTTCTACTCTCTCTCTCTCTCTCTCTCTCTCTCTCTCTCTTACTTTCTTTCTTTCTCCTTTCTCTCTATTTTCAATCCTTTCTCTCTATTTTCAATCCTTCTCCCTCTGCCTCTTTTCTCACTGTGTATCTTTTTATGCCTAAATTCCCCTTCCTCATTCTCTCTCTCTCTCTCTTCCTCTCTTCTCTTCCTTTTTTTCTCATCATACTTTATGCTCCCCTACGTATTTTCCAAGGACATGTTATGTAAACAAAGAGCATATTCTCTTTCTTCCAATTCTCTTTCCCATTGTACTTTACTCTTACCCCCACTCTTTATGACTTCAGTAAATGGCAGCATTTATTTCTTCTCCTCCTTTTTACTTTTTATTGAACTGTATTCATTATTTTCTCTCATCCCAATGGTAGGCCTACCCATCCATATCTCTTTGTGTTTCTCTCAATCTCTTTCTCATCCTATTTTCCCCTCCCCATCTCATTTAAATACATGCAAATTAGTGTGTATTTTATTTCTACTCCATCTCGATACCACCTTTTAACTCACCGGACTCCATTCATCATGTTCCCACTTCCTCCCCTCTCATCCCATTCAGCACTCTGCATCCTCCTCCTCCATCTTGTTTACTGCCCATAAGGACATGAAGATAAAGCATCTTCCTAATTGACCCCATGCCCAGTGTTTACCCAGAGATGCATTATTTCTCATCAAATGAATAAGTTCCACCCTGAAAATTTGGAAGCCGGAGGATGGGAGGATGCGGTCCCGACAGCTTGTGTCAATGGAGATGTTTGCTGGGAATTGTCAGTGAATTGAGTGGGTTGTATCATGAAAAATGACCCCATATACATCAAGTCGGAGTGATTGTTCTCTAACCCCCCCCCCCCCCCCCTTGGTGTGTCTTTTTCTTAGTAATGTTTTTACATATCTTC
The DNA here is from genome assembly GCF_000002235.5 of Strongylocentrotus purpuratus. Taxonomy (NCBI): domain Eukaryota; kingdom Metazoa; phylum Echinodermata; class Echinoidea; order Camarodonta; family Strongylocentrotidae; genus Strongylocentrotus; species Strongylocentrotus purpuratus. The sequence continues at coordinate 20,792,881 of NW_022145607.1, read as the reverse complement.
TTCTTTTGTTCTTTTGTTCTTCTTCTTCGTCTTCTTCTTATTACCCCCCCCCCCCTCTTTATGTGTCTTTTTCTTAGTGATATTACGTGTCTTCTTCTTTTTTCTTTTTCTTCATCTTCCTCCCCCTCTTTTTCTTCTTCTCCCTCTTCTTCTTCTTTGTCTTCTTTTCTTCCCTTTCTTGTTTCTTCTACTTATCAATGTCAATGTGATTGGATTAGCATGTGTGCACCTGTAAAAAGAGTGACTGGCTGGAATGCTCCCCAAGGGAGTGGACAGTGTGAACTTGAGCTTTTTGAAGTCCAACTAAAAGTTGATTTTAGTCTTTGTGAAACACTCCCCTGATATGGATAAATTCCAGAGGGAAGAAAAAATAAGCATACTTTCAATTCCAAAGGTCCTAGGATACCTTTCAGTAGACATTGTTAAAAAGAAGTTTGAGTTTTCGGAAAGGTGAAATATATTTTTTGAGCTATCTTAGTCGTTTTTTGTTAGTGTTGCAGAATATCAGTGGAAAAAATATGTCTCTTGAAAAGGATTGATCTGTAATGCCACATGTTTGTGTATTACTATATAGTACATATGTATGTACAGTTCATGTGACTTTCAAGAAGACAATCAATTTTGTATAATTTTGATGATTCAAAGCTTCACAGTATACACCAATACGTAATGCTAGATGACCAACCTTTTCTAAATCACTTCCACACAGAACTCAACTTTAGCAATTGGTGTTGTCTCACTAATATCCAATCCTCCTAACCTTCCTTATACCCAACCCCAAGCTCTACCTATCATCTCTTAGCATGAATGACTAACAGTTCCTTTAATACCAAGCTCTATCTTTCCTTCTCATTTTGTTTCAGCATTCGGCAGCTCCCTGTGCATTTCCTGGAGCTGCCTCTGCAGTGCCGCCTGTGCCGTCTTACCGGTATCCAAGCCCCTGCAGACCTACCACCTAACACACCACTGCAGGCAGGTACCCAGTGGCCAGCAGCTGCCATTAAGAGAGTTGTGGAGATGGTGTCCAACAAAGTTCTGGTCGCAGCTGTAGAGGTGAGATTTCAGTGTAAAAATAATGTTTTTCAATTTTATGTGTTATGCCATTGCCCAACTAAGGTGGTATAACGGCATTATTTTCTTAACGGTTAACTCCTTTTTTTCCCCTCGTTTCCCTTTTTTTTTTCCCTCTTTTTTTTTTTCTTTTTTTTTCTGTTTTTTTCTTTTTTAAATTGTCATGATTTATTCATTATTATTACTATCATTAATATTTGTTTTGTGTTATGTTGTTGAGGGGAGGGGCATGTTGCAATATCTAACAAACATCTTGAACATCATTCAAACTATGTTACACCTTAAGAAGACCATCTTATTAGATTTTGAGTCAAAGGTCAAAGATCATATAGAGGTCAATTTTTATCAAATTCCAGATTTTTAACCTCATTATCGTGATATATCAAGAACCATTTGAACCATGTATTTCGAACTTGGTAAAAGTATACATAACTTAATAGTGAGACAAGCTGATTAGATCTTGGTGTAAGAGGTCAAAGGTCGCAGAGGTCTATTCCATAAAATTTTGGGTTTCAGTCTCATCGTAATATCTCAAGAATCATTGGAGGTACATTGTATGACGTCCAACTTTATCCCTGTATGCACCACTCCTGAGACTCATAAACGTGTCTATGTGTCTGTTATCTGTAAATATGAAAACACGCATACATTCATCATCAGTAGATATGAACACAAACATATACATTCATCATCAGTAGATATGAACACACAAATATACATTTATCATCAGTAGATATGAACACCCAAATACATTCATCATCAGTAGATATGAACACACATTATGGATTCACCATCTGTAGATATGAACACACATTATGCATTCATCATCTGTAGATATGAACACACACATACATTCCTGTTCAGTACATATGTATACTAGTAGGAGACCAGCCTGTAGGTCCCGTGACCAATCTCGGGGAACAAAGGTTTGAAAGTGTTTTTGTGTTCCTTGATGAATACCGAACAATTTTGACTTGGGCTGCCCCCTCGAAAATCCCAGGCATTTTCGTGAGGGGTCAACAAAGGTCATACAGGGTAGAAATTCAAATATACTCCAATCGTGTCGATATGCATATCAAACTACTCGTCTGGTCATGAGGATTGAAAAAATGTATAGTTTGCTATACCTCCGACCTTAAATGAGGGCGCTATGGTAAAAAACGTTGAAAGGTCAACACACTTTTGACTGGTGGTCAAATTCACCAACACAGTGAACCTTATCAAATTTCATATCAAACTACTCGTCTGGTCATGAGGATTGAAAAAATGTATAGTTTGTTATACCTCTGACCTTAAGTGAGGGCGTTATGGTCAAAAAGGTCAATGCACTTTAGACTGGTGGTCAAATTCACCAACACAATTAACATTGTCCGATTCTAATGATTTTAGTGTCTAATAATATGTTTTCTGACATAACAAATTCAACTTAGCAACTTTTAAAACCAAAAGTGGTTGCCATAACCTTGAAATTTCCCTCAAACCCATGGATAAGAAGTTATATATGTTTGTCACCGAAACGGCAGCCATTTTGAATGTACATGGTCAAGGTAAGTACTTTTAATTTTGAAAGTTGTATAGTTGAATTTGCCGTGTCAGAAAACATATTATAAGACACTAAAATCATTAGAATCGGACAATGTTAACTGTGTTGGTAAATTTGACCACCAGTCTAGAGTGCATTGACCTTTTTTACCATAGCGCCCTAATTTAAGGTCGGAGGTATAACAAACTATACATTTTTGGAATCCTCATGACCAGACGAGTAATTTGGTATGAAATTTGATAAGGTTCACTGTGTTGGTGAATTTGACCACCAGTCAAAATTGTGTTGACCTTTCAACGTTTTTGACCATAGCGCCCTCATTTAAGGTCGGAGGTATAGCAAACTATACATTTTTTGAATCCTCATGACCAGACGAGTAGTTTGATATGCATATCGACACGATTGGAGTATATTTGAATTTCTACCCTGTATGACCTTTGTTGACCCCTCACGAAAATGCCTGGGATTTTCGAGGGGGCAGCCCAAGTCAAAATTGTTCGGTATTCATCAAGGAACACAAAAACACTTTCAAACCTTTGTTCCCCGAGATTGGTCACGGGACCTACAGGCTGGTCTCCTACTATACAAATATACATTCATCATCAGTAGATACATGTATGAACACACACATACATTGATCATCTGTAGATATGAACACACATATGCATGCATTCATCATCAGTAGATATGAACACACATATGCATTCATCATCAGTATATATGAATACACTCATTTGCACATGCATATGACATCTGTATATATAATGAAATGATGATTGCATTTTTCATCATTTTGTAGATATGTCATTATAACTTTTTTTCTTTGGTAGATATGAACAATCATATTTGTATCCGTAAATATGAACACATGACTATCTGTAACTGTGAATGTGAAAACATGATTGCATTTTTGTTAGCATTACATACATGTATGAACTTCAGGTGATCAGTAGACATAAACACATGTTCATCATTCAGTAGATATATCTTTTAAACGTCTTTAATACTCTTTGTGAATGCCCAAGTGGTTTAGATTCGCAACAACTTTATTTACACAACACTATACTTTCTGCAAGTTGAGAAAATTTGTTGCTGTGAAAAGTTGTCCTAAACTTGTTGCAAAAGATTCATGTTGGAAAACTTCTTGTTTCATTTATTTATAAGATGATATTAAGATGAGGTCAAAATATTTCATGTTTAGAAGTACATACATCAAATACATGTACTCCATTGTAAAACCCTTTTATATGTGAGAATTTTTCCATTACTTTCTCTAAAAGAAAATCCCTGAGATACAAGTCTGGAGGCATTTCCTTTACAATTACATGGAGGGGACCCATAATATGCGGGGATGAAATAAAAAGGTTTTATGGAAAACCATGTCACTTGTCATCCACCATGCTTTCTTAAAGAAAGAGTTGGGTTTGGGTCAAAGATATAAAATGATTTGCAAGAATTCTCATACATTGTATGACATGTCAGTTTATGAGAATATCATAGAGCAGAAATGTCTCCTGAAAAACGATCTCAAAATTGCCTGATTATTCAAAATGTAACAAGAAGCTGAAAGTTTGGTCCAAACATTTGTGTGTAGTCCCATATATTCATGCCTGTTTGCAATGCATGTGATCTCTAGCAAGACCAAGTCAATTTCTTTGCTTTGTGACCATTCCTAAACTTTCCCAGTAGGCCACTTTCATAATGAAACCAAATTCAATGCATAAATCTTTGTTGAGTGCCATGTAACAAATCGTTTCATTCACCTGTTACGAATAGGATGGGAATTGCATACATAACGTTTTGTTAGGTAGGGCAAGCCATAGTGTTTGTCCTACCTAGCAGCAATTTACATTATGACTAAATTGCAATTTAAATATTCGTAACAGGTGAATGAAATTATTTGTAACAGCGCACTTAACAAAGATTTATGCATTGAATTTCGATTTCATTACGAAAATGGTCCATTGCTTCCAGGCAGTTCCCTTCACGATGTAATTGCATGGCCAGGACTCGACTTTATCTTTTAAGATTCCTCTTCGGAGAAATGACAGATAGATGGGGGCAGCATTTCTTAAGGTGTCGTCTGGACAATTTGCTGATTTGATGGTTATAGAAAGTCTGATGTCTCAGAGTCGGCCTGGGTTACTTACAAAGAGGAAAATCAAACTTAATTATTCATGAAAATCTCGGTATAAAGCAAGCCCTCTGGCCTTAATGTTAATAGGTCATCTATATTCCAGAGGCAACTGATATATCTTGTTATATTCCGAAGGAGCAACGCTCTTTAGTTCCCCTTTCTGAAAACAAAGTACTGTTGTCTGCCGAGACCCAGAAGGAAATTATTCAATATACTCCAATATACACCCTTCTAGGTCCCGACAAACAACACTATGTGTATGTCTACTTTGCTTTAGGAAGCTGTTTGTCATATTTAAAACTGTTTTTAAAACTATATGCATCTTTCATTAAATCAGCAAGTTGATGAAAGATATACATATTTTGTTCGGCAAAGTATATTGGTAAATTGGTGTTTGAAATGAAATATGTTGCTTCAAAACACTGTTTGAAGGAACAGTTCATCAGACTAAATCTCAGACGGAGCGAAGGTTTGCCTGAAATATAATGATAAAACTCTAAGATTACACTGTAGAGGATTTGTTTAGCTTTTAAATGTATATCTAGGGATAAAATGAAATTGACTTACTACAAAAGAGAATTCATCTTACAATTTACATGTGTATGCACATTATTTCTTTTACCTTAAATAGAGGAGTTTGGTAACATAATGAGTGTTTAAATGTGGGGATTTTTAAGAGCTGAGCACATAATCAAGAATAATCTTATTGGAAAAAGAAGCTTTGATACTGCTTGAGTCATCTAATCATTGCTTATTAGCTGTAAAATGTATTATATGAAAAGAAGGGAAAAAAGAATATATTTCATATTATCCATTGGGGGTTTTTCTCCTTTTTTCTAGCTGACAATTTTGCTCTCGTACTGATTTTTTACCCTAAAGTATTTATCTATTAATTCTTTTTTTAATTCATTTTCATTTGTGAATTTATTTATTTATTTTAGTTTTATATATTCATTCACTCATTAAATCAATCAATTCATTCATTTAGTTATTTTACTTCACCAAATACATAGAAAGTTATGTGTAATTTGTAGGCAATTTTTCTGCGATGTAATTCTAGGTGGGTTTGCATGAATCGAGCTTACCGGTGCAGTCGCCATCCACGTTTAGCACTGGCCAGTGCACTTTTACATAGTACATACAGTACCTCCTCAGTATGCATTCAAGAGGAGAGATTTGAAACCACTTTAAGACTCTTAAAGATTTCCACATTTCATACCTTTTATACCTTAAAGCCTTCCCGACATCGCCCGGTAATCTGGCCATTTGTCATGTCGCCAAAACTTCACGATTGCTCGGAGAAAGCTTGTAAGCAGATTATGCGTTGCAAATCAGGAAACTCCTTTTCCTGACGGCGGCTCTTTCCTCTTTTATGTATAACCAAGATCATCATTAATGCATCTGATAATATTCCCTCCGATGCTCGTGGGTGGAATCACGGCCAGACGTAGAGGAAATGCACTGTAGTAATGGAAATCGACTGTAAATGTATGAAATTATGATGGTGCTTGTAGTAGTATTACCACTTTTTTGGGGTGAAGGACAATAGTGCAACAATGCAAGTGCAGGGTCTTGTAGAAATGTCCTTGGCGGGTGTTTTAAACCCTTGATTGGTGATGCAAAGGTTGTTGGTTCGAGCCGGCCCAGCGTTCCTCAGGGGTAGAAGTGTTAAATTTATACTAGGGCAAATACAATGTTCAACAGTAGATGGCGACCATCCTCCCAAACTGCAGGTCAGCTCATGTTTCGATACGATACTTGGGAAGATAACAAGACAAGGTTTCTTTCTTCTTCCATAGAATAATAAATTTTTGTTTGAGATCTATGTAGGCACCATCATAATCTTTTGCTTGTATTTTATTGGCTCAGAAACTATAATTTCTATCGGACTTTCCAGTTCTCAACCAAATGCCTTTGCCAAATATTCCCATGGCCGGTGCTGCCCTCTATGGCCAAATACCGTAGATGTGGTAGCGAAAATTGTATTTAGTTAGGAGTCCATGAACAGTGTAACTTAAACCATTCTGGTTTTATGTATATGTAGCTGTGGTTTACACATTCTGTCATCTATCAGATTTATTTTACTAAAATATTCAGTCCGCATGTGAATTATTCCATAGGGGATGGCACCTGAATTTTTTTTTTTTTTTATACTTTGTTTTGTTTTGTGCCAGATGAGGGGGGAGGGTAGGCAAAAAATATAATGTTTGTGTCATTAATATCTTGAGAGAAAAAGAGCCTGCATGACATTTCCAACACTACAGAATTTGTTGAAGTACGTCCACCTATTTTAAGCCACTACACAAAATCCATCATTTGTTATACACTGACCTTTTATCTCCAAGATTACAATACATTAGACCATGGTAATACCACCAAAAATACATGCATTTGCTAAGGGCTATCTTCATTTTAATCCATTACAAAAATATGACAGAAGGGGAGAGTTACATTAACACGTCAAAACATGTATATGAAAGTCATGAGTCGCTGCTCTACCTATAAAAGCTGCTCTTCTTTTCTACCTTGCATGCTCATTACATACAGTTTCAATAAAGTTTGAACAATTCTTTGAATACAGGATCGATAATGTAAATTTTAATGTAAATGCATGGAAAAGCAAATCACTTGAAAATAGTGAAAAATCACTGTAATTACTGTCCAAAAATAAAATACACACACAATCAAGAACGGCACACACAGAGCTGCTGCAAGAAATAGACCGGAAGAAGCGACTTGGCCACCAAAAATATCCCCAGAGTGCATATGAAATGGGGCTTGGTGACAGCAAAACTTTGAGGTGCTGTATGCGGACAGGAAATAGAGGGGGCTAGTTTTGTTATGAAACAAAGTGGTTGAAATGCAATTAACTGGTTGTCGATTTTCTCTCAAAGGAAGAGAGATTTTGAGAAAAAAGTGCGGAAGTGGGTACAAAAAAAAAACGGGGGGGGGGGGGGTGTTTCACAAAGATCCTAAGTCGAACTTAACTCTAAGTTGGACTTAAAAATTATGGAGAGCTATCTGTAGCCTTACAATAAAATATATTCAAAAGTGAAAATTCAGGTATTTTAGACTTTTCCGTTGGTGTTTAATAGTGAGATGGATGGAAAAGAAAAGGGAAAGGAAAGAGGCAAGATATATCCACTATTCAGCCTCAAATACAATGAATTGATTGCTTATTTTCTCTGGGAGGTTGAATACAGCAGGGAAATCCGATGTCATTAGCTGTGCTTCTCACCACCAGACAGCTCTTTACTAATATGATATCATCTTTCACCGTCGGTCGATGCTCGCCACTTATGCAAGTCGTTATTTGAACAGTGACGTAAAAACGTCGACCAGAAAAAACATATCCTACCGATACTGGAATTGAAGTTTAATGTTCTGATGAAGATAGACATATAAGTTGCGCTTTGAAGCTGTTTAAATACCACAAATGCTTTGCGCCATGAATAAAGTAAATACAATAATGCTTGTAACATCATAAGGGCAAATCTTTTATAAGCATTAATTTAAGGCACAA